>NC_069681.1:26482785-26785815 GCF_023699985.2 Odocoileus virginianus | reverse complement strand
TTTCGATTCCAAATTTAAGCATGTAAGTCACTGGTTTGAGTTGGAGACTATGGTGGGGTCAGAAGAATGTGAGTTGCAAATAAAAGGGGAGGCATCTTAATAGGCTTTAAGTTGAACTGTAGGGCTTCCCTGGTGGTTCAGACAGTAAAGAATTCACCTGCAACGTGGGAGACCTG
Source organism: Odocoileus virginianus (assembly GCF_023699985.2). Taxonomy (NCBI): domain Eukaryota; kingdom Metazoa; phylum Chordata; class Mammalia; order Artiodactyla; family Cervidae; genus Odocoileus; species Odocoileus virginianus. The sequence goes on along the minus strand of NC_069681.1, from coordinate 26,785,639 downwards.
GGTTTGATCCCCAGGTCGGGAAGACACCCTGGAGAAGGGGACGACTACTCACTCCGATATTCTTGCCTGGAGAATCCCCTCGCACAGAGGAGCCTGGTGGGCTAGAGTGCGTGGGGTTGCAAAGAGTCGGACATGACTGAATGACTTTCACTTCACTTTAACTGCAAGTTGGTCAAAATTTGTGGAAATAAAGGGAAAAAGATTGAGGCCCTATGCAAATGAGTATTGTTTAAGTTAAGATTTATTTTCTTGTGTGTTTTTTAAAATATTGTAGACATGCTCTTTTCTTTTTGTTCAGAACAGTTGAACTGAAAATATGTAATATGATTAGAGTTGATTACTTTTACCGATAAAGAGACAGTTTGGGGTGTAAGTAGGATATATCTGTGGGGATTGACTAGATAAGCATCCTTTGTAGGGAATTACTGAGAGCTAATTGAGAGCCTGTTGGCAGCTCAGAGAGAGCAGTCCAATTTCACTCAGTAAAAGTCAGACAGTTTATTCAAGGAGACACCTGCAATAGTTTGATTCTCTTGTCTTCACGCTGTTCTAGCAAGTTCTGTCAACATGTTTAACAGATCATAAGGAGAAACTCTTCCCAGTTTTTCTCTTTACAAAAAATGTACGATAAATCCCCCTACGATGTATCTGTGGTAGCATATGTGTTCCTTCATGTCTTTAATTCATGACCATTTATTACGCTTAATCTACGCACTCAGCACATGCATAATTCCACGGCACAGCTCAAAGTAATCTAGCCTTTTGGGCCAACCTGAGACAAGCAGTGTGGCTTTAAATCCTGTCACTGTGGGCATGACTGTGTTTCTCTGGGCAACTTCAGAACAGCTGAGGTCAGCTAAGAGACCAGTTGTTTCTAGTCCCTGTATTTGAGCTTCAGGCTGTGGAAACAGGGACTTTCCACGGCAGTAGTTTATTGGAACATGCAATTCATGTTTTGGGAAAAAACACAATTGCCTGGGACTTTTCTTCACTAATTCTGGTCCAAATGAGTTTCAACTTTGAGACATTCAATTCCACTGAAATTCTTAAATCAGCATTTATTGAGCAACTGTTGTACAGAGCTGAGTGATGGGGTCACCCTAATTAAGCCATTATCTTTTAGTGAGGCGGGTACATGTCTTTACTTTTAGAAAGGCCGATTGGTTAACTACTACCATAATAATAGGGCACAGCTTTTAATGGCAGAACTCTGAACATTTTATAGAAAAAAATTCCAATATAAATGGGAACAAATCACGTCAATAAAATGTGACTCAGTGAATACCGAGGAAATACATATTTCCCTTTGCCTATATTTTTCTTTAAAGTTTTATTGTGACACAGTATTCTCATTATTTGTTTTACAGTCGAGTAGCAGAACAGAACCAATTTTGCTTTTTTTTTTTTGCAGTGTTTCTCTTAGCACATTTGTTTGCTGCCACCTACTGGCCAGGAGGATGATTAAAGATTAAAAAATGCCTCTCGTTATTTCAGTTTAATCCTGAATCATGGATCAGGGGTGCACAGTGTGGTGCCAATGTGTATACAGTGGTGCACAATGAAGGCATGCCACGCATTTACATTGCGTTCAGGGGTTTTAGTCACTTATATATCTTTATTGTTATTCTGTTACAGTGACTAAATGCACCAACCCAAGGGATTGCTTAGGTTTTAATCCCAGCTCCACTATTTATAAGTTTTCAATCTTGGGAAATTTTCTAGATTTGTCAATTTCCTTTTCTATAAAATGGAGACTCAAGTTGTGAGGATTAAAAGATGTAATATACCCATACATGCATATACATTCATACATATATATGTATGTACGTATGTGTATACAGTTATATATAATTTTATGTATAATGATATACATGTACAGATATACATATGAATTTACATGCATGTATGCATATATATAATTATATATATATATATATATATATATAGTTCCTGGCACATAGTACAATATAATGTGCAGTATAAATGTTTTCTACTATTATTAACAAAAGCAAAATTAAATTCTGCTGTTTGTTGAATGCTTACCATGTTACAGGCACCAAGCTGAACACTTCATACACTGGACTCTGATAATCGCTGATGGCGTTGTTCTATTTAGAATAAAGGAAATGAGGTTTGGAAATTTACAAACCTCGCTGAAGGTTATAGCATTTGTCATTAGCAGAGTTGGACTGTGGGGGCAGGTGTCTCTTACTCCAAGGCACATACATTGAATTATTTACCCTATCCTTTCTAGGCACATGTCATTAATTACCTTTTATATTCATTTTCTATTATAATAAAAATCAGTGTATTACGAGATACAATGCCAGTGTAAATAGAAGCCAAAAAACATTAAAAAAATTTTATTTGATTCTTTTTTATGAGTTTTAAAACAAGTATTTGAAGGAACTATTATAAAGGTTTAAATGTGATATAATTACAGTATAATCTTGCTATATATTTATTTCATATTAAGTTGTTGGGAAAAAGGCATAATATAGGACCTTCATAAGTACTCTTTCAAATTACTTTTCAGAAATATTTCTGCTATTACTACTAACAATGTGTGATCTTTAAAATTAGGTTATTATAGAAAGACCTAAATCATAGAATTTCTGTAAAGATTCATTGTTTCTCTCCAAAAGTTCAGACTTCAAAAACAGACATTTTCATATTTTTAACTGTTTGCCCAACATTCAGTCAGTACTTGTGATTAGAATTAATGTTGTTTTGTAATCTTTCACAATATAAAATACTTCCAGGTGAATTGAATGCCTTAGTAGAGCTGTACCCAGTTAGTTAAAGAGGAGCTGCAAAATTTTTTAATTTAGAATAAAATTCTTTAAAAAATGCTGTCCTCAGAAACTGTAAACCACCCAGTGTATCAATAAGGTATTATTGGGGCCCTCCAGTGGCTGATGGAGGAACTGCGTGTACCTTGCCAGCATCTTGACGGACGGCTGCCCTGGTAGTGCAGTGGGAACGAATCCCCCTGCCAATGCAGGAGACACGAGAGATGGGGGTTCGACACCTGAGTCGGGAAGATCCCCTGGAGGAGGGCATGGCAGCCCACTCCAGTATCCTTGCCTGGAGAATCCCATGGACAGAGGAGCCTGGAGGGCTGCAGCCCATGGGGTCACAAGGAGTTGGATACAGCTGAGCATGCACGCACATCTTGAAAGATCCAGAAAAATACTTTTGAACCTTCCAGATTTTCATTCTTTGGGGAGAATTGCTTGGTCATTTTCATTATCGCAGGTACAATTAATTGTGAGAAAAGCATAGCATTTTTAAGGAAATACGTCAAGAGAGAATTTCAGAGGCCAGGGTTTTCTGAAGGTCTGTAGTAACACTTTAAAGCTGCAAACAGCCATCTCTGCAGTAGCACCTCATGATAAGACATGCTGGGTCCAAGGCTTCATCTCGAATTCTCATTCCTGCTTCTGTGGGGAGAATGGTTGGCATGGAGTGAAAACAGGGTGTGGGAGGGTGGCCTGGGGGATTGGGATGCAAAAGGGTACCTGGCACAATAAATGTGGGTTAAAAGGAAGGTTATACACATATGTGTAAGTGAATTTGTTATTTTTAAAAGAAATTCTGATCATTGCAAAAATTAACTCTAATTCCTCCTTCCAAAGCTACTGAGGCACTTTTACTCTTAAGTTGAAAAAACCCAACAGTACCTGCTGAGTTGTGTGTGTGTGCGTGTGTGTGTGTAAAGAGAATGCCATCCTCCACTTCCCTGAGAGGATAGTGTGAGGAAGGCAGTCGTGTGCTGTGTGCATCACTCTCTTGTTACTATTAGTTACCAGTAGGGACGAAGGATGTTAACAGTTTGCACTTGAGGAAAGAGTGACCTTAAAAATGCAATATTGTGTTGTGTGGGCAGTGGATGACCCCTTAGCTGATGGACAGTTCCTGTCTGTTTGCTATAATTATCCCATTTTATTTAAGCACATGAATAGTGCAGTAACTGTTTACCTTTTCCTACAGGTCATGAGCATCTTAGAAGCATTTGGACATGCCAGGACCACTCTTAATGACCTATCCAGCTGCTTCATAAAGTATTTTGAACTACAGTTCTGTGAGCGGAAAAAGCACTTAACTGGAGGTAAGTGTAAAATTAACAAGGAGACCTCAGGAGCTACAAGAAGGGGTCAAAGACACACCGAGCATGGCAGCAACAGTGACTGGTGTGTGTGTGCACGTGTGTGCGTGCATGTGTGCGTGCATGCGTGTGTGTGCGCGCACTTGTGTGTGTACAGTGTTTCAGTGTGCACATCCAGGGTGTCAAGTTATGAGTTCTAAAATTATTGCACATTGAAAAATATTCTGAAATGCAAGGGGAACCTTTTACAACGGTGTTTGTACAAACCGTATGATATGAAACCAAACCAAAAATAGCTGAAATGAATCACACTTGCCAAACAGAGAAGCAAACTAAAATACTCAAAATAAAGTATAACTTGAACGTGTAATTCCTTCAGGCAACATACATTGAAATCTATTTTTAATAGCACTGAATCGATATTTTAAAATGATTGAATTAAAACAAGTAAAAAAATGAAAATAATCACTCCATTAAACAAAAACCAAACTGTTTCTAATTTTATTTACATATTTAGTGTATATTTTAAACAAGCAGTTCCTGTTTACAACCCAACTAATTTAAAATAAACTTACGATTTTATATCTTTCAAATCAAAAGAGAGTATACATCCAAATTAATAATGTGAATACAACTGTATATAGAGTGCCTGAATCTACTTGGAAGAATTATTAATTTTTAAAATTTTGTAACAGCTATTAGCATGAAAACAATCGCTAACTGTAATGACCTTTTAAATAGATGAGTTTTATTTTGCATTTTGAATTACCCCATCTTCCCTTCAGGAAACGAAAGTCACTTCTGACCAAAGTTTAGAAACAGATAACCTTTTTTTGTGTGCTTTCCAGCTGTCTCAGTGATAAAGAATCCGCCTGCCAGTAGTGGAGACGTGGGTTTGATCCCTGGGCTGGGAAGATCCCCTGGAGAAGGGAATGGCAACCCACTCCAGTATTCCTGCCTGGGAATCCCACAGACCGAGGAGCCTGGTGGGGTACAGTCCACGGGGTCACACCGAGTTGGACACAACTTATCAACTAAGCAACAACAAACCTGTATTTTGCAGTTGGCTTATGTCTGAATCCCATTATGACTAATGAAATTTGGAAAAAAAAATATGCATGAAAGAAGTAGGGAAGGATAATTTTAGCTGTTAAAGTTAGAGGTTTAAAATCTGCAATAGGAAATTGTTGTTTTGTTTTTGATTTTTTAATCCATGGTTAAGAGATCTACTTGAAGGTCTACCATTTAGGAAAACCTCAGAGGACAAATGTCTCAAGCATCAGACTCTGGTTTTCACAGCTTCGCTTGTGACATCCCAGTGAGGACATCTGTCCAAGTGAAGGGATCACTGCATTTAGGAGCATTAATTCCTCCTGAGCTTTTCAGGCACCAGGGGTTGGAGCCACAGAAGCTGGGAGCGCAGGGGCTTCCAGAAGCCCCATGTTCCAGCCCCTTGTCCCTCCAGGGGACCCAAAGATAAGCACAGGATGTAATCAGGCAGCTTATTGGAACTGCACAGTCATACTCCACCCTGAACCTCAGGAGTGGGAATCTTCAGCAGGCTTCCCTGGCAATTCCCACAGACACTGACATCTGAAAGCGGTGGTTCTAACCCAGCCCGACTACGGCTGGACACTCGGGTTTATGCACGATTCCCTTGGAGGAGATGCGGCATCTTCGTGATTCAGCATTCCCTTTGCAAGACGGAGATACACTGAGTGGCTTCTGACGGTCTTCGTTGTTTAGTCTCTTAGTTGTGTCTTTGCGACCCCATGGGCTGTAGCCCTCCAGGCTCCTCCATCCGTGGGAATTCTCCAGGCAGGAATACTGGAGTGGATGGCCATGCCCTCCTCCAGGGGATCTTCCCGACCTGGGGATCGAACTTGGGTCTGCTGCGTTGCAGGCAGACTCTACCATCTGAGCCACCCCGGGGAGTCCTTCTGACGGTCTTATCCATTCCTCACTTCGTTTACTTTTTTTCTGGATAGAGTTTAACACTCCCTGTTCAGCCACGTCAATTTAGAAGATTAGCGTCTGCCATCCAGACAAGAAGTAGCAGGCTTTCCAGGGCAGCCTTGTGCTAAGAAGCAGGCAGCCCCGCAGAGCCGCCGCACAGTCAGACCGCCTCCTGGGCTGCGGGCTGGGACTCGGGACGATAAATACTCCCGCGGGTGAGCCGGAGGCGCTCCCGGAGGCTGGGATGCGCCCGGCGTCGGTGCAGAGCTGAGGGCGTCAGTGTATTCTCAGCCTGGCCTGCGGCTGAGCGCCTCCTCTTAGCACCGTGCTGGTCCAGGCCCCCACGGGGGAGGGCGCCCCGCAGGCTGCACTCGCCCTGTGGTTCTCCCCCATCCTCTTCTGAGGCTCACCCTTCATTCGGTCCTGTCGCCTGTGTTTGCTGGGCAGCCTCCTGCTGCGTTCTTTTTAAAATGTGGCAAATTGATCTTGAAGTAGTTCTATATATATTATATACATATTTTATATATATTATATGTATATTTTAATTTGAAGAATAAAACAACTGCTAATAAATAAAGAAGCATATAACGTTGGTGCTCGTTGAGGCTACATTAATAGACGCTTAATGCCTAGGACACGAGTGTTCAGGGGAGGCTACAAGGAGCAGTCTGTGGGCTCAGATCTTAGTTTTACTCTGTTTAAGAGGAAGATGAGGAATGTTCAGAGGATGCTTATCAGGAGAGGGAGAGTGCAAGGGCCCTCTGCGTTTGGAGTGAACTGTGAAGAAACTACAGTGTACACTGCAAAGCCGAAGGCTCGAGCGAGTCCTGACGAGTGTCTTCAAATGTTCACCCCCACGGGGAGAGCGTCTTGAATACGAAGACGGATTCTTCGTGCGGCAGAGAGTTGGCTGAGGTTCCAGAGAAGGAGCCTGCTCTGACTGTGGTGCGCTGTCTCCCACCCCCTGCAAACATTCAAGCAGGACGCAGAGCAGGAGCTAGCGTGCTAAAGACCGTCCAACCTGCGATGCGGAGCTTGGACCAGAGGATGCTATGGGCCTCGCCCCTGCTCCATGTTCTCTAGGTCCAAATAACTGGTCTGTGTTAACACTGATGAGATCTTCTGATGCCAAGAAGCGCGGCTCGTTAGCACCGTTGTGCCCCGGTGCTGGCGGCATAGGACACACGGAGTCGACAGGAGACGGAGGGTATTAGTGACCAGGAGCCGCTGTACCAAAGCACCGCGCCCTGGCGGAGAGCTCTCCTCCACAGTTTGGGAGGCTGCGAGCCCAGCATGCAGGTGCATCAGGGCTGAGCCATCTCGGATTCTCGGGGAAGATTCTGTCCTTGATTTTCTGGCTGACCCTTGACTTGTAGAGACAGTGCCCTGCCCTGCTTTCTCGCGGGGGTTCTCCCTGGGTCTCTCTTCTTCTTATAAAGACACCAGTCATGTTGGGTTAGGACCCATTCCGCTCGGTACATTTTATCTTTCTAAACAACAGTTATTCTACGTTTTACTAGATGATTCTGTTTATACCGTTGTGTTGGGTGTTCGCTTTGAAGTCAGTTGGATTGCGTCCTGCTTCTCAAGGCCTGCAGGGTCGTCCAGGGGCTAAGACGTGTCTTTCTGACTGTTTTCCCCAGCAGCATGTGTCACTGTGACCGTCGCTGCATCCGCAGCGTCTAGCACCGCGTCTGGCAGAGTCAGTGGACAGTAGATCCAGAGTGAGCAAATGAATCAAGAGTGGAAGGAGCAGTAACTCTAACAGAGGATAAGGACTAGTAAAGCTCTAAAGGAGCGTCGGGCTTCCCAGGCGGTTCAGTGATGAATAATCCACCTGCCAATGCAGGAGACATGGGTTCGATCCCTGGGTCAGGAAGATCGCCAGGAGGAGGAAATGGCAACCCACTCCAGTATTGCTGCCTGGAGAATCCCACGGACAGAGGAGCCTTGGCGGGCTACAGTCCATGGGGTCGCACAGAGTCAGACATGACTTCACAGCTGAGCACACACAAAGGAGAGTGGTTACAAGTCTCTGTTGGATTCCAAAGAGTGGCTGAAGCCGATGGTCGCACTCAGCTCAGACTCCGAAAGTCCCCGGCTCAGTTCTACCTCTGTCCCTATTTCTGTGACCTGGACCAAACCCCATAGAGGCTCTAAGCTTATTCTTAGGATGGAGAGGTTAGAGCTGAGACCAGGCAGAGCCTGGACGAGAATGGTGAGTGTGAGATGCCAGGCCCGGAGAGGCTGCTCTGATCTGGAAACCCCGTGCCTCGCAGCCTGGCCTTGTCTCAGCCGGATTGCGTCTGCCAGCGCCTGCTTTCAGATGAAACCTCCCGCCCGGGGGTCCCAGGGCCCAGGGCCAGTGCCCAAGTGTTTTCTTTTCTTTTTTTTTCTGAGACACGATTCACCACAGCAGAGAATAAGGGCAGATCTATTGTGTTCATCTGTACTCTTCAAAATTATTTTCAGTCTAAGAAAAAGTATCATCATCACCTCCAAAAACAGGCACTTTCTGAACACTTCAAGAAACTGTAAGATCTGACTTTTGAGTTTTGAATAACTTCATCACCAAGAGCCCTTTTTCTGAATGAAAACTCAAAGGTATTAATTTAATTCGTTTTACATGGTTTTTAAAGGGAGCTGAGTTATTCAAATTAGTCCTGGGTAAAAGCCTTCTGAATTTTAAGCATTCACTAAAATAGTTAATCAAACTGGAGTAAGGTTTTTACACCTCAATTTAGGTTAAATATATGTAGGTTACAGGTTCATGTTATGCTTTATAGATTCAAACACAACTCAGCAACTGAACAGCAATTTCCTTAAATTATGAACACATATAATAGTTGTAATGATTTTATTGTTGTTGTTCTTTAGTTGTTAAGCTGTGTCTGACTCTTTGCGACCCCATGGACTGCAGCACACCAGGCTTCCCTGTCCTTCACTGTCTCCTTGAGTTTGCTCAAACTCACGCCCATTGAGTCGATGATGCCATCCAGCCATCTCATCCTCCGTCGTCCCCTTCTCCTCCTGCCTTCAATCTTCCCCATCATCAGGGTCTTTTCCAGCGTGTCAGCTTGTCACATCAGGTGGCCAAAGTATTGGAGCTTCAGCTTCAGCCTGTCTGATGAATATTCAGGGTTGATTTCCTTTAGGAGTGACTGGTTTGATCTCCTTGCAGTCCAAGGGACTCTCAAGAGTTTCCTCCAGCACATAATTCGAAAGCATCCATTCTTCAGCGCTCAGCCTTCTTTATGGTCCAGCTCTCACAGCCGTATGTGGTTTTATTATACTGGGAATGCTGTCTTACTCATTTAATGGTGACAGATGCTGTCTGTTTCCTTTATTGATACTATTTTGATACCTCTATAACGCCAACTCCTTGATCAGGCATTCAAACACAAATTATAACATAAAAAATACACGTCTCAGTTTCATGAAACATCTGCTACAGCAAAGTAAGGATTGTTTCTTAATTTGAAGAAATTTTAATCAATAAATAACATTGTAGCCTGGCTTTTAGCCCAGGGTTTCCCCCCATCTGGTTACTTATTTGACAGTATAATCTTTCTAGGTTCCCTGAGCCCCTCTTCCGTCAGTGGTTCCCTTAACACCAAGGGCATCTTCCTTCTTGAAGGAGAGGGAGGGTTCTCTCCCCCCATCTCCTTTCATCGTGGTCAAATATGGGTACAGATCTATGAAATGCTTTCACTGCATGTTATATATAATCTGCCAACATACATATTGACGTGTGTGTTTTCGGTTGTGAAACTTTCTGGAAGACGTGCTCACATAGAGTTCTGAAAATGTGGAGGATCACAGGCATATTTCCAGTCAAGACTATTTCTGACATAAAACACTGTTAAAAACATTCAAGTCTTGAAAACTCGAGGAATAAGTAGGAACTTTCTGTCCATGCACACTTCCATGAATGAGTCAGAAACCTTTCTAGCTCCAAAAACCTATCATTTTCCTTTCAGTATTCCAGTGTCATTTCGGGCACAACAAAAAGGCCTGCACTTGCCCAGCTTGGAAGAATATAAGAGTCTCATGAAAATTTGAATTTTTGGTTGTTTTGTGTTTTCTTCCATCTAAAAGCTCCTTCAAGATGGACTTAAAAATATATATATACTGATCAGAATTCTGCTAATCCCCAGCAATTTTATTCACTGTTGGAGATGAGCTAACTAGGATGATTACTAATTATTCCATTTTGGAAAGATGAAGTGTATTGATGTCACTTTATGATGTGGAGTTTGATTAGTTCTGAATGCTGCTTTAAATTAAGCTTGTGTGTTGGCTTGAACAAATGGGCATCAAGTCAGTCTTTTCTCTGAGGATAGAAGCTTGATGATCAGAAGGATGAATGAAGGTCCTCCATTTTCACCTGGCATGTCTTTAGTTAGTGCCCAGAAAACCACAGTAGGGACAGCTCTGACAGTTTGTTTCCTAGGAGTGCAGATTTTAGCCATTAGCTACTTCAGCGTTAATACTATTAATAACCAATGGAACATGTTTTCAGGATTTTGCTTAAGAGAGAAAAGTAAAATTTAATAATTTAGACCTCAACTTGAAATTTACCACCTGATTCAATGCTTATGGAAAGATGGAAAAGAAATTATACCACCTCTTTCTAATTTTATCACTTTGGGGCTTTAATACCACTAATTAAAGGGCTATTTTGAAAGAGTCTTTCTTTATGCACTCATGGCAACCTTTCTAGAAGGTGTCCAGTGAGACAACTTTTCTTAATAAGATTTATGAATTTTGAAACTTTTAAAACACTGAACATCATTCTGAGACTAAATTGACCACTCACAAAATTTACAGGAATAAAGCACTGAAGAAGTCATTCCATTGGTTTACTTGGATTCACTGTATAAAACCAAGGGTTGGACACCTCACATTTTTGCTTTTAGAGACTGGACTCTAGAATAATTAGTTGCAAACTCATTATATGAGTTGTTTATAGTTCAAATGTAGGGGAAATTGAATTTATTTGCCTTCCTAAAACTGCTATTAGGATCCAAAAAAATTATTGATCATAAATTTTTGGTTCAAAGTGGAAAACTATAGTCATTCACAATTGCATCTAAAATTGAAATGTGCAACTATTTGCTGCCATTCACACTGATAAGAATAAACCTAAATTCAAATGAAAAGCATACTCCGTCAAATGTGTCAAAAGTTCTGACCAACACCAGAGTCTGAATTTCCAGGCTCTCTTTGAAGCAGAGCCAAGGTTGTCATTCCCATGTTACATACTTTCATCATTTCCCACCTACTTTAAATGGAATTTCATCATCTACAGTCTGTGACATCTACTCGATATCATTAAAATTAAAATTTTCTGTTCTATGAAAGACACTGTTAAGAGAATGAAATGATGAGCCCCAGGCATGGAGAAAATATTTTCAATATCTGATGAAAGATTGTTGTCTAAAGTCTGTTCTCTAGGTTGGCGTGTCTGTTCCTGCCCTGCATAGGTTCGTCAGAACTATTTTTCTAGATTCTGTATGCATTACTATACAAAATTTGTTTTTCTCTTTCTGACTGACTTCACTCTATATAACAGGCTCTAGATTCATCCACCTCACTAGAATGAACTCAAACATGTTCCTTTTTATGCATAAATAATATTCCATTGTGTGTACGTAACTTCGTGTATATGTACATTGTGTATATGTGTAACCTCTTTATCCACTCATCTGCCGATGGACGTCTAGGTTGCTTCCACGCCCTAGCTCTTGTAAATAACGCAGCCACAGAGAAGGGACTTTGGACCCAGTGGAGGAAGGAGAGGGTGGGGCAATCAGAGAACAGCGCTGACATATATGCACTGTTGCATGTAAAGTAGAGAGCCAGTGGGAAGCCGCTCTGTGGGCACAGGGGTCTGCCTGCTGCTCTGTGATGAGCAGAGGGTGGGATGGGCGGGTGTGGGGAGGAGGTCTAGGAGGGGAGGGACTCGTGTCCGTGTGGCTGATTCACGTTTTATGGCAGAAGCCAGCACAACGTTGTAAAGTAATCATCCAATTAAAAAGAAAAAATTAAGACAAGATTGTTGTCTAAAATAAATGAAAAACTCAATATTTAACAGTGAGAAAACAACCCAGTTTTTAAAATGGACATCTGAACATACATATCACCAAGGAAGACAGACAAATGGAAAATAAGAATTTGAAAGAATGTTCTGCGTTATATGTCACCTAGGAAACGCAGATTAGAACAAGGGTGAAGTACCACTGCTCACCTGTTGGAATCGCTAAAATCCCAAACACCGACAACATGAAATACTGACGAGGAGGTGGGGTGACAGAAACTCTGATCTGTTGTTTGTGGAACACAAAATGGTCCGGCTACTTTGGGAGACAGCGTGGCAGTGCCGTCCAAAGCTGATCATAGTCTTACCACACCATCCGCGAAGCACGTTCCTTGGCATCGACTCAGCTGAGTTGCAAACTACATCTCCACGTAGTGTAGACAGGAATGTTCATCATCGCAAAAACCAGAAGCAACCAAGATGTCTTTTAATAGATGATTAGATAAACAAATTGTAGTACATTCATTCAATGGACTAGTATTCACTGATAAAAAATAAGCTATAAAGCCTTAAGACGACAAAAAAGGACCCTTAAATACGTATTTTTATGTGAAAGAAGACAGTCTGAAAAGGGTACTTACTGTGTGATTCCAACTATATAACATTCACGAAAAGGCAAAATTGTCGTGACACTACAGAGATCATCGGTTGCCAGGAGCTGGGGAGAGGGAGGAGTCAGGAGGTGTATCAGCGACTTTAGGGCAGTGAAACTATTCTGTATGATGCTGTCATGGTGCACACATGACATATTGTTCAGTCACTAAGTCGTGTCCAGCTCTTTGTGACCCCAGGGACTGCAGCACGCCAGGCCTCCCTGTCCTTCGCTGTCTCCCAGAGCTTGCTCAAACTCATGTCCATTGAGTCGGTGACGCCATTCAGTCTATACACATGATGTATATATATATCTCAAAACCTGTGCAACTGTATAACACAAACAGTGAATACCAATATAAATTACAGACTTTATCAATAATAGTGTATCAGTATTGGTTCATTCGTTTTAACCAATGTACCACTCTAATGCAATTTATTAATAATAGGGGAAACAACTTATTAGGGAAGGGAGAAAGGATATATTGGAACTCTCAGTACTTTATGCTTAATTTTCCTGGACCTAAAAAGTTTCTCTGAAAATAAAGTCCATTATTTTGTTTTTTTAAAAAAGTCTGTGTTTGAAAAGAAGCTGCATTCTTTTCTCTTCTGATTAATATGTGTGAATGTATGGAGCTGAAACTAATAATGCCGTTTAACAGAATTCCTCTTCTTTTCTTTAACCAGCCAGAATTTTTACGTATATGCTAGAGAAATCCAGACTTGTTTCACAGCCTCCTGGCCAGAGCAATTTTCTCATCTTCTACTTGCTGATGGACGGATTATCTGCTGAGGAGAAGTATGGACTGCACCTTAATAATTTACATGCCCATCGGTAAGTGATTATGTATCTTCAGTTTGATACTTCTGCCTTCAAACTGTCGTTGCATTTTAGCAGTCTTAGAGTTTCTTCTTATTTTTCAGAGAAGAAATGGTGACTTCTTTTAGGAGAATAATTGGATACACTGTTAGGTTTGAACTATCTGTGTAACAGGGTTATTATCATTTATTGAGTGTTTAGGTGAAGTTTGTTGTATGTGTATTATCTTAATATTTCTATTTTTCTAGCTTTCAGATCAGAATAATAGATTAGCACATGTATGAGCATTAGTGTTCCTTTGGGATATTTTGGATGTAACACGTTAGTTGTGAATTCCTAATTTGGGGTCATCTTTTGAAGATCCCCTGGAGAAGGGAAAGGCTACCCACTCTAGTATTCTGGTCTGGAGAATTCCATGGACTCTATAGTCCATGGAGTTGCAAAGAGTTGGACACGACTGAGTGACTTTCATTCACTTCACTTTGAAATAATGGGACATGATATTTGAGCAATTATGGTGCATTAGGAACAGATCCAGTTAATAATGGCTTCAGATGAACCGTGTACCCGAGCTGGGGGGCACTGATTTTCTGCAGGGGAGGCAGACCGTGTTTGTTAGAATGAGGGGGCCTTGGTCACAGGATGGCCGTGCAGGGGGCGTCTTTGCGATGTATGCGTTTCCACCGATCGCCTGACCCCGTGTGTCTCCCTGCAAGGACGGGTCCACACTTGCAGAGGATGAGAATGAACCAGCAAGGAGAGTGATCCCCACTCAGACGAGGAGTGGGGGAGAGGGGGCAGAGGGTGGTGGGTGGGCGGGTCCAAACCCAGCGGTGAATTCCTGGCTGAGCGGCGAGGAGGAGCCACGCTCTGATAAAGCTGCGCATCAACTTCAGACGTCCTGAGTGTTGGTTCACTGGCTGTTTGTTGCCGGACTCAAGAAGAATGGTGCACTCGTTGTGATTTTATGAGAACTTTTGTGGGAGAAAATAAAGGATGCGTGAGGAGGAGGAGGGCCTCCCAGGTGGCGCTGGTGGTAAAGAACCCATTGCCAACGCAGGAGAGTGGAGACCTGGGTTCGATCCCCAGGTGGGGAAGATCCCCTGGAGGAGGGCATGGCAACCCTCTCCGGTACTCTTGCCTGGAGAATCCCATGGACGGAGGAGCCTGGCAAGGTACAGTCCGTGGGGTCGCAAAGTCGGACACGCCTGAGTGACCGAACACGAATGCACGGCGGGGCGGAGCATGGCCAGAGGACCAGTCACCTCTGGGAGTGGACATGGAGGTGGAGGGGCCCGGTGTCTGAGCTGGCCCGGTGCCAGCTCCATGGAGCTGGACCCCCAGACCTGTCCAGGAAGGGACAGGACCACATCTGCGGAGGGGAAGGAGGTGGGGCCTGCGCCCGGGGGAGGGGAATGAACTGGCCTTATTATTCTAGATTATTATTTAATGACAGCTCTCGTTCGGTTTCTCTGAAACTGTTACATCCAACAGTACAGATCCCGTTTATCACGTTGAACAGAGACATAAAGTGAAGAAGGCCTTATCAAAATTGTTGTTCACAGCGAGAGATTGTTTGGAGATTTACTGTCCCCCAAAACAAGAGAAATTTGGAAGAAAAAGAAACACTGATATTGAAGCATGATAGCCCAGGCAAAGGCAATTTTAAAAATAGAAACTCTTTTGAAGCTCCAATACTTTGGCCACCTGATGCGAAGAGCTGATTCATTGGAAAATACCCTGATGCTGGGAAAGAATGAGGGCAGGAGGAGAAGGGGACGAGGGAGGATGAGATGGTTGGATGGCGTCACCGACTCAATAGACACGGGTTTGAATAAACTCCGGGCGACAGTGAAGGACAGGGAAGTCCGGCGTGTTACAGTCCATGGGGTCACAAATTGTCCAACCCAACTGAGCAACTGAACAATAGCAAACCCACAAGAGCACTGGGAATTTTTCTAATCAAATCGCCTCGTTTCCTAAAGGAAGAAATCAGACCTGGAGGTGTAGGGCGCTCTGTACTGAAGTGCATATACAACAGCAGTCGTGAGATAACCCGTTCTTGAATCACTCTCTGTTTTTCTACATCCTACGTCTCTGACGGGAGGGAATGCATCCGACTGGGGCCTGTTGGGGTGTTCCGGGCCGCCTGTGGGGAAGAAAAGTCTTGGTTGTTTGCATTCCTCATCTTTCCTACCAGCAAAGTCTCAAAGCTGACGGCAGACCATTGCGTTAGATGGTGCGTCTGCACGCGTTTGCGTGCGTGCTTGTACACGCGTGTGCCTGGCGTTGCAGACGCAGAGCCGCTGGGGAACAAAAGGCAGCGTCTAGTCCAGCATTCAGAGATACAATTCAGCCTCTTGGTCTGTGGTTTGGACCCCTCTTTTGAAGTGTGAGAGCGTGTGGGAGAAAACAAGTGTTTCTTTATTGACCTCCGTTCCAACATCCGTTTCTCTTTGCAAAAGAGAGCTTGGAATGGCTGAGGCCATTTAGAAAGTCAAACGTCAGGGCTTGCTTTGTGAGAAGGCCCAACAGGAAAGAACTCAGCAAAATCATGAATAATTCAAGTCTCTTGAACAAAGAAGTTATTTTATTAAAATGAATTATAAATATCTAACGAGTGCAAAACAACATTCCTCAATAAAAATGTACACCGCCACTCCAGATTCATAAAACATATCCATTGGAGCATTTCTACAATGACAGTTCCACAGACAGAGTGTTCTTTAATAATAAGACAAGCAATTTTGCAAGTTATAATGCCTTATGCATCCCGATATTTTTGTGATTTGTGTCATGCGGGTCTTTTCACAGTCACAGCGTTCGTGGGTTTTCTCACTTTTACAGTCCCGGTCAGGCTTGAGGAGCTTATATTTGTACTGGGGTATATCATCTTTGCTTGGTGATTACATATATTAAATAATAGAGTTTTGTAAATTGTTTGGCTTGTTCACAATCAGTAGTATTAATAACTTATTAGCTTTCCAACCTTTCACAATTTGATGATCTTTCTGAGTTTCCTCCTTAAGGAATTCATAGGTAAAGGATATCACTATATAGCTGTATTTATGTAACTACAGATTGTTATATAAACAATATATAAATAAACTGCATATTGTTTATATACAAACAATATTATCATCACACCTACTTATCTGATTTTAAGAGATATTGATATATTGTCAAGTAGAACAAATCAGCACCTACTTTACCATCTAAATGTCCCTTTGCTTATTAAATGCTTATTCCATAATGCAACTTGTCTTGAGATTTTGATGATGTATGTTGAGTCTTTAACACAAACATTACAAACATTTGCAAACCTGCATCCTTAAAATGCATCTTTTCTTTATTACTTCCAACTGATTACCTACATGAAACATATAAATAAACGTGGGACAGGAATTGTAAGCCGAGGACATATCCAGGATTCATCATGTGTCCTTATATGACCAGAACTCCAAAGAGAAAAAAGGATTATTGTAACTGATGCCACTGCAGCTAAAGCTACAGAAGTGTTTTTGTTTTTTTTTCTGGTTCTGGTTTGGAACTAAAAGTTTTCAGAGTCTCACATGAAAATTTATGGAAGTTTATTTTAATGTTAAATGCACCTAAAAATGCTCTCTTGTTTGTAAAATTGGAACAGTATCTAGAACAAGCAGATAGCACTCTTGTTTATAGAATAGAAATGGAGCAGATCTAGACATCAAATCTTATAGCTTAACTGCATGAAAGCAATATTTATAACACTTTGCCTAGAATCTTCCTGGACAGGTGGTTTAAACAAGGACCACTGGAAAAATGTCTCTGGGTCCTGACATTTTGAGCAGCAGCAGTAAGTTGCATTATAGACAACTACCACTAGATGGCACACTCGCCACAAAGTCGGACTGCCAAAAGACATACCTATCTCCATCATCAAAGGTTTCTTTTTTTTTTTTTCGAACTTACTTATTTTTAATTGAAGGAAAGTTGCTTCACAATAAATCTACGGCTTCCACGTGAGTCAGCCAGAGGTATGCGAGTGTGCGCTCCCTCCGGAGCCTCCCTCCCACCTCCCACCCCTTCCCGCCCTTCTGGGTTGTTACAGAGCCTGGGATTGAGTCCCGAGTCTCGCAGCAAATTCCCTGGGGCTGCCTGTGTCACACGTGGTGGTGTAGATGCTTACATGTCACTCTCTCCACTCGTCCCAGCCTCTCCTTCCTCCCCACCCCGTGTTCACAAGTGCCTTCTCTATGTCTGCGTCTCCACTCTTGTCCTGTAAATACGTTCGTCAGTATTTTAGTTTCTAGATTCCATGTATATGCATTAATGTGTGATATTTGTTTCCCTCTTTCTTATTTCACTGTGTGTAATAGAGTCTAGGTTCACCCACCTCATTAGAACGGACTCAAATATGTTCCTTTCTACGGCTGGGTAATATTCTATTGTATAAACGTGCCAGTTTCTTTACCCATTCATCCGCTGATGGGCATCTGGGTTGCCTCCATGTTTGAGCTATTGTCAGTTATGCTGCAGTGAATGTTGGGGTACATGTGTCTTCTTTAATTTTGTTTTCCTCAGGGTATATGCCAAGTAGTGGGATCGCTGGGTCCTATGGTGGTTCTACTCCCAGTTTTTTGAGGAATCTCCATAGTGACTGTATCATTTTCCATTTCCACTGACAGTGCAAGAGTGTTCCCATTTCTCCACACCGTCTGCAGCATTTATTGTTTGTGGAGTTTTTTGATGATGGCCATTCTGACTGGTGTGAGGGGATATTTCATTGTGGTTTTGATGAGCGATGTTGAGCACCTTTTCATGTGTCTGTTAGCCGTCTGTATGTCTTCTTTGGAGAACTGTATGTTCAGGTCTCGCGGCCGCTTTTTGATTGGGCTGATTGTTTTTCTGTCACTGAGTTGCATGAGCTGCTTGTGTGTTTTGGAAGGAACCCTTTGTCAGTCTCTGTCCAGGCTGTGCGGCCGTGTTCCTTCTTCCTTTTGGTTTCTGTCCTTGATGGTACGGTTGAGCCAGTGTTTTGCGTAGGCTTCGTGTTGGGAGTGATCTGTGTTTGCATTCTGGTGGGGGGAGGTGAGTTTGGGGGTTTTCCCTTCTGATGGGTAGGGCTGTGTGAGGCCGTATGTTTTGGGTGTCCCTGGTAATCCTGGCTGCCGCTGGTTGCATTTGTTTTCTTGTCCTGCTTGGTGTTCAGGTGACGTATCTTGCCCTGAGTCCTGCCAGCAGTTGGGTGATGCCAGCTCTTGTAGACAGGCAGAGGCCTTTGCCACAGTTCTCACTAGTTAATGCTCCCCGGGGTTGGGAGTTCTCTGGCAGTCTAGGGTCTGGACGCAGTGCTCCCACTGCAAAGGCTCAGGCCCGATCTCTGGCCAGGGGACAAGCCTCCACAGGCCATTCGTTGTGGCATTAAAGGGATTAAAACAAACATACCGTGCACTGGCGGTAAAGAACCCGCCCACCAGTGCAGGAGATGTAACAGACACGGGTTCCACCCCTGGGTCCAGAAGATGCCCTGGAGAAGGGAATAGCAGCCCTCTCCAGAATTCTTGCCTGGAGAATCCCATGGACACAGGAGCCAGGAAGGCCACAGTCCATAGGGTCGCAAAGAGTCAGACATAGCTGAATTGACCTAACACAGAAACAAGAAACTAAAGACGACCCCCAGACAAATGGTGAGTACAGAATCAAGCAAATATAACAAAAATAATGGAACATGCACACACACATACACACACACAAACAAAACCAAAACAGTCCAAAGGAAAGAAGGTGTGAGGGACTGACCCAGTGAGCAAAGGAAACCAAAAATGATATCAACCAATTAAAAAAAAATCTAAAACACAAACCAGGAAACAAAACCAAGGCAAGGTGCCAACTGGGGAATAAAGCAGAGAAGACAAACCAAACTAACAAACATGGTGGAAAAAAAGAAAGGAAAATAGGAAAAGAAAGGGAGAATAGAAAAGCAAAGTTAAATAGAAGTATATAAGAAAAGGTTTACATGCATTAAAGAATATCTAGAGCAGGAAAAGAGCAATAAGACACACAAAAAATATTTTAAAAGTAAATTTTGAAAAATTAGAAGAAAAAAGAACAGAATTGTAAAAGTCCAACTGAGAGGCAAAAACATATAAAGAAATAAAAAACGGGATTTAAAAAAATTTTCTCATAAGTTTAAATAGAGTTATTACAATTAATAAAATCAACAACCACAGTAACAGAGGAAAAAAAGAAAAGGAAGAATAAAAAAATCCAGAACCAAACAGAACAAGTCAAAATTAAGAAGAAGAATAAGAAACGTTTTCCTGAGATGTCAGCGGTCCGCGTCCTTCCCCTCACTGAGTCAGAGTCCACCATCACCTCCGAGGATGCCCTCCAGCTCCGGGCTGGTCTCTGGAGCTGCTGTGGGGCAGCCCAGAGTCTCATCTAGTCCTGCTCTGGCGTATTCTTGCCTCCGGTGTCCTTGGCTGCCAGGGCTACTGAGTTTTCTTTGGTGGGAACTCTCATTGTCCTTCTAAATATTCGACAGGCACAGAGTCTGCCTCGTTGACCGTGTGGCTTCAATCTGCAGCTGGTACAGCTGCTGGGAAGGTTTTCTGGCCTCTTCCTTAGCTGCTCTGCCCCTGGGTTCAGTTGGTCTTCAGCTGTGGTTTTATCTCCACCGCTGCCTGTGTATCGTCCACTGGGGTTGCTCCTGAGGCTGCCCTGGAGGGCCTGGGTCTGCCCCATGGAGGACCAGCTGTGGAGGGGGCACAGCGGCTCCGATCGTGGGGACCCTGGCATCCCCGGGCACCCAGGGGAGCCGGTGGCTAGGGACGTGGGAGGTACGGGGCTCTAGGGTCCTTCCTAACCTCTGGCAGCTCTGCCCCAGTGGGGGCTGAGCGTGGGGCGGGGGGGCGGGCGCAGCGGCTTGGATCGCGGGGACCCTGCAGCACCGGGCACCCAGGGGAGCCGGTGGCTAGGGACGGGGGAGGTACGGGGCTCTAGGGTCCTTCCTAACCTCTGGCAGTTCTGCCCCAGTGGGGGCTGAGCGTGGCGGGGGGGGGGGCGGTGGCGCAGCGGCTTGGATCCCGGGGACCCTGGCGGCCCCGAGTGTGCAGGGACGCTGTGGCCCAACTGGAGCGTCTTTCCAGCCTCTGGCCCCTGGCGTTCCAGTGATCCTTTCTGGCTGCTTCTCTCTGTGGCTCTGCCTGTTCAAGGCACTTACACGGCCCCCCTGGCTGGAGACCTTCTCTGTCGCTCAATGCGTCAAGCACTTAAAGGCCAGCTTCCTCCCGGGTCCTTCTCGATTCTTCAGTTGCCAGCACCGGAGGGAGAGGCCCAAGGGATGGCTCCACCCGCCGCGTGGGACTCAGCAGTGTCTCTCGTGGCTGCCGGTTCCCCCACAGGCAATCCCACCGCAGTCTCCTCCCTCTCGTCTCCCGGGCCCTCTCCCCGCAGTCAAAGCAGACCTCGCCCTGGGGTTAAGCTCCAATCGGATCCCCACAGCCCAGCACCCAGCCGCTGCGCCTTTTAGGGTTCTCGCGTCCCTGTCCGGGGTACACAGAGCAACAGCAGGGATTGTCTGCCTGGTTCTCAGTCCTTTCAGCCTCAGCCGGTCACGGATGAGCTGCTGCGCTCTCCAGGAGCCTCCGATTGCCCTGTGTCCTGAACAGTCGCCCCGACGGGGGATCCAACCCCTGCTTCAGTCCCCGCAGCCCCAGGGGACCTGCTGTCACGGGTGCAGGTCTGGTCCTGCTCAGTCTCCTCCTCCTCCCTCCTTCCTTCACCCTCCCAGGTTTTGCGAGGATCTGTACATTCCTCTCCGGTGCCGGGGGACGCCTGCCAGCTTTCAGCTGGTGCCCTGTGAGATCCTCCGCATCCACGGGTGTGTTCCTGACGCATCCGTGACGGGAGCCGCACTCTAACCCACCCACCCCGCCCCCATCCTGTCTCCAAAGATCTCTTTTTTATTGACGGTTCTTCCTATGATTCCTTTTTTCTTTTTCTTGGCTGTTTGTTTCCCAAGTTTTATTTCCAAACATTTTAAGTGATACCAACACTGCATCTGGAAAGTAAATACAGTGTCTGTTCCTGGGAATTGAGTTTTAAAGAAAGTTAGAAGTTGGCATCAATTGCTTATCTTCAGCCTGCTTGACACAGCTCTTACGGATTTAGTCCCAGAGCAGCTGGGCTCTGAAATCTAGAGAAGTCATTCCTCACCTCCCTTCATGTTGATTAATGATGGAAATGACTGGGGTGCGGCCTCAGAGCGTTCTCTGCAAAGGTCAGATTTGAATTATAAACCTAGAGCAAGCTATCGTTTGACGGAGCGTGTGTGACCTGCTTCTAACCTTGCATAGTGAACAGAAACTCTGAGTCACCGAGCACTTGAACTTGAGAGGGCTGCCCCCAGTACACCTGTCACAGTAGGTGAGGCGGCTCTGAACTCTCGGTGAACATGCATTCTTTTTCTTGCTAAGGGTTTATTATGCGTGTTGAACTTAACTGGGAAAGGCGCACACAATTTTAAGCAGTTAAGAGTAACTTTAAATTTCTTTGAGGATGATTTTTAATGATGCTGTGATACAATCAACAGTTTACCTGGTACCCATTTTATGCACCCAAAGCTTAAAGATGGTCCTGAGACAAAGGTTGGAGGCAGGAGATATTATATTCTATTTCTGACTGATTCTGTTATTGATTAAATGATGATCACAATTGTAATACATGCAACTTACGGAGCACTTACCTTAGTTGGGTCCGCTCCTGACCCTCCCTTGTCATGGTGGATCCCCACCTGTTACGGGGCAGAGGGTGCAGGACCGCACCCTCACTGGATGGTCCAGGCCGTGAGGATGGAGACGTTGGCCAGGAGCCGAGTCTGCCCCTTGGTCTTAAACCTGTGTTGTCTCTGCAGCAATGCCGGCTGTAAAATATCACCTCCGGCCTTTGCGCCTTTGCATCCAGGAGATTTCAAAGAGGATGAGAGGGCAAGCACAAGGTCAAGTCTGTATGCGCGTTTTTATTAATATTTACAGTCAGTTAAGCAAAACTAACTCAGGGCATTTCTGGAGTCTGTCGCCCTCTAACCACCGGAAAGGGCAATCCTGGGTCATTTCTTTATCCAGGAGCATAAGAAAGTGTTTGAAGCGCATTCATCACCTCAGCTGAAGGTTCTGTTGAAAGTACGAGGAAGGTCGGATCACTTCGGTAAGTGGGCCGGGACGTTTCACTTGTGAAAAGGCCAGTAGGACGAAGTCAGGGTCCGTGGCTCCCTTACTTCCATCTGTGAGCAGCTTCCCCCCGACGGTGGGGAGGAGAGAGGAAGGAGCACCCGGACGCCAGGCGCTCGCTCTGACCCTGGGCCCGTGGGCGCTGCCCACATGCACAGCCCTCCATCGCCCAGATTCCCTCTGCGGCTCACAGGACGGCGGAATTGACAGGGCTTCCCGGAGGAGGAGGACTCCCCTGGTGGCTCAGACGGTAAAGCGTCTGTCTACAATGCGGGAGACCCGGGTTCCATCCCTGGGTCGGGAAGGCCCCCTGAAGAAGGAAATGCCAGTCCACTCCAGTACTATTGCCTGGAAAATCCCATGGACAGAGGAGCCTGGCAGGCTGCAGTCCATGGGGTCGCAAAGAGTCGGACACGACTGAGCGACTTCACGTTTCACTGGTGGATAAGGTTCCTCATCCTATCGAGGCAGTTGATAGCTTACGGTGAACGATGTTGGATTTGTCATCTCCGAAGAAGAAGATTTAGCTTTGGGACCAGGGACCAGGCTTGATCACTCAAGAGCTTTTGTGTAGCAGAGTTTTATTAAAGTGAGAAAAGG
Organism: Odocoileus virginianus; assembly: GCF_023699985.2. Lineage (NCBI taxonomy): Eukaryota > Metazoa > Chordata > Mammalia > Artiodactyla > Cervidae > Odocoileus > Odocoileus virginianus. The sequence goes on along the minus strand of NC_069681.1, from coordinate 26,762,252 downwards.
GAGAGAGAAAGCTGCTGACAGACATCAGAAGGGGGATGGAGAACGCGCCCCCCCCCCCAGTCTTATCAGGACCTTATATACTTTTTTCAGACCCACTCCCACAACATACAGCTTAAAGGAACAAGATTAGAAGGAACAACAAAGATAGTAACAGACCCACTCCTGTAATATACATTTTAAGATGACAGGATCAGTGAGAAGGCTCTTGTTAAGGAGAAACGTGTCCTCGAGCCAGATACATTGTTATATTGACTAAGACAAAGCAACCTAGAAAAGAATGTTTGTCCTTTTCTCCTTGAGAGCCCCTGACCCCTTTCTCCTCCTCGGGAACCCTGGACTTCTTATCAGCCCACCTAGGAGCTGACTCACACCGTCACTTCAGTGAACCAGTAAAAGGAGCAGCTGTGAGCAGACGCTCCTGGAAGCCGGTGATGTCAAGTCCTGCAGCCTGCTGGCATGTGGAGGGACTCGCCCTCCGTGACAGGCGACTCTCTTGCATGTCACCGATGCTCTTGGCGAACATGCACGGTCTGCTGAGAGCAGTACCCTTAGGTGAAAGGACAGTTTAAAGCCGCCTCTGGAGAGACGGCAACCCAGTTCAGCCTTCTTGCCTGGAGAACCCCAGGTGGAGGAGCCTGGGGCTGCAGTCCATGCGGTCGGTCGCAGGGTCGGGCCCGGCTGAGCGCCTTCTCTCTCTTCCTTTCTGAGGGCCGGGCAGTCGGGGCCACCGGCAGCCTGTGGCGCACGTCGGGGAAGCAGGGCTGACCTGCGCGCCCTGCCGAGTGAGGACAGTGCGGGCTGCCCGGGAGCCCTCCGGGGGAGAAGGTCCCAGGACGCGCTCTCGAGGGACCGGCAGCACTGTCGCCGTGGTTGTGGGGGCGCTCTCCCATCCACGTCCCTGAGACCCCCCGGAAGCGGTAGTTGCTCTGAGGGGTTTGCATCGGAGCCCGGCGCACAGAGGAGCTCTGGGTGTGTGTGGGGCCGCCGCCTCCCTCGAGCTGCGGCTCCGCCTCCACGCGGCTGCTCCCTGGACCTCCCCGCGATGTCGGGCTCTGAGTCCCCTCCGTCCACGCGGTGAATGACTTGTTTCAGAGGTCGACGCATCACTGGATATTTCGATGGAAGTCCGCGCAGCCTTCCTGAAGAAGTGAAGGATGGAAAGGAGGGCCAGGAGCCCCTCGGCGGCAGCGGGGCCTGGAGGTTTGGGAAATCGGGGGTCTTCCATCAGCCCACGGAGACCACCTCCGCGGAGAGCATCACGTTGCTGAGACTGAGACGCGGGGTGGGGGAAACCCCAGCCCTGGGCAGAACCGGCGCACTCCTGGAGACCTTCCTCTTCACGTTTTCCCTGCTCCAGAAAATCCATCCGTGTTCTCCAGATTCTTTGCCTTTCTGCACCAGCTATAGTAGGGGGAAAAAAAACAAAACCAGATTTAAGTCCAAAACCCTGCACTTACTTATCAGAGAGGATGGTGATCTCAATGAGATTTCAGAATGCATGCTTCCTTCCCGATCACCTGTCTCTCCAAGTGGGTTCTGTCAGTTCACACCACACGTCCGTTGTGTCCATCCTGGGTGAATTTGGAGACTGATAACACGATGTGGATATTTGTGTAGAATCCTACAGTGAAACGTGTGTGTGTGCCGCACACGCAGATCTAAAACGACATTCCAGGCGGTGATAAGAAGGACCACTTTTCAGCAAAGGCTGTTTGTTCTTGTGAATCCACAGTGGAGTCTAAAGGCACGTGGGAGGCATAATTAAAATCAGAATCACCAACATTTGCTCGTGCTAAGAACTTGACATGTGCGATCTCACTTTATCCACAGCCCAGCCTGACAGGAGGTTGAGTCAATAACACCTGAAGTCACATCCTAAGAGTGCGGGAGCCTGTCTTAAACACCTCACGTCTTCGCCTCTCAAACCCTAATTTCTAGAAACAGATGAAAGATTCTGTGGAAACACTTGGAAAGGAGCCACAAAAGACCAGGGCATCCAGAGGAAGGCTGTCGAACACCTGAGGCAGGGAAGCTGGGGTCCCTGCAGGCAGGGATCCCAGCTGCTCCTCTGTCCTGGTGCCCGCCAGCCCCTGGGATGGTGCTAGCTGACCAAAGGGTGCAGTGAAGTGTGGTTCAGACTGATGGGGGCTTCCATGGTGGCTCAGCTGGTAAAGAATCCACCTGCGATGCAGGAGACATCGGTTCAATTCCTGAGTCAGGAAGATCCCCGGGAGAAGGGATAGGCTACCCACTCCATTATTCTTGGGTTTCCCTGGTGGCTCAGCTGGTAAAGAATCCGCCTGCAATGCAGGAGACCCCAGTTCGATTCCTGGGTCAGGAAGATCCCCTGGAGAAGGAAAAGGCTACCCACCCCAGTATTCTGGCCTGGAGAATTCCTTGGACTGTATAGTCCATGAGGTCGCAAAGAGTAGGACAGGACCAAGCGTCTTGCACTTCACGTCACTTCAGTTGAGACCGATGTGAATCAGAGCCAGGAAGAGTGAGGAGCTGCAGGAACTGGTGGTCAAGTGCGACTCAGTGAACTTTGCTGAGAGTCTCCAACTCCGGCAGCACCATTGCACCGGATGGGGCTGCTGACTGATGGGAGCGGGTGGGGGTGCTCTGGATTAGGTGACTCAGGGCTGTGGGGTGTCCTTCCCAGCGAGGATGGACAGGAAAAGAGAAACTTGATCTCTGGCCTGCCGGGCCCTGCCTCACTGACCCTTCCCCACCCATCCACCAGCCTACCACACGCCCTTCCCAAACTCCTTTTCCATTGTTCTTTATTCAGTACTTTACCTGTATCATGAGACTTCCCTGGTGGCTCAGATGATAAAGCATCTGCCTGCAATGTGAGAGACCTGGGTTCGATCCCTGGGTCAGGAAGATCCCCTGGAGAAAGAAATGGCAACCCACTTCAGTACTCTTACCTGAAAAATCCCATGGACGGAGGAGCCTGGTAGGCTACAGTCCATGGGGTCGCAAAGAGTCAGACATGACTGAGTGATTTCCTCTCCAAGGCATCCTTTTCTTATATGTGTTGGCCAAAATGTTTGTTATTTCAAAACATCTCATGGAAAAACCTGAATTTCGGCCAACCCAATATGTTAGCATCCAAGAAACATGAATTTCTAGATGAGTGAGTGCCACACTGCAGCTCAAATATAAAGCAGAACAAATTAGCTACATTTGTAATATATATAGTAATATGTGGACTTCCTAGGTGGTAAAGAACTCTCCTGCCAATGCAGGAGACATGGGTTTGACCCCTGGATGGGTAAAAGGGATGTATGTGGACAGACTGCGTAAGTTATGTGAAGGACCACATAAATCAGTTCTGTAAAGTGAAAACTCATAGAAAAGGAATTAGCCTAAAGCTATATTTACTTTTGAACTGAAATAACCTAAAGTAAAGTGACAAGCTGAGATGTATCGGGTAAGCAGATGAAAGCTTATAGCAAAGTCTGCGCTTTTCATGTAAACACTGTATTTCAGACATTGTGGTGTACTTATTAAAAATTTGAGCACATCTTAGGCCACAGAGTAAAGTTTAATAAATTCCCCAATTCAGAAACTGTACAGGGTTTATTCTCTGTCTACAGAGTAAAAAAGTTAGAGGCCAAACGTGGGAGTAAAAGCAAGCAAAGAAGACGTCACTAGAAAACTCAGTACTGATCACGGTGGGAGAAACAAAGGACATATGATCATGGAGGGTGCGACACTGAAGAAACAAGAATCCGTTGACATTGACTCTAAAAAAAAAAGAAAAATCAAATGAGATGAAAACCAGAAGGATCCTAGATAATTTCCATCCCTGAAAGAAGGCATGCCCAGGAAGCTCCAAAGTTTGTTCTCTCAAAGCTTCAAAGAACAGAAGATTGTTTACAGCTTTGCAGAAATCACCGATCGCAGACAATTCTCTGTTCCCTTTTCAGAAGGCAGATTACGCAGAAAGGAAACCCCAGAGTTCCAGTGGTCCCCTGAAAAGATGCATATTCTCACAAGTAATCAAGGGAATGCAAACTGAAAGGATAATTGGGTACCGTTTCACAGTGAAAATATTTGCACCAGTAAAACGGAACGGATAACAGGAAGGGCTCTGCATCGACGCACTCCCGGGGAGTTTAGATCTGGACACCACTCTGGGCAGCGGTGTTTGGCCACGCTGGCCACGGGCGTAACGCACCCAGGCAGGTGGGCGTTACTCCACAGGTGCTCTTGGCAGCATGTGGGCACGTCTTTGGTTCTGGCCCCTTGGGGAGGGGTGCCACTGACAGTGGGACGGCAGGACCCGCAGCCCCCTGCGGGATGGCCCACAGCCCCGAGTCATCGGACCCCAGCGCTCAGGAATCCTGGTGGAGAAGCACTGCTTGGGGAGCCCCACACACGTGCGTGAAAATCATGGACATGGACATAAAACACGCTGTTCAGAGATGCAGATGCATGAGTAGGAAGGAAATGACTTTATTTCAGGAAACAAAATAATCAGGTTGTGATCATGGTGGAGGATTTTTAAAACATATCAATAAATGAACCTAAACTCTATGTAAGAATAGATCTCATAAATCTAAAGTTGAGTTAAAGTAACTAGCTAAATGATGCATATAATGTACATAATATTTATGTAATTTTAAATACAACACCATTACGTATTTTATAGGTACATATGTGTATTGATACAATTTAGTTTTACAAATAGACTGAGAAGATTGATACAGAATTGATCATACTTATTCTGTCTAATAAGGAAATAATGAAATGAATAGATGGAGATGTTAACTTTACCTGTGAGATTTATTTATAAAAAACAAAGATCTGAAGTAAATATGTCACAGTGTTGCCATTTTCAAATTGTTAAAGAATTGGCTCTCTGTATGTTCCACTTTTACAACTATTCTCATTGTCAAACTTTTAAAAAATTATTTAAAATCCAGAATGTTTATACTGCAATATATCAAAAGGTATAGCAACTAAAGAAATGAATATAAATTATCTGACTTTAGATACATAAGCATAAATAAAATATTAACAAGTAGAGTCTAAAATCCATTAAAAGATACTCAATGATCAGGATTAGGAAACTTAATTATTAATACTACACATCACATTAATAAGTAAAAACAGGAAAACAAATTAACCATTTATATAGGTGCCAAAAAGACCCTACATTCAAGTCCGAAATCTTTTTTTTTTTAATTATAAGTAAAAGGAGTCCTTCTTAAGAAAAAAAAATTCTTATCTCAAGGCCTAAGTATGTATCATATTTAGTTGTGAAAATGATTCAGGCTCTTTTTCGCATTGATCCAGAAGTTGTCATCATTGTGATAAGGAAAGAAAATAAAAAGGAATAAACATTATCAAGGATAAGACAAAATTACTATTATTTACAAGTAAAATGAAAGTTTACCTAGAAAATCCAGTTAATTTATGGTACAGTATTTTCACGAATAATGCATTTCAGTAGTGTTTTGAGTTACAAAACAACCATATGCGAAAATGAAGAGATCATATATGTAGCAGCCGTAATCACTTAGGCAGAAGAGACGACCGGACGGAGTTCTTTTAACAGTACTGCTGAAGTATAAAATCTCTGTGATAAGAATAACCTGGTAATAAAATGCAGACCTGAGAAGAGAGACTTGTGACTCACAGGCCTCCAACTGTGAACACAGCCAGAAACACACACTCTTAGAGGCACTCACACTTGTACACAGTCCCTCATCTGAGCAGATCTCTGCTTTACCTGTCTTATGCATTGAAATCCCTGAAGATTCATATTCGGAGTTTTCATGATGGAAAAGAAATTCTGAAATCGTTGCTCTGCAGAGTCCTGGGCTGCCTGAGAGTCATGTGCACACATCTGCACCCAGTCCTGACCACGCTGTTCTCCTCCCGATTCCCACCAATTCCCCGTCTTCCGGTTCAGTGGGTTCAGTGGATGCACATGTGAAGGACTGCATTAACCAGTGTCCGGATGAATGAATGGGGGTGAATGAATGAAGGAGTGAGTGAGCGAGGGAATGCGTGGACGAGTCAAAGCCTTCACACTCTTCCTTCTTCATAGAAAACACCCACATTCTGATAGTTCGTCTCAAGTACCTCCAGCCTTTGCCGCTCTGCCTGCCTCCTTCCAAGGCCCTTCGTGGTACAAGGACCATGTGTAGCCTCTGGTTGCTAAACTCCAGTATATGTTGTGTTCGTGTCTGCCGTGGGGCTCAGCATGGGTTTTATATATTGTGTGACTGCATCGCTGTCTTTGCCGAAGAAGCAAGCATTCTAAGACCTGAGAGCCTGACTTGAGCAGCTTAATGCCTCTGGGTCCTGTCACCATCAGCACAAAATAGGTGTGAGATCGAACAGATGAAAAATTAAACATTGGTAGGTGTGTGCGTGCTGGTGTGTGTACAGAGATTTCTAATTTTATACCAATGATTCTAGATAGAAGTTTCGTTTTACTTATTCTGCTTGAGACTTCGATTTGCAAGTCATCAGAGGCATATATTTTCCCAAGTTTGAAAATTGCTGGCCAGCCTCTCTGTGAATGGTCCCCCTCTCTCTGGAACTCCTGTCAGATCCATGCTGTTCTCTCTCATTTTCTCTCTCTGCCCCGACTTCTTTTATGTTTTCCATCTCTATCTCTCTGTGCTTCACTCTGGTAACTTCTGCAGTGCTTTCTCATGGTCTGCTTGTTCCTTTGCAGCCATTATTAATGTGATGTATTAATTTAATGCATACCGTGCGTTTTAACTTCAATGACTTTTTCCCCATTTCTGAGTTGTACTTTGTTCTCTCAAACCTGCGCTTTCTTGAATACTGCTTCTTGTTCTTCTCTTGTATTTCCAGTTCTTCTATTTGTTTTCGACATGCTTGTTTTACTGTCTGTAACCAGTCTGAAGCTCTGAAGCATCCCGTGTTGCTGTTTATTACATCTGCTAATAGTCGCTCCGGGAAGCTCATGTCTCCTGGTGATCATCCTTCGGGGTGTGACTTGGTGTCCCTTGGTGGCCAGGCTGGGAGAGTCCTGGGTCAGGGGTTAGCCCTCTAGAGCAGCAGATCTAATGCAGGATCTAATGCCAGATGCTCTGGGGTGGATCAGATGTCATAATAACAGAAATAAAGCACAGAGTACATGTGAAGAGTCAGACATAACTGAGCTACTGAACTGAACTGAACTGAATAAATGTAATGAATTTGAGTCATCCCCAGTCTCCACCCCACCCCACCCCCGACCAATCTGTAGGAAAAATAGTCTTCCACGAAAGCTGGTCCTTCCCACATGGCAAAACCTTGAGGACCACTGCAGGCTAGAGAGTGTCTCCTGGCTTTGGTCAATGCTCAGGACCTGTTAAGACCAGGGATGGTTCTAATGCTAGTTCCTTCGTTAAAATGTCCTAAGGGCACCTGTAGCCTGAGTGTCAACCCCTGAAAGCAGGAGGGGTCTGTCTGCGGTTGTGACCTCTGGAGAGTGACCTTTGCCCTCCCAGAATCCGCCCAGATGTGTTTCCCTGTTGTGTCTGTCTGTGGGCGAGTTTTTACGGCGTTTCTTCTACTGAGGTAGCAGCCTTTGGGTCGTCTGGCTTTATGTGACATCTAGGGCCAAAAACACCTTCTCCTTCCCACGTGGACCTCAGCCGCCTGCTTAACAGAAGAAACCCACGTTCCCGTGAACGCTGAGGTTCCGGCCACAGTGGCCTCTGCCCAGTTCATCTGGTCCTCCTAGTCCCTGCCGTACACTTAGAAGGTGCTCCTCACTACTGATACGTTTAGGTTGGTACAAAAGCAACTGTGGTTTTGGACCATGGATTTTAAATCATTATAACTCGGCTTAAACACGTCTTTATGAATCAAAATAGGAACCATTACAATGAACATTTTTTTACCAACGACAAATACGTTTGCTTATTCCTGTAGCGTAAAAATCTGTCCTTCGGGATTTGACAAACTCTTGGAAAGCACTTTCTGCCTCCTGCTGGTTGTGGAGGCATTTTCCCTGCAAAAAATTTGTTGAGATGCTCGAAGAACTGGTAGTCGGTTGGCGAGGGGTCAGGTGAAGATGGCAGATGAGGCAAAACGTTGTAGCCCAGTTCGTTCAACTTTTGAAGCTCTGAGTGTGTGACATGCATCCAGGGGTCATCTCGGAGGGGAACTGGGCCCTTTCTGTTGACCAGTGCCAACGTTGAGGTTTTCCATGCATCTCGTTGATTTGCTGAGCATACTTCTCAGATACAGTGGTTTTGCCAGGATTCAGAAAATTAGTGGATCAGACTGGCAGCAGACCACCAAATAGTGACCATGACCATTTGTTTGGCACAAGTTTGGCTTTGGGGAGTGCTTTGGAGCTTCTCCTCTGTCCAACCACTGAGCTGGTCATCCCAGGTTGTCATACAAACATTAATCCACTTTTCATTGCACATCACAATCAGATCGAGAAATGGTTTACTGTTGTTGCATAGGATAAGAGATGACACTTCAAAACGACAATCTTTTTTATTTTCGGTCAGCTCCTGAGGCACCCACTAATTGAGCTTTTTCACCTTTCCAATTTGCTTCAAATGCCAAAGGACCATAGAATGGTCGATGGTGAGTTCTTGGGCAGTTTCTTGTGTAGTTGTAAGAGGACCAGCTTTGACGATGCTCTCATTTGATTGTTGTCAGCTTCTGACGGCTGGCCATCACGCCCCTCATCTTCAAGGCTCTCATCTTCTTTGCAAAACACCATTGCATTGTATGTTCGTTAGCAGTTCCCAGGCCAAATGCATTCTTGATGTTGTGAGTTGTCTCTGCTGCTTAACAACCCACTTTGAACCCAAATAAAAACTCACTTGAATTTGTCTTTTGTCTAACATCATTTCTATATTCTAAAATAAATATAAAATAAACAAGTAATAAGTCATTACCAGAAAAACATAGAGTGAGAAATGTGCATTAAACTGATGTATAACACAGCCACATTTATTTAAGAATATGTTCTAATATCAAATGGCAAAGTTCAACAGTGCAAAATCGCAATTACTTTTGCACCAACCTAAAATATGGCCTTTTTGGAGAAATGAAGGGAGTCTTCCTTCACTACAAATCTAGAGTGAATAGTGGTTTTAGGTTAAGACATACAAGCAATCTATGTATGTAGAATAGATCGTGCTGACGTGTGTGTGTGTGTGTGTGTGTGTGTGTGTGTGTGTGTGTGTGACTGGAAGCATGTTTATATCCACCCAAGAAATGCATAACAGATTCTAATCACTTCTGTACTTATTTGGGGAATACTGGTAAAGCCAGCGAGTCCAGAGCTTTAGCTTTTAGACAGATGAACCCAACTCTTTCAGAGGAAGACAAGTGCTCCAAGCATCTGTGTCAGTAGAAGGCTCTGGGTCGTGACACAGTGACCCCACGCTGCTGTTGACAGCTGGGCGGGTCACGTATAATATGGCACGTGTGTGTGTGTGTGTGTGTGTGTGTGTGTGTGTGTGTGTGTGTATCCGGGTACAGAAGAGCGTGTCCTTGGAATACTGCTCTCTCCCGCCTGTTTAAATATTTGACGGTAAACAGAACATCCTGCAGTGACGACGGATCTATTTCTCAATCATCCTTTACATCCAGTGCACTGGCTTGGTAAAATCCCCCACATGTCGTACCTGTAAACCCTCACCAGGAAATCATTGCTTGCTGATAACCTTTGCAAAAAGCATTCATAATTAAAAGAGGCCCTGAACACTCAAAACGCACACATTTCCATATGACAGGTATACAAGAGACTGAGGTATATTGGGTATAAATCTGGTATCTTGTCAGGGTGTTCTTCAAAGTGAATCCTTTAAGAATGAAATAAACTCAAGTGTTTTGATCTGTAGGGGCTTCCCAGGTGGCGCTAGTGGTAAAGAACCCACCTGCCAAGGCAGTGGACCTAAGAGATGCCAGTTCGGTCTCTGGGTTGGGAAGATCCCCTGGGGGAGGGCACGGCGACCCACTCCAGTACTCTTGCCTGGAGGATCCCATGGACAGAGGAACCTGGTGGGCTGTGGCCCATGGGATGGCAAAGAGTCGGGCATGACTGAAGCGACTTAGCACGCATGCACTCACATTTTGACCTGCGTTACACAGAAGAGAGTTTTTCCTTACTGTTCCCAGGAAGGATCACTTACTGTGTCTTCTACTAGCCTCGAGCCCCCTCCCAGGAGGCAGGACCGTCCTGGGGCCTCGGTGGGAGCCATGGCGGAGATGCTCAGCACAGACACGGCTTCCCCAGAGGCCGGGCGCTGGGCCGGGCCGGGGTCTGCTGCAGGAGTGGTTCTAGGGGATCTGCAGGAGTGAACCCGGTTCAGGTTCGCGGCGGCCAGAATGGGGAGGTCGCTGGAGGTCAGTGGCGGGAGACAGGACCTCAAGATGGACAGACAGTGGCCCCCTGCCCCTCCCTCTGTGGGAAGCATCTGCAGAGAAGAATTCTATCCCGTGTTCAGAAGACCCCCTTGGAAAGAGTGAGCCACAGATACACATGAAGGAGCCAGGAAATGGACAGCCATATGCAATTGCTCTTTTATTTTTTTAAAAAATGTCTCCCAAACATTGACTGAACTGAAATGCCCCTTCCTGTAGAAACTGATATGAAAAGCTCACTGTGGCCACCAAAGTTCTAACTAATTCAAAATTAGCATACCATGTTTTACTGTTCTGGGTACTACAAACATATTTTCTTCCTTGTCTCAGAGCAAATTAATTTTGTTCAACTAACGTTGAATTTTCCTTCATATCTCGAAGTCAGTTTAATTATGCATAAATGCAGTAATCTGTTTTGTGGACTAACCGGCATAAATAGACTGTGTTTTGAATCTGTAGAATAATCAAGTCCTCACTTTCAAGGAATACCAGCGTGGCTAAGAGGCCTGTATTTCATGAAAAGTGCGTTGTTTTACCTCGTCTTTGATTAGAGGTTTTTTTTTTTAATCCTTCATTTATTGTTTTAAACAGTAACTCTATTATTTGACTTTTTTTTGTCTTGCAGCACAGAATTACTATTACAAGCACATTTCCTCTAAATATCTGCATTACTTCAAAGTTCACTTCCCTTAGACGAGGGTTTTTTTTTTTTTTTTTGAAGAATCCCCAAGATTATAAAGCCTCTTAGACAGTGGGCTGAGAAAGTGTGTTTACAGAATTGTTAACATTTGATCCTGTTGCTAATTGAAGTACACACTGAGAGTTTCTGATCAAACCGATTGATTGAAACATGAAGGCATATTTCAGGATTCAAAACACCAAAACATTCACCTTTTCAAATACTGGCTTGCCTCCCAGACTTAGTAATTAACCACTGGTGGTGGTTTAGTCACTAAGTCCAGTCCAACTCTTGTGAACCCCAGGGACTGTAGCCCGCCAGGCTCCTCTGTCCATGGGATTCTCCAGGCAAGAATCCTGGAGAGGGTTGCATTTCCTTCAGGCCATCTTCCCGACCCAGGGATGGAACCCTTGCTTGCTGTGTCTCCTGCATCGGCAGGGGCATTCTTTACCGCTGTGCCGCCTGGAAAGCCTAAGAAAGCATGACTGGCATTAAATCAAACATCTGAAGATAAGAGAGAATAAACTGATGCATAAACAAAACTCAGCTTATTTGCTGTGATGATAAAAATTTTCATTCAGTGAAAGGAATGAAGTTTTGGCCCCCAAGAGAAAAGTATACGAACATTTTTATGAGTACCCGTTGTCCAAACATAAGCACTGCACTTTTAGCATCAGATGTTTGGCAAATTAAATTATGGTTGATAAAATGTTGCCTTTAAATTTCTGCTTTAGCTACCAGAATATTATTTACTAGGCTCACATCACAGTATATATGGAGGTTGCTGAAATGCAAAGTAACTTAGTAACATATCATTAAACTTCACAGCAATTTCCTGAACTAGGTCATTATAAGGATGCCCTGCAGTTGTTTAAATGTAGCATCATCAACATTGTAAATGTCCTACTTTATCTGACCTTTTCAAATGGATCTTGATTTCTCTTTGGCTGATAGTGTGATTGATTCCATTTAGTGGAAGCTTTTCAATTTCAGCAGGAAGAGGTTTCTTATCTGAAAACGGAGATTAGTGGGAAGTGAGAAGGAAATTTAGAGCTGTGAGCAAATCAGCTGATTAAGGTTAGAAGCCAGAGGAATAAAAACAAAGCTCAGAACAGATGAAACCTAATACTAGGTGTTTTTTTTCTTTGTGCTCCACCCCCTCTGCACTCCTTTCTCCTCCCTTACCGCTGTGCTTGGGACAGGAACATCATTCCTGGAGAGGAGAGGAAAAAGAGAAAGAATAAAGAAAGAAAGAGGCCATGCCACCTGATTTTTAAATAAAAGCTCTCCTAACATCATCACTGCAGGGAAATAGGCCATGATCACTCTCTCTCTCTTTTTTTTTTTAATAATGACATTTGTGGTTTTTAACTTTCATTAGTTAATTTGTGTAAGTTAATTCTGTTGTTGTTTAGTCTCTGAGCTGTGTTGGACTGCAGCCTGCCAGGCTGCTTTATCCATGGACTTTCCCAGGCAAGAAATACTAGAGGGGGTTGCCATTTTCTTCTCCAGGGATCCTCCTGACCCAGGGATCGAACCCGCATCTCCTGCCTTGGCAGGCAGGCTCTTGACCACTGAGCCACCTGGGAAGCAATCATTTAATTCTGCCTTACCCTCCTCCCCACCGCCCCCCCCAATTTTAAGTTGTATGTCTTCTAACAAATCAGAAGGGAATACCTACTGATTTAAATCTTCCTAGTTTTAGAGCCTTTTATTTTCAAAAAACCTTGAGAGTTAGGGTTAACTCTTTGAAGGGTTAACTCTTTGAAGGGTCAACTTTCTTTATATTTCACACCTGAAATATAAAGACTAAAGTTGTTAGAAGCAGCAGATTGGGCAGAAAGAAGATACCAGAGAATGTTTATAATGTTTCTATAGTACCCAAAATCCATTTAAATTTATTTCTAAGGAAATGTGCAGTTTTGTACATATGAAAATTTAAAGTAAATCTGAGAGGGAAGGTGTATCTGAGCTTCATCACATTTCTCTATAAAGTGTTACTTATTAACATATTCAAGAGTAGAATTGGTTTAGAAAACTATCAAATTATCTCTACAAAGAATGATGGTACAGTGATGGTAGCAGTAATAGTGAAAGAGTGACCTGATTTCTGCTAGGTCACAGCATCATTTCATTTCTTCAGCGTTGGAGAGGAAAGCTGAAGCAGAATGTTAACTCCTCCTCTCGATGGATGAACACGTGGAGACCAGAACAGCCATGTCTGCTGGTTTTCAAGGTTCCGCCATCCTTCTTTGGAAAAACTGGTTTTGAACTGTTTTTTACTTATTCTACACTACTCGGCATAACTGGTTGCTTTTTAGTATTCTTGTATAACTTCCTGGATTTCTCGTATTACATATCACAATTAGACTATTGCATCTGGAGATAAAGAGATAAAGCACGCCATTTGCACCTTCAATAATAATGTTTTCAGACCTTTTGACTTTCAGTTAATTTTTAAGTGTCAAGGAATAATGGCAGTTAGGCAACATGCCTGGGCCTTTTCTGCAAATGTTCTTTTCTCACATAGAAGGATTTTGACCTAAAAACACAGTGCAACACTGGGGAGCTCACAGTTATCACTTATCTGGACTTATCCGAGCACTTGGTTGAACGCAGTTGTTTTGGGAATAGTGTTTTGTTGTTACTAATAAGTAGTTCAAGCTTAACATTCAGGTGCAAATATTGGAGTAGTTCAAAGAAGTTTTGAACTGAACTGAGAATATGCTAACATTTCATGTTGAGTGCTAAGGACTTAATTCCAATCATTTTTCCTTTAGGTGATCTTGGCTCTGATTTTTTAAATTCTGTGTTATAATATTACACTGTATTTTTACATAAAATATTCTTTTATTGAAAATATGTAGCACATTTGTAATCACAAGGACAGGTTCAGCAAAAATATTTTGCTAGAAAATATTCAAAACTAAGAGCAAAAAAGTGCAATAGAATAATAGGGTTAGGAGTAGAGATCTCATTTTCAATCCCATTTTTCTAGACATCATTAGGATCAGTTATGAGTATAGGAGTATTTGTGTGTGTGAACAATTTTATTTAGCTTTTCAATGAGAATTGATATTTATCAGAAAGAAAAACTGGGATATTTAGTTTAATGTAATTTATTAATCTCTCCTTGAATAACCAGTTCTAATATTTCATCTCTGAAGTCTTCTGGTTGCACACTTAGCCTTGGGCAAGATTACTTTTTAAAGTATTACCTGCATTTTAGTAAGATATTGTGGTTGAGATTTTCCTGAACTTTATTTTAAAAATCTTCATGAAAGTTACGGAAGTAACATGTTTTTACCTTACTCATTTTAACTTCTTTACAAAAATCCCAGCTTGCTAAAAAGGAGAGCCTGGTGTTTCTTATTCCCATGACAGAGACCATCTAGCAGAGATGTTGTTCTGATGCCAGGGCAGTGAGCTTCCGCGCACGGGATGGGTGTCTTTCCGCCTGCTGTGCACGTGCAGGGTGGGTGCTATTTGTCTACTTAACATTATCCAGGAAGGCCAGCAAACTGATGAAGTGGACTCCTTTTCTGTTTAGAAATGTTCTATTTTCTCACCCTCCCCTCACATCCATTTTCTCATACCTCTCTTCTGCCCTTCCTGAAAGAATTTAAAGCCGACTGATCACCTCTGATCATGTATTTGCATGTTTGTTTCTTATCCTAAGCGCCTCTTCACTAGGACATTTCCCAAAGAAATTCTCCACAGCAGTATTACTGGGGTTTTCTTTGTTTTGGGTTTTCCTGATGAAAGAAGGGTTGGGTTTTATGGCATCAACTTTTCTCTTGCTTTTGCCAACCTTTAATCACAGAAAAAAGTGCAGTTTCTCTTCACTACTTATGTATCCACCAGTTACCTGTGGCCTCGCACAGGGATGTTGGAAACGAACCAGGTATAAACAGAGCCAGGCAGGTGTGTCTGAAAACCCAGAGACCCAAACGGAAACGCTCAGGTGTATGTGAGACAGTCTTACAGTCAGTACTGATTTAGGTTTGATAAGAATCTAGATCAGGAATGTGGTTGTCATGATCTCTACCCAAAAAGAGTCAAATTGATGACCGGTAAGTTGTACATGTTAAATGAAAACTGTTTACTATATAAGTGTGTTTATGTGTGAATAAGTAAAGTGGGGGAGAATAAATTTCTTTATGTATATATGTGTGTGTATATATATGTAATAGACATGCATATACGTGTGTGTGTGTGTGTATATATACACATGCAGACACAGACACAGACACACACACACACACATATATATGTATTTGTTGTTTAGTCACTAAGTTGTGTCTGACTCTTTTGCGACCCCATGGACTGCAGCCCGCCAGGCTCCTCTGTCCATGAGATTCCCCAGGCAGAAATACTGGAATGGGTTGCCACTTCCTTCTCCAGGGGATCTTCCCGACCCAGGGATCAAACCCGCATCTCCTGCATTGGCAGTGGATTCTTTATCACTGAGCCCAGGGAAGCTCGTATATATATACATGATTGATTTCACACATATATGGAGGCTGAGAAGTCCCCAGTGCTGCCGAGGGTCAGCTAAAGCCCCAGGGGAGGCCGTGGTAGGAGCTCCAAGCCAAAAGCATTCAGGCTCAAGACCCAAGGAAAGCTGATGTTTCAGTTCCGGTCTGTAAACAGGAAAAGATAATGTTCTGGTTGAAGACAGGCAGACCAGGAGACCCCTCTTGCTTCTGGAAGGGTCAGCCTTTTCGTTCTGTGAATGTTCCTGGGCACGTGCGTGCGGCTGGAAGAGAATCTGGAGGCTGCTCCTGAGCGCAGAGGGTCGATGTCAAGGTGCCTGGCAGCCAGCTCCGGTGGTGGGGAGGGGGCCGCCCAGAGACAGAACAGAACGAGAGGAGTTTGATGAGCAGAACTGTGTTGTGGGGAGGCTTGGAAAATATGCAGGAGGATTTGTTATTTAGGTGAAATTTTCAGCTAAGTAGAGAGTTGGCATGATGGCAGTAAGATTCAGGACGGTTGATCTGATGAGGGCCTTGCATGTACACTCAGACACTTCAGTCCAGAGGGACAGCTCCTTGGCATGCTTCCCCTGGTGGGATTCAAAGACTCGCCTTTGGTGGTCTCTTTGCTGACAAAGGTCCTTGTAGTCAAAGCTATGGTTTTTCCAGTGGTCATGTATGGATGTGAGAGTTGGACTCTAAAGAAAGCTGAGGGCCGAAGAATTGATGCTTTTGAACTGTGGTGTTGGAGAAAACTCTTGGACTGCAAGGAGATCCACCCAGCCCATCCTAAAGGAGGTCAGTCCTGGGCGTTCACTGGAAGGACTGATGCTGAAGTTGAGGTTCCAATACTTTGGCCACCTGATGCGAAGAGCTGACTCGTTGGAGAAGACCCTGATGCTGGGCAAGATTGAAGGCAGGGAGGAGAAGGGGACGACAGAGGATGAGGTGGCTGGATGGCATCACCGATTCGATGGACATGAGTTTGGGCAAAGTCTGGGAGATGGTGAAGGGCGGGGAGGCCCGGCGAGCTGCGGTCTGTGCGGTCACAAAGAGTCGGACGTGGCTCAGTGACCGTGGCGTGGCTGTCGCATAGGGGGCCCTGTGCAAATGCCGGTGCAAGTCCTCGGGCAGGTCCCAGGAGAACCAGACACCCTGCATCAGCGGGAACTGTCACTGCATGGTCATGAGCGGGACTGTCCCCTTCTGGACCGCTTACAGATGACCGGCGTTGCCATGCAGGTGTCAGCCTCAGTCAGGATCTCAAACCCCGGTTAGGCCTGAGTCATCCTTCACCATGGTGTTGTGGGTGTGACCCTACACAAAGCCTTTCGGTGAGATTTCCCCCGAGGAGGACTTCTGCACCTGCTCATCCTGGACCGAGCCAGGTGAATACAGGCGTACCTGCTGGCCCTCCCCACGTGCAGAGCCCGAGCTCGTCTGCTGTGACCTGGACTCGGGGGAAGTCTGGAACCCCCCTACTCCACCCGGCAGGTGCAACCCCCAGGCCTTGGCAAGTTAAACAGGTTCATGAAGGCCAGGCCCTGACACTGGCTTTCTTCCCTTTCTTCCCATTTCACTGATTCATCCATGTAATCCCTACTGGTCCTCTATGTCTCTGCGAGGAGGAAAGGACGGCCCTTCCGCTGGCAGGAAGGAGTCCCCTCCGGACACAGGGCTGGGGATGCAGTGCAGACTGGGGTTCAACCCCCAGATCCGGGTCCTGGACCCTTTGTGCTGTAGGCAGCTGCTCTGTTCTTGTGTCTCCACCACCGTGTTCAAGAACTAAGCGACTTTATCAGATACACCAGCCCCCGCCCCCCATTGGAAAGATGGTGAGAGTTTAGACTTTGTCCCACCAGATGTTTTGCAGAAATATTCTGACTGATGAGAAAAATATGGACAAACTATTCTGGGAATGTCACAAGACCCAAAGTCATTCTGAATGCGTAATTTATTAAACGGATTCTGTTCTTCTCCGAGGACCACGGGCAGGGTTTCCTCTCTCCAAACAAAACAGTTTGCGGCTAATATATTAACATTTTCATTGGGGGAGATTTATGGATCTGAACCTGTGGTTAATAAAAAAAAAATCTTATTCATATTTCAGGGAGGGGGGATTTAAAATTGGTTAATACTTTCCAGATAGTTTTAAAACAGTCAAGAAAAGAATTTCCTTTGAGGAGCAGGGTGGGGGTGGGGGAGCAGGAAGGAGCCAGTTACCATCTTCCTCCATCAACTGGTAAACAGGGCTGTCTTTGTTGATGCCAACTGTCTGGTTTTTGCCTTATCTGGTTTCTGTTTACATATTAAACTTCCCCAAGTAGAAGGCAGCTTTGCCCACGGTCAGAAGACATTGTTCTTCTGTTGTTTATGCGGCAGATCAAACACCAGCAAGAAATCGCGTCTGTGGTCTGTGAGCCCAGACGTGCTGAAGGGGGCAGGCACGTGGTTTGAAGTGGGGACCCCTGTTAACAGTGTTTCCACTGGAGGCTGTTCTCCCCGTGAGTGCTGGGCACTTGTGCAGGCCTAGGCGAGCCATCCCCTGTCTGCTGAACCAAGAGGCTTGATGAGCACGGCCAGGGCGGCTGTTTCTGTTTGTTCTTGTATTTTTAAATTCAGTTCAGTTCAGTCGCTCAGTCATGTCCGACTCTTTGCGATCCCATGAACCACAGCACGCCAGGCCTCCCTGTCCATCACCAACTCCTGGAGTTTACTGATGAACTAATCAGTGAATTTTTGAGGTGTACTTGACATAGCATTGTGTGGTGAGATTGGGCTTCCTGGTGGCTCAGGCAGTAAAGAATCTGCCTGAAGTGTAGGAGACCCGGGTCCGATCCCTCGGTCAGGAAAGTCCCCTGGAGCAGGAAATGGCAACCCACTCCAGTATTCTTGCCTGGAGAATCCCATGGACAGAGGAGCCTAGCGGGCTACAGTCCATAGGGCTGCAAAGAGCCAGACACGACTGAAGACTAACATCATTGTTAGCTTGAAGGTGTGCAATGTGTTGGTCTGATACATTTATACACTGAAATATGATGTGGCTCTGCTGCTAGCTGACACCTCCATCACCTCCCATAACCATGGTTTCTCTTTTTGTGGGGATATCTGTTAAGGTTTAGTGTCTTAGAACTTTGATGTGTGCAATGTGCCTTGGTTGACTGATTCACAATGCAGTACATCCCCTCTGCGGACTCATTCACCCACCAGTTGCAAGTTTGCAGTTTTACTGTGTCTGGCTGGGCTCCGAGAAAGGAAGTACAGGTGCCCCCAGGGGTACTGCGCCCTTGAAATTCTGCTTCTTTTGCAAAAGGTCATTGTTTGATATTTGGATCAAATCACTGCCACCTTGAATTCCATTCCCGTGTCTCAGTGGTGCCTTAAGCTGGGGGATTAGCGATTTTAATTTGCCCCTCTATCCATAGGAAATTTATTCCAGAATCTGTGTTCCATTATGGCAAAGCATAAGTTATCAATACACACACACAACCCCTTCACTCACACACTCACAGGCATATATACACCACAGACACAAACATGGTTTTTGACCCACCTTAGAAGATGTGTTCCTGGAATACTGTGCGTTGTCACGACAATCAACAGATTGGAACAGTGGAACGGTTAGAAATAGCACCAGTCAACATTTCCTGTTACTGGCTTATCTTAAATTTAACTTGTCATGAACACCTTCAAGAAAAGGTTTTCAAAGCCAAGTGGAATTTTGTACCTTTCAGTTGTAACACATATTCACCTGGTTTGCTATTATTTTTAATGTGAGCGAAAACAGTCATTTGTATCTTTGGTACAGGTGGGCTTTTCTCTTCCTGATCTTTAAAAATGAGATTTATAAACTTAGTTGTTCAGAATAAATCGCCATCATGTTTTATATAAAAAGCAAAAAGGGAGAGGGGAGATATCCAAGGAACCTACCCAAAACAAACAAAACTCTTTTCTGGAACTAATGAATGAGTTCATCCAGTCACAAGAGTGTGACTGAAACAGCCATTGCTATATTCCGTTAGCGTCCAGGCACCTAAAACTCACTAGATCCAAATTCCCCAGTGACTTCCAGGGAATGGCTTTTGAAGACCTGAGCGAACTAGAGGGCTGCAGGGTGTGTGATCAGCTCACAGACAGTCTTCTGATTGGTTGGTGGCGAGGTGAACAGGAGTCAACGTCATCAACCATCTGGTTCCAACCTGTATGGGGTCTGTATATAGACTAGAATATAGTTGTTGAGGGCAGAATGTAGTTAACTTCTCCCAACTGGTGGGGATTTCAGTATCTGCAAAACAGCTCAAGGACATGGCTAAAGAATAGTGTCTATAGCTCTTGAGGAGGAACTAAAGGTCCTTGACTTTGTTTAATCATTAATCACTGTTTAATGATTGTTGTGTTCAGTTGCTAAGTCATGTCCAGCTCTTCTCAACCCCATGGACTGCGGCACGCCAGACTTCCTTGTCCTTCACTGTCTCCTGGAGCTTGCAGAAACTCATGTCCATCGAGTCGGTGATGCCATCCAGCCATCTCATCCTCTGTCACCCCCTTCTCCTCCTGCCCTCAATCTTTCCCAGCATCAGGGTCTTTTCCAAAGAGTCCCCTCTTCACATCAGGTGACCAAACTACTGGAGCTTCATCTCTAGCATCAGTCATCCCAATAATTATTCGGGGTTGATTTCCTTTAAGATTGACTGGTTTGATCTTTGCTGTCCAAGGGACTCTCAAGAGTCTTCTCCAGCATCACAGTTCGAAGGCATCAGTTCTTTGGCACTCTTTGCATAATGGTCAAGCTGTTATAATTTTGTCTTGCTTGACTGTTTTCCTCTGTTTCTGCATTTTCTCATTTCTCTGGTTAAGTTTATTCTTTGGAACTTGGGGAAGACCTAGGGAGCTAAACTTGCCCACAAACAACAGGCAGGTGGAGGACCCGGGGGGATTCAGGGGCGTCTGACCCTGGAAGGGCCCACGGGGTCCTGTTCAGTCACCAGCTACCCCATCTTGTGCCTGTAACACACGTATAGAGCTGAGACAGAACCAAATAATCACAAACTATCCTGGGGAGTCTTAAAACCCCGTGGGACTTTGCATTCTGTTTAAAACACATCCGTGTGTAATAGTAACTCCAGGTCTCATTTTCCTTCCCCCACATTTTTAAGCCAAATCGTAACTGGAGGGAGGTGCCTCGTGGGGCCGTTCAGCCTTTCCTATCCTCCAGCCCCTCGCAGGAGAGCCGAGAGGCACAGAGGGGTCAGCAGAGAGGGTGCTGTCTGTCGGCCAGGTGCTGGCTTGGAAACCTTAAACGCGCTTGCGTTCCCGTGTATCACAGATGGGCACAACGATAGCTCTGCTTTTCAGGATTGATATGAAGATGAATGGACGTGCTTCTGGAACCTCCAGTGAAGTGTTTGACACCTGTTTTCAGTTCTCACCGCCTTTCCTTTAGAGTCCAATTAATCAAACAGTTATCAACCCACCTACTGTTTTTAACATGGTCCAGCCTCCATGTTACCGTCTTCTGCTCTGTGGCGGAACAACCTGGAGCGTCCCCTGATCTGTCGAGCTTTTGAAAACAAAACAGCAGCGATCCCTGCTTCCACAAATGACATGTCACTGATGCTTCTGTCTCTGGCCACATCTCCGTGTTGCCAAATGCTACCGTTCCGTGTTCTGTATGAGTTAAGAGGAGATGATAAAAGCAGACTGTCTGAGCTAAAAGTACATGGTTTTCAAGACATGAAAGATGCCATGAAAGACCCTGAAGATTGATCTTCTAAGATCTGAATACCGGGAGTTGTGTGTCAGCTAAAAACGATGCACAACGTGAAAGCTGAGGGTCATTATTTGGCGCAAAACGAGGACTGCATCCTGGGAGACGGCGCCACAGCTCACTCTGAGGGGCCGCTGCCGAGGGGCGCTGGGGAAGGTCCTCGTGTAAGATTTTGGTGAAGGGGCAGCTTGATGCAATCAAGTCACGAGGAGCTGATGGCACCACAAAGGGATTCAGTGCTCTTCAACATCTGTGGAGGTGCAAGGATTGGGATCACGAAATCGGTTCCTGAACACGTCTGTCCATCTGAGGTCGTGTCCCACCTGTTTCCCTGGAGCACAGATGCCTCGGTCTCCACGCTGAGCTCCCCGCGGCGGCCGCGGCACAGGCCAGGGTCTCCGCAGAGGCAGATGGCGAAGGCCCTTGTGGCTGTTGCCGTTCAGTTGCTGACAAACGCTCTTGGCACGAGCGGGACCGTCAATGAATAGGGGACAGAGTCCGAAGCTGTCGGATGAAACACTTATCATCTGTGACGATAAGCACAGATTCGTCCGGGTGGGTCTCAGCCACGGTGTTGAGATTAGGGGGAAAGCATCAATGGAGCATGGCTAGTCTCCAGGGACCTCAATAAACCCTGGCCCACAGTCATTCTGACCTCTTTTCAAGTGTTAAAACCACATGGAAACACACGTGTGACTGTTAACCTTCAAGTGATTCACACTGGGAGAAAATAATCCAGAAGTGAGAATTATGATCTTTTTAGCTGTTTATTACTTTTATCTATCAGAGAAGAACAGACAAGTATATTTTACAGTTTAAAATATTCTACATGGTTAGTAGCATGTGTTGTAATTTCTGAAAATGTTCCTTATTTTGTTTGACTTAGTTATATATCTGATTAAAGAGATTCATTAATGACCAAGCATGCTGAGTAAAGCTTTCCACATATGCAAGATACATTTCTTCCAGGAAATACTCCTATTCTATGTGTACATTGCAATCTGAGTCTAGAAAGCATATCACACACAGTGTCTTATTTAATTAACATAAAGTCATCATGAAGGAGAAATGAAGAATTTTTTTATTTCACATTTAACCTACTTTTATTCCATTTTATAGATAGTAAAGGTTTAAAATGTCATCAGAAAGGGTCAGACAGAGCTCTGCTGTGCTCTTGGTTGTAGGGTTTTACCAGGCATATTTTTCTAGGATTTTTCTGTCCTGTGTGATATTGTTGTTCACTTGCTCAGTCTTGACGACCCTTTTGTGACCCCATGGACTGTGGCACACCAGGCTTCCCTGTCCTTCACCATCTCCTGGAGCTTGCTCAAAGTCCTGTCCTGTGGTTTCATTAGTAAATGATTTCAAAGGGGAAAAAAGTACTTTTAATGTCTAAAAAGTAGACTTTTAGTTTTTTTCCCCTGATACTAACCTTTCCATTTTCATTAGAGTTTGGCTGTTAAGACCTATATATTTCTAGTGAAATCAACCCAGGCCTTACTGAAAAGTAGGAGGATTGTAAAGTTTGTATAGAAGACATTGAGGTCGAGTTTCTTGTTTTTTTGCATCGTCCTCATACCAACAAGTTTTCTGATTATTGAGGAAAATGCAAACAGTCTTCAAGCGTCACTCCTGCCATCAGGTCAACTGCCCTGGAAAACCCCCAGTTTGGATTGGGTTTCTTGTGAGCCATTACAGACTTAATAGCCCTAAATTGCCCAGATTAACTCCAATGGTTCCTTCTGCCCAGAATATAACTGCTTCACAGAGTAGGTCAGAGCTGCCATAAATTCCCACCATAAAGACACACAGAGTGGGAGATGCTGAGGTCTAAAGAAATGTTTGAATTCTCCACAGGTGGAGTTTATTAACTGATTAACTGGAAAGAATGTGGAAAGGAACAGTGGTGTTTTGCTTATTTGACTCTGTAATGTTAATGAGAGCTAATTGTTCTTTACAAGATGTCAAGTAACCACTCTGAATGGAATTCTATCCTACGTTACCAGCGGAAAAGAAAAGATGACACCAGCAAAGATGAATAGAAAGCTTCCGTAAGAACAGGGAGAATTAAGATGGGTTACAGCTTCTTATCATTAGGACCTTTTAGTCACTAGACTTTTGTGAATTTTAAGCCAGGTGGCTCTGACCATCCTAACCCAACCCCTTGCTGGCATGGTTGCCCGTGACCTCTTCCTTTTGGTCCAAAGCCCCACCCCCCAGCTCGCCTGTCCTCGGGGAAAGAGAGAGCCCGGCTGGAGCTGGCCAGAGCTCCCCGGGGTTCTCAGCCGCTTCACTAAGCCTCCCGTGTCGCCCAGCTTGGCTCCGTGCGTGCTGAGTCTCGGTCATATCTGACTCTTCTGCGACCCCACGGGCTGTAGCCCACCAGGCTCCTCTGTCCCTGGGAGTCTCCAGGCAGGAACACTGGAGTGGGTTGCCATTTCCTCTTCCAGGGGATCTTCCCGACCCAGGGATGGAACCCGCGTCTCCTGTGTCTCCTGCATCAGCAGGTGGGTTCTTTACCACCAACGCCTCCTGGGAAGCCCTCTGCTTGACCACAGTGTCCCTTGTCCGCAGCCGGCGGCCTAGAGTCTCAATCCACTCCCCAAGCCCGCCTCACCTCATCCTCTGAACCTCGACCACGTTCCCTCCTGGGGACACTGAGGCCACGAGCAGGGGTCCCTCCACTCCTTGAGACGTCCGCCCCCCGGACCGTATCCACCGCCCGACCGAACGTGGGAAGGGAGCGTCCTTCCACTGGGCCGAGGGGCCCCGAGGCCAGACCCTCTCCCTCCTCCTCCAACGCCTCCTCCCTGTCTTTCCGTCTTCTCCGGTCTGTGCGTGCTTCCGCCTCACCGTATAAGCCTCCTGAGGTCTCCCCACTTCCTGCCCCATCCTGTGGGCTGTTTCACTTTGACCCCCCATCCCCGCCACGGTCAAGGACACAGGAGTGCTTTCAGACCCCTCGTCCACACCGACAGAGTCTGTACCTGCCTGCTCTCACCCCCGCCCCTTGCCCCTACGGCCCCGTCTCCATCAGCTCTGTCTTCATCTGTAAAGCGTGGGCGCCTTCTTTCCAGGGCACTCATCCACTCCCGTGATTTTAGTCATCTGGGTGTTGATGACTTCCAGGGCTTATTTTCTGGACTTCTCTGAATTTCAGATCCTTATAGCCGATTATTTCTTGGAACACCACATGAGCTTCTAGCAGGTAGTTCAAAGGGAGCAAACACAACTATGATAAACTATGTCTTTCTCTCTCAAGAATACGCTCCTCCTCTTGAGAAGCCCCCCTGATTGAATGAGCCCCCCGCCACCCCGCTTCCCCAGACGGAAACTTACGTTATTGACGCCTCTCTTTTCTCCCTGCCCGCGAACAGCCAGCCCCTCCTCTCGCCCGCCTGCCTTTCTATCTCCTCCACTTCTCCTCACTGCTGGTCTCTCACTAGACCTGCTGGCTCATTTCTTTGCCTCATCTCTTCCCAGGCCTCCCTCGTAACTCAGTCGGTCAAGAATCTGCCTGCAATGCAGGAGATCCAGGTTAGGAAGATCCCCTGGAGAAGGGAATGGCAACCCAGTCCAGAATTCTTGCCTGGAGCATCCCATGGACAGAGGGGCCTGGCAGGCTACAGTCCCTGGGGTCGCAAAGAGTCAGACATGACTGAGCAACTAACACTTTCAACTTCTCTTTTCCTTTTTGCGCTTTTTTAATGAAAGGAATAAATCAATGAATTAATCATCCACCTCGTAATTAAAAGATATTGACGAGAAGAAATCGTAGATTGCTTTCAACTTAAAATCTTGGCTACAAATACGAATTACAAAGCATGCGATAGAATCTGCTAGATTTCTGTATGAAATACACAAAGCACTCTTGACCTTCTCTGAGGAGGGGAGCCACTCAAGTGAGAACCAAGGAAAACAGTGTAAATATGTTCTGGTACAACAAGAACCTTTCTTTCTTCCTTCCGGAAACAGCACGTGCTCTTACGGACCAAAGCCTTATAAATAACACAGGGACACAATGTCCAGGTGATTTCCATTATTCGGGAGACCAGACGTGGCTGAAGCGACTTTTCGCTGCTGGGGTTTGTTGACAAGCCAAGCCATAAACCTGCCTGCTTTTCCTCCTCACAGGTATTTGCACCAGACCCTTAGAGAAGATACATCAACAGCAGAGCGTTCTCTGAACAGGGAGAAATTTGCTGTTTTGAAACAAGCCCTGAGTGTAATTGGCTTCAGTAACTTGGTGAGTCATGCGGTTAAATATTCCACTGAGGAAATCAACCCTCTGCTAGTTTGTAAAAGTTATTCATTCAAAAACATTCCTCTGCCTCCTGGAGCTTGCATGCTGATGGGAGAGAGCTGTGAACAAACATTATGCCCAGGGCCACAGGGTACCATGAAGATGGGCTGCCGTCTTCAAGAAGGCGGTGGAGACCTTTTCCGACAGGGACCACGTGAACAAAACAGATAAGAACTTGGCACTGGCTGACTCAAGAGAAAAATGGCAGATGGAAGGGACTGTCTGCTGCCAAGTACCACTCGGGACAGTAATCTAATCATTCCATTAAACTATCTTCTTGAATGCTATGCTTTTTTTTTTTAATTCCTAAAGAATTATCAAATACCTCCAAAGCTGAAATGTACTATGTAAAGTGCTTAAACCCGCTGCAATGCAATGGAAATTTCCATAATCCCAGAAATGTTCTCGGTTGTAGTGTACAGTAGGGCAGTCACTGGCCACTTGGGGTTGCTGGGTGTGGGAGAGGAAGCTAGTGAGACTGAGGATGTGGATTTTTAACTTTTTTTAAACGTTTCTTAAAAATTCTGATCAGCTTAAACTGAGATTGTCTTGTGAGGTTAGTGTTTACTGAATCGAATAACACAGGTCTAGAGAACAAGAGATGTGAAGTGTACTCAGCCATTTCAGTCGTGTCCAACTCTTTGCGACCCCATGGACCATAGCCCCCCAGGCTCCTGTCCATGGGATTCTCCAGGCAAGAACACTGGAGTGGGCTGCCATTTCCTCCTCCAGGGGACCTTCCCGACCCAGGGATCAAACCCACGTCTCCTGCATTGGCAGGCAGACTCTTTACCACTGAGCCGCCAAGACCTTGGAAATTCCCACAAATCTCCTTTTCTTATGCATCATCTCTGTGTCCCCGACATTCATTATGCGGTCACTTTAAATGACAGCCAGTTTCTCATTAGCAATCAACATAAGATTGCATGGGTAACTGGTATGCCTGTAGTTCATGAGCCAAGATTTAGTCACAGATTGAATTTTTTTAATCTTAAACCCAATATGCGTTGATCGATTTGGGTCCCTGTCTTTCCCCTTGGCTCATGGGGCAGCAAGGGGTGGAAGGGGCTGTAGGGTGACAGCAAAGGAGGACAGAGGAGGTGGGGACTCACCCGCAGTGAATAGCTCTGGGCACCTGGCCCCACGCCAGCCTCACCCATTCAGGGACTGGGATTCTAGGAACGTGAGTCATACGGCATTCCGTTCTTTGTTGCTCGGCTTGTCCAATCTCTGTGTTTCTTCTTTCCCTAACTCCTACCACTCTACTTCTCAGGCTCTGCATTTGCTACTGTTGGTTTTTTTTGGGGGCTGTTGTACTTTTCCCTTCCTCCGTTTATGTCTAAACTCTCTACTCACTTATGGGAAACTGGAATAGAGAGGTGGGTAAGGAATCATGCCACCAAATATCAGCTCCTTGGAAACGGGGCTGTAGAAACCCATGACTGATCCTCAAAGGCAGCGCACACAGGATACATCTTCCACATAAGGGGCCAAACAGGGCATCTAACAAGCGTTGCAGTTAAAGAGATACATGCGATTTAAACCAAGATCGAAAGGTGATCATCTTGATCCTCAGGTGTGACTGAGATGGTGACAGATTTAGTCCACCAGCAGGGAAAGATCAAGTCCCCTTAGACTGGGAGGAAGGTACGTCTGGGCTGGCATGGCCTTTGGGTCAGAGCTCGTGAGTGTGGTTCCGGGAGACCTGACCATGAAGATGACCACCCCCCCCTGCCAGCCCTCCATCACCGGGCAGACGACAGGGTGCTTGCTCACCGCAGGCGGATACAGAGCAGCCGCCGCCCCCTGCTCGCAGGGCAGCTTGTTAGTATCACCACACTGTCACTTACCTTAGGAGGCTTTTCACCGTTCTGTCTCCATCACGGTACGGAACTGCAAGAACCTTGATGATTGGACAGAGTCTTCCTGTCTGTGGCCAGGAGCGTGTCTCTCTCTCGGGGCACTGGGAAATTTAATGAGGAGTTACTGGATTTATTTATAAAGGGGAGAGGGAGCTGTCATCCTGGATTTATTTAAAAAACGGGAGAGGGAGATATCGGGTAGCTCAAGGAGCTTGGAAAATGTTACTCAGACAGGCACAGATCAATAAAATCTGAGGCCCTAATCTGTGATTTGGAGGCTACCAAAAACATGTCTAAGTAATGCTGCAGTCATAGAGGATTATACCTGAAAATGACAGGTTATCCTTTTCAATGCGCTCATTTTACAGCCATTAATAATAAAACTGTGCCTTGTCATGAAAACTGGAAGTTCAGGAGGAAATTCACGGATGGCCCAGGGACCACACTGTGTCAAGTCTATGCCTATAAAGCAAATGAGAATTGTTCTTAGAAAAAACTCTCTCCGGCAGGAGCTTTTCCTGCCCAAAATACCAATTAGGAAACCAGGAATTTATTGGGAATTTTTAAGGTTACCATTGCTTGCTCTGAAGGGGATGTACCCATTTTTACCATTGATCGGTGGTTCCCTTATGGGACATTCTCAGTCTGAAAAAAATCACAGCCGCGCATCGTTTTGTTTTAACCTACTTGGAGGTTTTTCAAAGGACCGGCCTCGGCATCTTTCTTTCCTAAGCAGCACTCTTTTCCTTCTGTGTTGGCCGCCCGCGTAGGAGGTGGAGAACCTGTGCGTGATTCTAGCAGCCCTGTTACACCTCGGCGACGTCGGCTTCACCGCTCTCTCCGACGCCGACTCCGCGCTGGTGTCTGACCTCCAGCTCCTTGAGCAAGGTCAGTGGACTCATGGACCAGCGATGCCTTGGCGTGCAGTTCTGCAGGCTGGCCAGTAGATGGAGACACAGTACAGAAAAGCCAGGGGGAATCGCGCCCACTTTCTGCGGGAGTGGGATTCAGGGCAGGCGGTGGGGAAAACAAACCCAGATCCTCTTTCTTCTTTTGTCTTTCTGGTCATGTGAGTTAATAAGAGGCACGTTGATGTCCCCACGCTGCCCGCCTCAGTAACCGTGTTGATGCTTTGGCACGTGATCGGGCTTATTTACATCGTTCTGCGCATTCTCCGCCCCACCCCTCCACCCTCTATGGAGGGCATATTATTAACTAAACATTTAAACAGAACATAATTGCTTCCCTTTAAAGATCTTGCCAAAAACCTCTCTCCTTTGAAGTGGCCTTGTTAGTCACCCCCAGCTTTTTTTTTTCCTTCTTCAAAATAACCTTAAAACCAGATAATGATGATGGTGGTGACCACCGTTATCTTCACCCCATATCTAAGTGATTTAGCCAGGCATTGGGGGAAAAAAGCATCTTGGGCTGTTAGTAAGGGTGAGGAGGGGAAAATCCTGCAGCAGCTTAATGCTGAGGGCCCGGGAACTCCGCGACGTTTTAATCAAGCTGTTTCTCTAGTTGACTTTGTCAGTTGCAGTGATAGTTCAGTGTCTTTAATAGACAGTACCCTAATGGGTCTGTACACACTTCTCAACTCTAAATGCCACGTTCTCACTGTCAACATGTGTGTAACTTGATGCTTTCATTACCGCTTTAATTTTAGTGGCTGGAATGCTGCAGGTATCTTCGGATGAGCTGGCCTCTGCTTTAACCACTGACATCCAGTATTTTAAGGGTAAGTTTTTCTGTACTTTGCCTTCCACCTTGGTGAACATCTGTATGCTCTTGAGAGACCGTT
Organism: Odocoileus virginianus; assembly: GCF_023699985.2. Classification (NCBI taxonomy): domain Eukaryota; kingdom Metazoa; phylum Chordata; class Mammalia; order Artiodactyla; family Cervidae; genus Odocoileus; species Odocoileus virginianus. Next base: position 26,732,994 of record NC_069681.1, on the reverse strand, counting down.
CTGGTGAGCCGGTCACCTTTTTTTAGGTAATGGGTCATTTTAGACAAAGTCGTCAATCCAAGAGGATTTGTTCAGTTGAACCATCGGCTGTGTCTGTGTATGTGGCAGCAGCCTGCCCTCCTCCTTGGCGAGCACCGTTTCCCCTCCGCTTCATCAGCCGGAATAAGAGCTGCTGCCTCCTGGGCGCTTGTGAACTCAGGGGAGCTGTAGCAGGTGCTGTGAGCACTGGAGTTTTTAGTTGGCACACATTTTGCTAAGGCATGGATTTAACTCTTCCCATTTTCAGTTCCATTGCTCAGTCGTGTCTGACTCTTTGCGACCCATGGACTGCAGCACGCCAGGCCTCCCTGTCAATCACCAGCTCCCAGGGTTTGCTCAAACTCATGTCCATCCAGTCGGTGATGCCATCCAACCATCCCCTCCCCTTTCCACTTGAGTGAATGAGAAAACTAAGATTCAAACAGGCTAGATAAACTTGAGCATCGACTCCCTAATAAATGGCGTGCTTGGAATTAGACTCTGATGCCATCCAAGTTCATGGGCTTCCCGAGCGGCTCCGTGGGGAAGAGCCTGCCTGCCCAGGTGGAAGATACCAGAGATGCAGATTCGATCCCTGGGTCGGGAAGATCCCCTGGAGGAGGAAATGGCAACCCACTCGAGTATCTTTGCCTGGGAAATCCCATGGACAGAGGAGCCTGGCAGGCTGCAGTCCGTGAGGTTGCACGCAGAAAGTCGGACGTGACCTGATGGGTGTACAGGCGCACACACCGTCCGCCCCCCGAGATGGTCTCTGCGGTGTCCGTCTGCACGCAGCGTGCAGAGAGGGGCTTCCCCGGACGTCCCTCTCTCACTCACTGGAGCTCGTTGCCTCACCAGCCTGCCTCTGGACTGTGGTTTTGAGGACTCCTCCTCCGTTGGAATTTTTTTTCTTTTTCTCAAAGTCACCGCTGTGTGTTTTTGTAATAGCTGGCAGAGGCTGCATTTGTCAGAGTCGTGGTGCGTTGGTCGCACCTTCTGCCGCGTGCGGGCGTGGCGGGGTAAACAGCCCAGCGCTGTTGGCTTCTGATCAGGGACGGCCCCGTGCTCACTGACCCTCCCCTCCTCGCCCTCCCAGGAGAGGTGCTCACACGACGGCACACCGTGGCGATGGCCGAGTTTTACCGGGATCTCCTGGCCAAGTCTCTGTACGGTCGTCTGTTCAGCTTTCTGGTGAACGCGGCGAACTGTTGCCTCCACGGTGACGAGGAGCCCGGCAGGTAGGTGTGATGGTCACCTGATCACGTGTCCTTCCCACCGGGGCGACTTGACCAGGTGCACTCTTAAAGATGCTTCCAAGTCCAGAGTCACTAAAACCTTTCATTTTAGTGGGGTGATTCTACTTCCAGGATTTCGCAGACTATTTTTAAGGGTTTTGAGCCCCCCCACACACCCCCCCACCCCCCGGGTGAATTAATCAATCATGTCTTGTGCATAGAGACGCAAATGCCTTCTCTCTGGGCTGAAGGCGTACATGGCCTTTTGAGCACCAAGAAGTATTAAAAAAAAGTGTAAGTCTGGGAAGAAGACAGTTCGAGCATATCTGAAGCCCCGCAGTTCGTTGAGACGCCCATGCCTCTCTAGACCCGATCGGATGCTTTGTTTCAGCTCGGTCACCCCTCCTGTCTCCTTCCTTGCTTTGGGGGTTATTTGATGAAGCATCTCTATGGTAACCCTTTTGACTCCTGGCCTCAGTCATCTTTAAGCAGTAGCTTTTCGGGGCTGTTTGATCATCTAAAAATGATAGATTCCCCTGGCACCTTGTCAATGGAAAGCTTTGTTAGTATTCTCGACACTAATAATGACCTTGGGCAGGTCAGGCCACAGGAAGCGAAATCGCATCCAGGAGGGTTTACACGTCTGCTGGTCTTTGAATGCCTCGTCCTGAGGCTTTCTTTCTTGTCCGTGCAGACTTCACCAAACTCCTGAGAGCCACTCCTACTAGAGGGTCCCCGGAAAACATTAGCATGGCTGTGTATTAATGGGAAAGTTCTTAAACACATGCAGACACCTCAGCAGATTCCAAGGACAAAGGCATACTAAAATTCTCACTAAAACATACACATAAAAAAGAGCCTGAGCATTGATCGGCACGTTCCATATGTGGTCTGTGACTTGAGGGTCAGTGTAGTGTCACCTGCATTTAAGCAGGTAAACTGTAATCTTGGATGTGGTGGGGACTTTGGATTTTGTCATTATTTCTTACTACCAGTTACTTTGTGATTTCTCTTTAAATACGAAGACGATTCACAGAATAGTACTAGTAGGCTAAGACTACCAAATGCGTCTTGTATACAATTATTGGCTGTTCTGCTGAAGCTGACATTGAAAACTTAATGTATTTAAGTCCAGCTGCATGTAAGAACTTTTAGGAAATTTCCATTTGCCATTTAAATCTTATAGAGACTTAGATTATACAATTGGAAAACTGACACAAAGTCTGGATTTTTGACTGCACACGTAGGAAAACATAAACCTCGGAAAACTCTTTATTTCCCTTTCAGTGGGAATACAGCTACTGTGTCAAAGTGCAAATTTATTATGTAAGTCTTACCTTTATGTTTATTTACTAAGTGAATGAATAAAGACAGGGATTATTAGAAAAGTAGAGATAAATTAATGTATCAGAAGTTTGACTTCTAAAAGACAGTATTCTCATTTGATTCATAACTCCCATTTTTTTTCCTCTGTTTCACGCATGACTCACCCAAACCTGAGTTTCAATACAAATATAATGCATAGAGAGGTTGTATTTGCAGTATTTTTAATTCATTGAAATTCATGGAAAGCTTAGCAGATTTACAAACCCATTTCCCAAGCCACAGAGAAGTCTCAAAACTTGGATAAACTCAGGATAGACTTTTATTGTTTATGAGTCCTCAACTTTCTAAAAATGTTGTAATTATGTCAGAAAATCTGTATTATCTGCATATATCTATATCTCCCTGAGGTTGACATGGGCAGGCACCCTTTACAGTATTAAGACATATTTATCACACTATACAATTTTTTTTTTGAAATTTGCATTAGAGAATAAATATAAATAAGATGCACTCTAACAAGTTATGAGGGGAAAATAGGCATTTAAATAGACATTTAGGCAGATGACATGTTTGTTCCTAGAATGCTGAGTTCATTTTCTGGATCATAGTAGAGTAGGTACAATATTAATAAGATTATACATTTTTAAAAAATTCTACATTTTGTACCTCAGTCCCAAATAGGTTTATCATCCTTGTGATTATGAAATGAGATACAGATTCTTCCTGAGGTGTAATGAACAATAATAACTTGGAAATGTTCAAATGATAACTCATTTTTGCATCTCCCATAATTGGACCTGTTTCCCACTGTCTGCATTTCATTTCCAGGGTTGAATTATCAGTGTTAGATTTTAAGTTATTATTTTTTTTCCTGCACCGACATCGTCAGCAGAGTTTTGGTATTAACATGCCTACTGAGAGGCACCTGTAATTTAGTCTTGGGAGGCAGAGAAGTTGTGGAAACTTTGGGAAATTTCTTCAGACATAGAAACCGCTAGTTTATTTTTACTCATTTTCATCGTGAGTTCTGAATACAGTGGTTTATATATATGGGGACACCTGAGAAATATAACCTGTGGAACAGCCCTTTCTTACCAGAGAAGTACCTTAACAGGAAGTATTGATAGATGGAAGGTTATAAGTAGATGAAGTTTAGGAGATAACTTAGTAGAGGAGCAATGAAGACATACTTTATTCATTCATTCATTCATTCATTTATGTCTCCGTGGAATCCACATTTTTGGAGAGCACACTTTGGCCTGCGGATTATAATACAGTAGATAAACTGAGTTTCAGGCATACATATGGAGATTTTTTTGTTTGTCACTGAGCCTTTGAAGTCTTAAAGATGCTTATATTACATTCTTTTGATATTTTAGTTGAGCTAAACATAGACGTGTAAGTATTTATGATTAATTACTTCAGTGAGTGATAGAAAATTTGGAGAGCTCTCCAAATGTCGTCAGACACCAAAGCCTCCGGTTCACTTTGACCCCTTTCCATCCTGAGTTCTCATGTCTCCAGGCCGGTTCGTCTGCTCAGCAACTGGTGGTGAGAACTCTGGTTGGTTTCAGGGGTCAGCACAGTGCTGGACTCAGCGGGCTGGTTCCCCAGGAGCATCTCGGTGGCCGTGGCTGGAAAGAAGCTTTCCTAGTTCTTCCGTGGAGACGCGAAGCTTGGGAAAAACAGGCAGATGGAGGAAACCCTAGGTGTAGTCCAGTCTCCTTATTTTATGTTGATTCTGTAATCCTGCTTGTTTGGAGAGTAGCAAATAAAGGAAATAACTGAAGAATGGGGATGTTGTGACTCAGGAAGATCCCCTGGAGGAGGGCACAGCAAGCCCCTCCCCGTCAGTGTTGCTGCCTGGAGAACCCCATGGACAGAGGCGCCTGGCGGGCTGCAGACCACGGGGTCGCACAGACTCGGGCACGACTGAACTGCAGTAACAACAGTGTCGCTTCTCGAGTGTGCGGCTGGATCTGGGGCCGAGTTTAGAGGAAGCAGAGGCGCTGGTTACCGCTGATCAGCACCCACGCCCCTCCCCTCCTTCCCCTCTCCCTTGACACGTCTGTGACACGTTTGCAGAGTGCTTCCTGGGGTCCAGAGCGCAGTTGGTGGGCTTTGATTGTTGGAAAAATAAAGTCCACGAGGCTTAGTAACCATGGCACTTCCCACTTGGTGGGGGTTCCTTGAGGAAAAAGTCATGTAGTATCCTTGCATGGACAGGTGAGTGAGTAGGCAGAGAAACTGGCCATGTGGTGGAGGAAGCATTGGATGAGGGGGGAATCTTGGGATCTCTGAGATGCCAACCCTGTGAGCACTGGGAGATAGGTGGCTGGTCAAATAGGGATGAAGGCTCTGGGCTTGGAACATCAAAGTGAACCTGCCTCTCATCGGGAGGCAGGGGTCACTCTACCAGACCAGGAACTGTCCAGAGGCCTTGTCCTTTGATCCGTAGATTTAGATTGGTCCTGGAGAGAGAAAAGAAGGCTGTTGGAAAAAATATATCACTTGTGAAATCTGTCAAACTACTAAATCCTCCTTCCTGTACCCAGTCTAACTGTAATGTGATTAAGACACAGGAAGAAGTGTAGAACAGGTATCCCCGTGAGAAAAGCTGGACTATTTTAAACAGAGATTGAAGTTATTTTAAGTATTTTTTGTTTTAAAGTCCACACATCAATGCAATGATTTAATTCTTGAGATTATCAGAAGTGCATTTTTGGTATCTTATCTCATTTCTAAATTCACTGTTGTTGTTCCATCACTAAGTCATGCTCACCTCTGTGACCCCATGGACCACAACGCACCAGGCCTCCCCGTCCTTCACTGTCTCCTGGAGTTTGCTCAAACTCATGTCCATCGAGTCGGTGATGCCATCCGACCATGTCTTTCTCTGTCGTCCCCTTCTCCTCCTGCCCTCATTCTTTCCCAGCAAAGGGGTCTTTACCGGTGTCTCAGCAGGCAAAGAACCCGCCTGCAGCGCAGGAGACTTGGAGATGTGGGTTCGATCCCTGGGTCAGGAAGGTCCCCTGGAGAAGGGAATGGCAACCCACTTCAGTATCCTGGCCTGGAGAAAACCCCATGGACAGAGGAGCCTGGAGGGCTACAGTCCAGGGGGTCGCAGAGAGTTGGATGCGACTGAGCAACTCACACTTTCACTTCTAAATTCATATGTTTTAATTTATAAGAAAGTGATCTTGTAAGTCAGCATGGAATGTCCTGGGTCTCCAGAGAGATTTGCATCAGTGCATCGCCACATGGCACATGTGTTCCCCAGCAGTCTGGGTGAGTCATTGTAAAGGATGGTGGTGTTAACAGTGGGTCCTGGCGTCTCACAGCCAGCACCTCACTCTGGACCGAGACAGAAGAGCAGAGGGATGTGGATTTATGGTCCTGTTGGGGCGTCAGGTGGGCACGCTCCCCTCCAGCGTCTGACAGCATGAGATGCATCGAAATGCATGCAGCGAATCTGCGCTCGTGAGATTGTAGCAAGCAGTGTAAGTTTCATATTCTGAAAAATGGCACTTCTTCATAGGTGAGACTTGTTTATCTTTCCTAGAGGCAGCAGGTGTTTCAAATGGGGAAAGAGTAAGGATAGCCTTGAAGAACTCTAGAGGCTGGTTTACAACCAACCCAGGTCAGGATTTTGGATCCTATGTAGCTGGTCTGAAGATTGCCTCCCTGAATTGGAGTCAAAGCAGAGCTTTACCTTCATGCTCTGAGATGAAGACAAGGCGAATTCACTGGGCTAAGTGGATTTATGGCTGAAGTTTTCACTTGGGAATTCTTCTTAGCTTTGTTCTACTGAGAACTACGTGTATATACTATTAGTTATGAATAGTCAGCAGTATGTATACACATTGGTTGAATTTCCAAGAATTTTTAAACAGAATTGACTGTTTTGTGGTATATTGTATTGAAATGATACAATATACATGATGCGACATAATGAATTTTCTTTATGATTTCCATTTTTTTCTCGTTGATGCAATCAGATAGCACTTAATGTACTTATAATAGACTTTTTTTAAGGTCAAAGTCCAGTTTGAGAATCTGATGAATGGAATAAATACACAATTTTTCATATAATTTTGGGGGACTCTCAAAAAAAAAAAACCCAACAACAAACAATGTATCTGGACTGTATTAACTTCTTAATCTGTTGATTAAATAAATTGATAAATTCTGAGATAATACTGTCAATGTGGTTCATAGTCTCCTGCTAGTTTTTGAGTATTTTTACATCAAATAATTTGTTTGTAATGATTTTGTTGTTGGCTTTTTTTTTTAATTAGAAAATTGACTTTGTAGTTTTAGATATAATCTGTGATTGTTAAAAACATACACTGAGACACCCCCTGATAGATGTGATTTTTACTAAACTAATGTGAGGATAAGAATGTTAATCTTTTTAAGATTATTTTCAGTGAATTAGATTTGCAGCTGTAACTGAGTGTTTGTCAAGGATCTCATCCGTCAGGGACAGGAAGTCAATGTCTTAGTTTATGAAACTCTCGGGGCCTGAAGATGGATCCCTGTCCTCTGCATTACAGACAAACCGTCAGAAACATCTTCTGGATTCTGTTCATGCCCATACTGTTAGCGTACATCACCTGTAAATGTGAATGCTTTACCTAGCGTCTTAGAACAGGTTCCAAATTCTACCTATAGGTTGTTTTAGCTTTTTGTGCAGCTGGATTTGTCTTGCTTTCTGCACCATCTCCTCCTGTTTCCCAGGATGCAAATGTTTAAAAATTCAAATCAGGGGTGTGTGTGTGTGTGTGTGTGTGTGTGTGTGTGTGTGTGTGGTTATTTTTTTCTTAAGTTGTTTAAACAAAAGATTTTTTTTAAATAAATGTCTCTGACTTTTTTAAAGGACTGAATGTAGCCATCAGGAGTTACAGATGGCTCCTACAAAAGTATCATCAGTTTCCTCTTTTGCAAGGAGGTCAGTTTGGTCAGGTTGCTTCTTTGAGTCTGAATTTCGAGGATCAATATCCTCCAGTGGCCACATCACTGGGCACATCCCAGGCGACTGCAGTCGCTCTTTACTGGGACTTGAGACTCTCCAGGGGGCCTCAGCGCATCCCCACGCCTGTCCGCCCTGCCTCCGCAGAGATGGTCACCTTCGTCTTAGCCGAGGGTCTGCCGTCCCTCTCTCCAACCTGACGCGTTAAGGTGGGCAACTTCCTCCTTCCTGAGTCAGAAGCTGCAGAAAAGTTTTTATTGAAAAGAAGCAACCAGGTTTGTCAAGATATCTGCTGGCTCCCTCCCCACCCCCTGCCCGGTGCCTGCCAAATCTGTAATGGAATTCCTGTAACTGTCACCTCCCTCCGGGCTTAAATACCTTTCCTCTTTGGGACCATCCACTAGCTGACCTGTATTAATTCCCAATAGTTCAGGGCAGGGCTTGATGGGGCTGTGTGACCACTAAGAAGCAGAAGAATATCAAAATTAAATACTTTTTAATTTAACCACACACATCTCTCCCATTATACTCAAGGAATCTCGGTGAGGAAGAATTTTTAGTGCTTACTCCAGTATTCTTGCCTGGAGAATTCCATGGACGGAGGAGCCTGGTGGGCTACAGACCATACTGTTGCAAAGAGTCGGACACAAATGAGGCAACTTAGCCTGTGCACACACAGAATTTTTTTAATTAGCTAACTAATTTTAATTGGAGGATAATGTCTTTACAGTATTGTGGTGGTTTTTGCCATACATTGACATGAGTCACCCACAGGTCCACACACACACACACACACACACACACACACACAGGATTTTTGAGACCAAAATAAATTAACTATCTAAATGGTAAACTGGGTGATCAGAAAATGAAGTAAGGAGAATGATGTTTAGAAATTAAATGTTTTTTCACTGTTATTTTGATAACAAAATTGGAAGTTAATTTCCACCAGAAAACATCTGATCACATTGATATATTTAACATCACTTGTGAATCCTAAGTAGCATCTCATTCTGTTTCTCTGTGCTCATTTCAGACACAAAACTACAAAGCAAAACCTGGACCTGAAGCAGAGACTGAATGTGTAAATAAATCTGATTCAGACCCAAGTATCTACTAATTAGTTTTATCTTTCCCTCTTAGAACTTTATTAAAAAGATTATATAGGTTTAAGTTCTCTGATGGATATTGCAAATCCAAAAGAAAGATAATCTGAAAATTTATACCAACACTCATAAGTAATTAAGAGCTGGTAAAATGATGTTTTGTACACTGCCTTATTAATTATGATGTAAAACACTTCTTAATAAATGAATTTATATTGTTAACTCCCAGATGCCTCATAGAAATACTAAAATACATGCTGTGCATTTGTGAGAAAAGGAAAATAGACTTTTTGTTTTTTTTTTTTTCCCATTTAGCACGTGATAGCTTCCTTCATTAAGTGTATTTAGGGGAGGTGAAAGATTTAATAATCAGGAAGAGCCTTACCTATTATCTCATATGATTAACATTTGCCGCTTTTCCTTCAGAATTTTCTAACACAAAAGAAATAGAAAATTGCAGCTAAAAGCTGAAGTTACTTTTGTGTATCCTGCACAAATCCATCCCTCTCCTTCCTGCTCAAAGACAGGAAGTCTCTGTCGTCGATTCTGTGTAAATATCCCACAGTTTTAAAAATCCATCTGGATGTCGGTGTTTCATAACAAGTGTGTGACATCGTGAGTCGTCAAGAAGGCAGGAAGTGCTCTCAGGCCGCACACTTAGTGCCGCGCTCCCCTTTCTAACTCCACACGGCTTTTGAGGTTTGACGGTGTTGACGCCTCGTGAGCTAACTCATTCTTTGCTTCTGCTGCTTGAATTCCCCTGCAGAGAAACCACAGTGCCCGCATCTGCTCGCATTTGCATGGACAGGTGCTTAGGTCTCTTCCTGCTCAATTATGGTGTTGCATCCTCACATACCTGTTTAGAGGTTTCCCTGGGGTATATATTTAGTAGCAGAATTGTGGGGAGAGTATTAACCTGCATTTCTCTGAGTCCAGTGAGGTTTTACACGGCAAAGCAGGTTCTACACTGCCCCAGTGGTGATGTGCTCATGTATGCGTGGTGGTCGTTGTTCAGTTATATGCAGTGACCTGACTCAGGGACTTAGCATAGTCATTCTTTTCCTACTTCAAGGTCATCTTACATTTCCCCCCCAAACTTGAAGATTTTCCATACATCAGGAATTTATTTGTGTTTATATGAGAAACTGATTTAATGTTATATTTTAGATGGATATTCAATTATCCTTATCTCATTTATTAGAAATGCTTTTTTACCCCCTCCTGATTTTTAATCTATTTGACTTAAACTGTATCAGTAATATATTGTTTTAATAAGTAAGTTCTCATAATAGGTTCTTATTTTTCTTATTTGTTTTGGTTATCTCTGGATGTCTATTTTTGCATATGAATTTTATAGTCATTTTGATTCAGTCCATTAAAAAATTCATTTGGGATTTTGTGAAGAAATATATTTATAGATTAATATGGAAAGAAATAGCCTTTTTAGACTGTTGATTCTTTGCTTTCATGAATATGAAATATATATGTTTTCTTCTATAGTTCTTTCTTCATATATTCTTTAATTTCTTCAGTATGTTTGTGTTTTTTTCTATCAATTTCTTGCACATTTTTATTTCGTTCTTTTCTAAGTACTTTGTACTTTCTGTTACTATGATGAATGCTCTTTTTCTATTATATTTTAATTTGTTTATTGGGATACTCAATCTTGAGTTTCATATGTTGATCTTATATCTAGAAACCCTGCTGACTTTATTAGTTCCAATAATTTTCCAGTGGAATATCTTCATGAAAATGATCATAGTTATCTTGTCTTCTTTGTCTTTTTTATCATTCTGTTTATTCTTATTTTATTGCATTGGCCAGCACTCCCAGTGCAGTGTTGAAAATTTGTGGTGATAGTAGACTCTTCTTGTCTTGTTTTCAAACTAATGTGAATACCTCTAAGTATTTGTCAGTGAGTAATCTGTTTAGGTATAGTTCCAGTAGATAATCTTTGCTGAATGTTTTCAACCATAGATGGATGCTGTTTCGTTGAATGTCTTTCTTTTATCTACTAAGATTATTTCTCCTTTTCTTATGTGGCAAATTTTAGTGATGTAGGTATTTTTGATGTCAAGTAATTCTTCATTTTCAGGGTAAGTCCTATGTTGGTCATGATGTACTAAATTTGATTCTCTAGTCCTTATTTTGGACGTTTGCATTTATTTTCATTAATGAAATAAGATTTTTTTTATAGGATCTTTTGATTTTATGTCTGCGTTGCTGTTTTTGCTCAGTGGGGAAGTTGTGTCTGACCCTGAGACCCCATGGATTGCAGCGCACCAGGCTCCTCTGCCCTCTGCTATCTTCCAGAGTTTGCTAAAATTTGTGTCCACTGAGTCAGCGATGCCATCCAGCCATCTTATCCTCTGCATCTGTGTTTAAGGATAAATGGAGAGCATTCTGTTTTTCTTCTCTTCTAAGATGTTTTACATGGAAATTACATATGCCTTGAGTGTCTGGTGAAATTCTCCCAAAAATTTTTTGAGGAGGTGAAGGGAGAATTGACCTATGAATACTATCTTAAAGTTTGTGGTTCTAATCAGATTATTTTCTCTCTTTTTAAAGTCATATATATTTTCTAGAAAGTGGTCCACTTTAAGATTTTTAAGTACATTTACCAACTAAATCACAGTTTTCTTCTGTTTATAATCCTCCAATCAGTATCTCTTATAATTCTAGTTTGACAGCTTACAGTCCTGATATTATTTATTTATGCCTTTGCCCCAGTTTCATTGACACGTCTTGCTTAAATTTGCCTGTGTGAATTACCTTCAAAAATCAATTTATTTGTCTTGTTGTCCTTTCTCATGTTTATGATATTTATCTGACTAATCTTTGCAGTTTTATGATACTCTATTTGACTGTTTGAAATTTTTTCTCTTTTTTTTGATCTGACCTCCTCGCTGGAATGTTCGTTTCATAGTTTCTGGTGATGCTGTTGACCTGAGTGTAAGAAGTATCTTCTGAGTGCTTAGTGCATCCCAGGAGATTGTATGTAGCTCTTCCTTTGTTGTTTAATTCTAAATATTTTGTCTTTATTTTTGTTTCAGAGATTAAATAACAAGCAGTTTGTCAGAAAAATAAATTTGGCATACCGTGTTTTTCCCTCCTTCATCCAAATTGGGAATTTTTTCCCATTAAGTAATGAGATTTCTTTGATTCTTTTGAATATGGTAGGAGTGACTTCTATTTCTGCATAGACATTTAAATCATGGTACTTATTGCCATGACAACCAAAACTACACAATTTAGCAAAATATCTAAGACAAAACCTGCTTTCTAAATAATTCTCCTTCTGCTCCATTTCCTTACCAAAACACCCATATGTATAATGATTTCCTAAAGAGCTATGAACCTTTTCTCTGTAATTGCACATTTTTTTTCATTTTTTTTGTGAGATACATTTTTTTTTTTAAATAAAAGGATCAGAGAAATAAAATCTGTGAGAGGTTTACCAAAGTTTCGTGTATATTGTGTTACTCAAAATTGTTTTAAATACTTCATAATAAATATAAAATGATGGTTAAAAATTACCATCCTTGTTATAAAAATTACCACATACTATGGACACAATAATATTTAAATACAAATATTAATCATGATAATGTGATGAATTATTTCAAGAATAGGTCAGCTTATCCAACCAATAAAGAGCTGTGTACTTTTTCCTAAGTGCATGTGTTAGGAGACATGGGGAAAAAAATGATAATCTTTCAGATCTATGAGACTGTGGCATTTTTAGTATCGAACAGTGGTGCGGTCCTTTTCGATAATGACTATTATGTGATTTGCAAATATTATTTAAGGGCCAAATAGATTTATGTAAGAAATCCAGTGATTTATTAGGCTAATAAAAATCCACGCGCCTTCTCCTGTAGCTCTGTCTTGAGCCCGGAGGGCAGAGGCTAAAGCTTGTCTATTTTATATGAAGGTGAAATCCATCGCTTTGCTAGCAGTGCCTGCGCTCTTGTTTCATTTCTCGCTGGGGAAATGCGTCTGGCCTCTGCTCCCCGCGCTGAGAACCTGTCCTGCTGGGTGGAGGTCACCGAATCGGTACGTGTTCAGCTCCTCCGCGCCTGTCACTGGCGCGCTCGGGCAGTTATGCCAGAGTCAATACCGGCGCAGCGGCCGTTCGGAGACCAGAGCAGGATGCCCAGTCTGGCTCTCGGTGATCCTGCCTCTCCCTAGAGAAAACACCGGGAAGGAAACCTCCCCGCAATTTAAACGGGGTGTGCCTTGTTCTAATACCATTTTCTCATGGAGGAGGATGAGCTTTTCAACGAAAGGACATTTTTAGTTTTTGTCAGCTCCAAGCCTTTAACTTTTCTCTCTTGATACACTGTCCTGTTTAAAATATGCTTTCCAAACCTGGCTTCTTCCTAGGTGCAGAGGTAATAGGTGGTAAGCTGCATTTATTGTGGTTTTTGGAATTTTTTTTCCAATTTTTTGAAAAAATTGGAAAATTACCTATGTTACTTTTATTGGAAATTACCTATAAATGAGCTAGGCTTTGAGCCAGGGATTACTGCAGCTAATGTTGGCATTAGCGTGTGGAGTGAATTATTGTCTCCTCTCTTCAGATAGGAGATTCCAGGTGGCTCAATGATAAAGAATCCGGCTGCAATGCAGGAGACTTGGGTTTGATCCCTGGGTCAGGAAGATCCCCTGGAGTAGGAAATAGCAACCCACTGCAGTATTCTTGCCTGAAGAATCCCATGGACAGATGGGCTTTAGTCCCTGGGGTCACAAAGGGTGGAACTTGAGTGAAGCAACTGAGCATGCTCTTCAGATAATGAAACTGGAGTTCAGAGAGGTTGAGCAAGTGGCCCTTGTCACACAGCCATGAGGAATTAGTGGGCTTGGAGTATGAACCCCACATACCAGACTCGAAACCTGAGTTTTTCCAAAAACGTCTCCCACATTGAAACGGTCAGAAAACTGATTTTTTAAAAAAAGCGTAGTTTTAAATCTACCTTTAAAAAATATAAATGGTTTCTTTATTTCCTCCCAAGATGATAATCTAGAGTTAACATGTCTGTCCGTGCACATGTCCCTGAGGATAAGCCTGCCCTCTGTCCCTGTTCTTTGCATCTGGGTCTCTGTCAGCCAGCAGTGTGCTTTGCAGAATGAGGTGCACCTTTCAAACTCCCCATTTGAAAGGTGAGCGAGCTAATAAATAAAGTGAAGAAGCATGGGCAAAACTGCCCCCAGTTGCTTGCATCTCTGCATCCTTGCCCTGTCCAATTCCGCTCTGACACTCCTCTCATCAAGAGGTCAGGTCTGTTCTCTCTGCCTTTGTGTCTGAGCTGCCCTTGTGTCTTGCTGTAGCCAAGCGAATACAGCCAAAGTGAAGATGCGCCAACTCTAAGGCCTCACACGGGTCCGCCGAGTTCCCTGTCGCTGCCCCTCACACGTGAGCCCAGGCTCTTCTGCGGGTGGGGAGAGATGCTGTGAGCCAGCCAAGAGCTGGCCAACCCCAGGGCCCTTGGGTGGGGGCCTGTCTTAGACCTGCCAACCCCCATCAGGCCACCCACACTGACAAAAGGACCTAGAACCATAATAAGGACTTCTTGTGTTGTTTGGTCAGTGAGTTTTGGGGTGGTTGGTTACCAACAATAGCCACTTGCTACAAGTCACTAGCTAGTTAATTTAATTTTCATAAAGGTTCTTTTAAACCTCAAGTTTCGAGTGCATATAATTGAAGATGATTGTTAGAAAGACAGGTGTCCATTTCCTGGGTGGTCTGAGGGATTCTGAGATGACTGTTGATTCCAGTTCTTCCAAACATTCTTCTCTGTCATCTTCTGGGGGGCAGACTAATCAGAAACCTTAACAATCTCCAAAATCTACTATTAACTGGCAAAGATAATCCAAAGTGCTCTTTAAAATTTAAATAGCAGGAACATCATAAAAAGGAGGGTTTGTACTCAGACAGAACTATTATGAAGGGAGGAAAGGAACCCTGTTAAGAAAAGCATGATAATTTTGCAGTCTGTGTGTGGCAAGTCAACAGGTTGTATACCTTAAACTTATACGATATTGCATGTAATTAAATCTTAGTAAAACGGGTGAAGAAAGAGAAGAGCATAATCAGTGAAAAATGAAGCAGCACTTTTTACTGTACTTTCGGCTAGTGGGTTGAGATGTTATATAGATCTCATTTTTGTGGATGTTCAAGATGGTAGTTAATTTATGAATACAGCAATTTTATCTTTTAACTCAGTTTTAATTTTTTTTAAAGGGAGTTGGAAATCGAGAGATCTGGGTTTCTATTCTAAGCTTGACACTTAGCATTAATGAAATCTTTAGTGAGACATTTATGTCTTGTGAATCTTAATTTGTTCAACCTCTGAAGCTGTGATAATCATATTTCATTTACTTACAAATGAAGGGTGTTGGCTTATCTCTCTGGCTTGGTTTTGCTTTCAGGACCTAGGATTCTATGATTCCTAGTCAGGATATTTTGGAAGATGTTCCCCCAGTGTTCTGTTGCTCCGTCATGTCTGACTTTTTGTGACCCCATGGACTATAGTCCACCAGGCTCCTCTGTCCTCTGGATTCTCCAGGCAAGAATACTGGAGGGGGTTTCCACTTCCAGCTCCAGGGGATCTTCCCGACCCAGGGATCGAACCCACATCTCCTGCGTCTCCATTCTTTACCACTAATGCCACCAAGGAAGCCCTTGGAAGATGTTGGTCACATCCAAATATCTGGTGGCCCCCTGTTTTATGGCAGGGGGTGAACTCTGAACCAGCCCTCTACACTGCAAACAATGCTAGGATGTTCCTATTTCTTACCCCGTCTGGGGTCTGACACGTCAGCCATCAGCCACAGGGTCTGATTCAGCTCTGGCTCCATCTGAGGGTTTTGTGCCAAACAGGATTCATCTCTTTCCTAAACTGACTTTGAATTACTTAGGTAACTGTCAGTTTACCTCCTTGCCTGGAGATGACTGAGGACAAAACCTGATGTGGGTAGATCCCCCAACCTCACTACCCAAATAAAATTAGTACATCCGTGTTCCAAAGAGGACATGCTCTTTAATTCAGGCTTCCCCCTTTCTCATACCCACAGGCCTGGAAGGCAAATCAAAGTCAGACAGATGCCCTGGCATTTAGCGTTTTGTCTGATGTCGAAAGTGGTGCATTTTACTAATGAGTCGATGCGGGGTAGGCATTTTTGTTAACCGTTAAGAAAACCCTCAGGAGATTTCTAGGACAGAATTTGAACTAAAGCAGATCATCTCATTAATATGTTAATTTTGCCTAACGGATTGAATCCCGGTTCATCTGATGACCTCTGTCTGCTCCTCCTTGCTAGAAATTGGATGTTGAGTTAAACGCCTGTGTAATACGAGTCGAGATATCAATAAGTGAAACGACAGCACTGCTGACTGCCGCATGGAACGGGCATTTTGCTGGCTGCAGGCCCTTGGCTCCCTCCTGCCAAGGCAGCTATTGCAATAGCAGTCACATAAAACTATGGTTTTTCCAGTAATCGTGTACAGACGTTAGAGTTGGACCATAAAGAAGTCTGAGCACTGAAGAACTGATGCTTCAAAACTGTGGTGCTGGACAAGACTCTCTAGAGTCCCCTGGACAGCAAGGAGATCAACCCAGTCCATCCTAAAGGAAATCAGTCCTGAATGTTCATTGGAAGGACTGATGCTGAAGCTGAAACTCCAATCCTTTGGCCACCTGATGTGAAGAGCCAACTGATTGGAAAAGACCCTGATGCTGGGAAAGATTGAAGGCGGGAGGAGAAGGGGACGATGATATGATTGGATGGCCTCACCAACTCAATGGGCATGAGTTTGAACAAGCTCCGGGAGAAGCTGAAGGACAGGGAAGCCTGCAGTTCCTGGGGTCCCAAAATGTCAGACATGACTGAGTCACTGAAAAACAAAATTTCACTCAGTCATAAATGCTGAAATAGATTAAAACAAACAAACAAAAAAAAGCAAACACGTTTGTCTGTCAGTAGTTGCAAAAATAATCCTTAAAATGCATTAAACCTGGATTAATTTTTTTTCCTGAAAATAGTTCTTCCTTTCTCTCCATCTTTTTTAAACAGTTTATCTTGTAAACAAATGTAGTTTGGAATTTGGTATGTATGCAATGTGAATAAATGAAAGGAGTGTTCTTTCAACCAAATGCATGCTACGTACACTATGTTACTAATTAATAATTTCCTGTCCCTAATCTGAACCGGGATCAGCACCGTGCTCACCCACATGCAGCTCGCCGCCTTGGCATCCCGTTTGTCCACACAAAGCCCCGTTGTTACAGGCGGGGAAGAGTATGTGCCGAGGTCTGGCCACTCGTGGCTGTCCTCCTCCTCCTGACTTCTGTCTACACTGCAGGCTCTCGCTGCCGGAGCCCCGCTGCCCAGGCAGCCAGGAGCCCTTCTGGGGGGTCGGACCTGAGAGCCTGATGGCGAGGCCCTGGTGCGGGGTGGCAGCGACCAGCCGTGCCCTGGGCCGGCACCTGGCCGTCAGGAAGCACCTCTGCTCTTTCCTGACTCCCAGGGTCCCTGGTGCGCCTCCCGTGCCTGGAAAGCCAGGCCCTTGTCCTCACCGCCTCTGCTGGGCGCCGTTGCCCTGAAGGTTGCAGTTCCCCTTCCTCCACCAGCTCAGAAGGTGACCGCTGTGCATTCAATCACATGTCTTTCCAGCACAGGCTAATGATGGAATTGTAATAGCCCGGTGGCTCAGCAGTAGAGAATCCATCTGCGGTGCAGGAGACGCTGCAGGAGCTGCGGGTCGATCCCTGGGTCGGGAAGATCCCCTGGAGCAGGAGATGGCCACCCACTCCAGTATTCTTGCCTGGAGAGTTCCTTGGACAGAGGAGCCTGGTGGGCAACAGTCCATGGGGTCGCAGAGAGTCAGACACGACTGAGTGACCGGGCACGCTCACACACGTAGAGCGTTGTAAACGTTCAGAGGTCACCTCTGGGTCTACCACCGAAGACATTACCAGGTCTTCTTCTCAGGTGGACTGTACTTCCTTCTGGGTCTTCTAGACATGTAATAGGGCTTATTTATACAGAATTTATGTATTGATTTCTATTAACTTCTCAGTTTCACTAAATCCCTCCTATGATGCGTGTTGTTTAATTAATTGTGTCGTTAGAGTGGGGTATCTGTTACTTCTTTTTGTTGTTTAACTGTAGTTACAATAACAATAGGCATCACTCTGTCTTTAATTGCATTTCTGATCATTGTCTTAGTATTGGTTCCTGCTTATGGAAGTCCTGGTTCAAAGGATATGAATATTTCAAAGCTTTATGCCACGTAAGGAAGTCATATTTTAAGAAGGCCCTGCCAATTTCAGCCGCCAACAAAAGTGTTCGGGAATATCTTTCTTATCATAGTTTTTCAGAATTTTATTTCTTTTGCAATTTTCATGAGATTGACATTTTACTATGCTGAGTTGGCGTTTATATTTCTTCTGTTAGCCACCCTCTTTACTTCTAGAGCACGTTTAAACAACTTTTTCTTAAAGCAACTTTCAGTGAGTGGAAACCCACTGTACCAGCTGTCATCCTAGACCCTTCTTTAGCTCACTTCTTGTCATAGGAAATGTCTAGCTGGATAAATATGACTTGTTATCTTCTTAGTTTTACGGATGATGGAACTGCAGCTCAGAAAATTTAGGTATTAATGACTTTGCCAAAGTTAGCCAACTAAAAAGTGTTTGAATCAGGATCCTTAGGAAGATGGAATAACTCCAAAACTTGACAAGCTTCATCACTAGTCTTCTACAAGAGAAACGATGCAGTTCATTACATGGAAAACACACACGCACAGCAAAGTGACAAGTCAGCCTAAACCTTAGCCCCACGGCTCCCACTGAGTGAGCTTCATCCCCGACGCACCTTTATGCACATTATAAATGGTGGCGTGGAAAGAGGCAGGGTGGGTGAAAGACGATGCAAAAAACTATGAAAGTGAAAATATTATTTTAAAATAATAGTGACCTCTAACAGAATTTAATTGCATTTATACTATTTATCCTCCAAAAGAATTTAGTATTTGCATAATCATACTGTTGAATGTTTTCCTTTGACATTTCGCAGAACCGAAAACAAGGAGAAAAAAATGGTCACTTTTTTTTCTCATATGTGTTTATGGCTTCCTATTCTAGCTTTTGACTCACTAAACCATGTAGAGTTTATTTGGGCACAGGGGGAAAGACTATTTTTTTTCTTCTAAAATACTGAATCAGTTACCTAGAGACGCTCATTCCTTAACTGACTCACACTCTTTGCCACATGATGCTCGTATCAGGGCTTTAAAAATGCTCTCCCGCCTAATTAGGAAGCTCATGTGTGTACTGTCGGCAGTAAATAGAGACAAGGTAGTGCAAAGTCATTCCTCTATCTTGTTTTTAAAGGAGAAAAAATGGCCATGTGAGTGACATGATGGCCCCTCAGTATTATGATAATTTTCGGCTTGTGGAGGCACAGCGCAGGCACATAAAGGGGCACTGGGGGCCCCGGTGGTTCTGCAGTTCAGACAAATCAAGCAGCGTAGAAACAAGAGCAACGCGTCCGCCCCGGGACTCCCCCGACTCTTCCACTGCAGGGGCACAGCTTCAGTCCTTGGTCGGGGAACTAAGATCCCGCAAGCCATGCGGCCTGACCAAGCAAACAGAAGCAAAACCCGCACCCTCTGCGCCGGCACGGAGACTGGCGATGAGACAGGGAGCAGCATCGTGGTGAGGGACCGTCCCTCCCACTGGCGGAAAAGGCGGACCGCGTTCCCCCTGCAGATGTGCTGGACAGAGACATTAACGTGAGGGGTGGGCTGGCCAGTGTTCCAGAAGCATCTCAGGGGTACACCCCACCCCACCCCGTGCTGCCCCCACAGCCCCGCAGAATCCAGGTTGTCAGGGTCGCCGGGTCACGCAAGGCTCCCCTCCTCTCCTCACTCACTACGTGTGTGCCCAGCACAAAGATGATGTCCTGGGAAGAGGCGGGGTGGTCCAAAGAGGATGCAGGACGGGACACAGGGGCTGATAGAGCGAGGTGGCCAGCGTCTGTGCTTTGACCGTCCAGGACGAGCGAGTTCTGAGGATGATCGTTTACACGGGAGAATGAAGTCTTTATCCGGATTCCTTTGCATTTTGCACCCGCGTTTCACCATCTTCACGGTTCTTCTTTATTTATAAGAACACTTTGAGGCACAGCGTGAATTTTGGAGTGGTTCAGTTTAATCTGTGAAAGAACGTGCGTGTGGCTTAATGGGGTTAGCGCGTGTTGTGCTTACGTGTGATGGAGAGATTGCTGGACTTGCTTCTGGGGTAGCCTGGCAAGGCACAAGCTTTAGCTGAGGAGACCCGCAGGAGGAAGCAGGTCTGGTCGAAGGAGACAGAAAGTGTTTCAGAGAAGCAGATGTTATTAAACCATCCGTTTGTTGTTGCAGTTTGTCCTTAGATATCAAACACATTTTTGTTAACGAGTCTGTGTTTGAACTGAAGCATTCAAAGAAAACTTTTCCTCCTGATCTTCAGTTTTTCACCAGGTTAAGATCATTGTTTGCATGTTTTCACTTTGGATTATCAATGACATGCTAAGTGGCCGTGGGCAGGGTTAAGGATGCCCATTCACTGTGTCCTGTTCCATTTCAGCTCACAGACGTGGGGCATTGGGATTCTGGACATCTTCGGATTTGAAGAATTTCAAAAGAATGAGTTTGAACAAGTAAGTGGATTTCTTTTGAAATTTTATTAACTTGAATGGTTTTTCCAACTAATAGTTACCGCTTGTGAATTCATTAGAGACTACCCCCATGATTTCTTGCACACATATAATTAAAAGAAGTACTTTGCTACCCTGTTTTCAATTAATGTCCCTGGTTTGTTGACATAGTCATCATTTTTATATGACCTTGGAAACTGGCCTGATCATTTAGTTTTAAACAGAGGTGCTTGTTTTAAAAGACAGTATTAGATGAAGACCAGAGCTGTGTTTATGGAAATGCTGTTTCAGCTGGGCCAGAGACAGTGTGGGCATCTCTGAAATGAGGGTGAAGGTCTTTAGAAACCCCTGGCCAAAAATCAGAATGGACATATCCTCTTATGCTCAATGCTCTTATTTGTGGATTTAGCTTTACGCAACATGCGTACATATGACTAATGGCCAAGTCATAAAAGGAGGTTAAAGAGGTATTAATTATTTTTAATCCATTTACAATTTAGGGTACTTGAAAGGCTCTCAGTTCTTTAGGCATCCTATTAGTATAGTACAGATAGTTTAATTGAATTAAACATATCTAAAAATTAAATGTTAAGAATAGAAATAAAATTTGCCTCAGCAGAGAAGGAAAAATAAACCTGTGAAATGTACAGGTGGAAAAAGGAAAAGCCATACTGTATTGTATGACATGAAAAATTTCAAGTATGCCATGTTGAGGGTGGTTCGTGACACCAGATGAGGAATTAACTAAAATGAGGTTGAAACCCAATTCTGTGACTTGTACTAGTAGAGCTGTCTTGGCCAGGATGTAGAGTCTATGATGAGCTTTGGTTTCCTTATCTTTAACGTCAAGATGGCAGCAGACCCCCAGAGCTGTGTGAGTAGAAAAGATGCTTATCGCGGAGGTTCTGGCGTCATGTTCCTGCTCTCTGCACATGTGTAAGAGGTGGGGGGTAGCCACGCTCACCTCTGTACGTGGGAACACCCACAACCGTTTTCCAGTTTGGCCTTTATTCCCCTAAAAACGTGGTGCAGAGCCCTGTGAGTAAGCCTTAATCATGCCGACTCACTTAATACAGGGTGAATCATCATGAATCATTTCTCTGCAAAGCTCTACCCGAAGTCTCATCTGAAATAAGACCAAGGAGACCAGAGATTCCTTCTCCCTTTGTGCTCTGTGTCCATGGATTCATGCAAAAGGGAGGACTTCATGGTTCTGTTTATTTACTGCTTATTATTAAAAGAAGCTGTGATGCCCTCAGGAAGAAGGCAGTGAAGAGACAGCAGCAGGCTCTCCCACGCGAGATGCAGGTCTGCAGCCACCTCTACTGATGGGTCGCTCAGCCCCATGTTTGAATGCCAGTCGCATTGATGCCTTACATTTTTGTCTTAGAAAAAGTCAGACTTCTGGTTTCTGATGGGACTCACGATTTCTGCATCTCCTGGTTAATGATACGCAAAGATCACAGGTGGGCAGTGTCCACACAGGCCAGGCTCCCAGGCCCCACTCTGTACCCCACCTGGGCACCCATCAGGCCTGCACTGGCAGCTGAGATGTGCGAAACATTCATATTTTCTTCTTGTGAAAACTCGCTTCTTTACTGCGGTTGCATGCACCCCTTATCATTCTTTCCTTCTGATACATATTTTAATTATATAGTTCACAACATATACATGGTCTGAGATTTTTATATAACAAAGAATGGCTTTTTTTTTTTTAATCTAAAAAAACAAGTCTGTTAAATACCAAAAGCTTTAGATACTTAAGGGTAAAAGCTCAAGACCAATTTTTTTAGACTTAAATTCAGAAAACAGTAAATATTTTGAAAGATGTGCTTTTAGTTTGCTCGGTAGGTTGGCCTTTGCTAGGTAGGTTTTTAGCTGGCTTGCTTAGTTACTGGGGCACAGTAGTACCCAGGAGGCATTTTGGAATCATAACTCGGCTTATGGTGGATTTAGCAAATTCCTGAATTTGCCTGTGAGGAGTTTTAAAGGCCATTGGTTTGAATGATGCATTCTAGATTCTGAAGTTGCTGATAGAATGGTGAACTTCTGCATGTCTCATTCCACTGGAAGCTTGCAGCAGAATGTTGACCAGATCAATATTATATTCAGAACCAAACCCAGAAGGATCTTAATGTCGTTATAAGTATCTGTTCTGTTTTGAACGTACTGACCTTTGGGCTTCTCACTAGAACGTCAGCCCCCGCAGAGCTGCAGTCAGGTGTGGGACCGATAATGCATGTAATACAAGCTTAGCAGATGCGTTTCAGCCAAAATCTAGAGAGTAAACTCATAAAGAAAAATCTTGCTCTCCCGGTGGCTCAGACAGTAAAGAATCCGCCTGCAATACAGGAGACCAAGGTTCCGTCCCTGGGTTGGGAAGATCCCCTGGAGATGAGAATGGCAACCCACTCCAGTATTCTTGCCCAGAGAATTTCATGGACAGAGGAGCCTGGTGGACTGCAGTCCATGGGGTCACCAAGAGTCGGCCACGACTGAATGACCAGTCACTAGCAGATATGTTTCAATTAAAATTGAGTACACGCATAAGAAAAAATCTTCAATAAATTTGCTAGTGGTTCTTCTTGCTCAGGAATAGGAAAATATATATTTATATATTTCTTGACAATTGTTCATCCATAAGAATTATACATAATAAACTTGACATATATTTAGGACAGGGACAGTTTGAGAAGATTCCAAGAAGTGCTCCAAAAATCAGGACTGCCAGCTTCAGTATGCTCAGGAAGCTCCCAAAGACTAGCTGAAAGCTTGTGACACTTTACCTGAGAGTTTGTTTCAGCTAATAGGAAATGCTAGCACCCTTAGCCATCACAGTGCCACTGATGTTAGAAAACCGAAGGCACTTTAAGGCACAATGTGACAGGGAGAGGCGAAAATATTTTTCAGTCCAGAGGTTACTAATATTTAGACAGCTGAGAAGGACGAATGAAAACATGGCCGCAAACAACGAGAGAACCTGATGCAGTAGCAACTTGTAAATCAGTGCGTCGAACAGAGGACTTTTGTATGTTCTTAAGGCAGTTTACCCGGAGAAGGCAACGGCACCCCACTCCGGTACCCTTGCCTGGAGAATCCCATGGACGGAGGAGCCTGGCAGGCTGCAGTCCATGGGGTCGCCAAGAGTCAGACACGACTGGGCGACTTCACTTTCACTTTTCCCTTTCCTGCATTGGAGAAGGAAATGGCAACCCACTCCAGTGTTCTTGCCTGGAGAATCCCAGGGACGGGGTCGTACAGAGTCGGACACGACTGAAGTGACTTAGCAGCAGCAGTGGCAGCAAGGCAGTTCACCAGAAGACAAAGAGGAAAAGAGAAAAACGTTTACATCATCAAAGTTAGTAACTGGCCTAAGTGAGAGCCCCCCTGGAGAAGGGAATGGCAGCCCACTCCAGTAATCTTTCCTGGAGAATTCCATGAACAGAGGAACCTGGCAGGCTACAGTCCATGGGGTTGCAAAGAGTCAGGCATGACTGAGCACCTATCACTCACCAAGTGAGAGCTAAAGTGTTCCTGGAAGGTGCATAATTGCAGATAAAAATGAAAAGACCTCCTGAATTATTAGAAATAATGTTAGAAGTTAGAAATAGAAATTAGAAATAATTAGAAGTGATGTTACAAAGATCCAGATTCTCCCCAAGTTAATTTACAAGTATCACTTGGTGCGATCTCACTACAAATAAATGAAGAATGAATAACAGAATTAGAGCAAGTCAGTGTCACCACTCCTGATAAGTAATGAATCTAGGCATCTCTGCGATGAGGACCAATCACAGCTGACTTACAAGGAAGGGTGACAGTGTACCAGACGCTTCTCAAGTGTCTTGCCAAGGAAGGGAGGCTGGAAGGAAGGAAAGGAAACATCCTGAGTGTAGTGAAACGTATTGATGTAACTACTAATTAGCAGAAACTGGGGACAAAGTTCTGACTTCCCTGGCGGTCCAGTGGTTAAGACTTCACCTTCCAATGCAGGGCTGTGAGTTGGATCCCTGGTCAGAGAGCTGAGATCCCACATACCTCATGGCCAAAAAACTCAAAATATAAGACAGAAGCAATATTTGTAGCAAATTCAATAAAGATTTTAAAAAATGGTCCTCATCAAAAAAAAAAAAATCTTAAAAAAGCAGCTGATGACAGAATGATAAACTAAGCCACAAGAGTTCACCCTGCAAAATCTAAACTGTAAGAAACAGTGCAAGAGAAATGACCTGATTTCTTCAACATATAAAATGCAAGAATAAAAACGTGAAAGAACAAGGTGACTTACAGATTAAAGAAGCTCTAAGAGGCATATAAATCACTTACATATATAGGCACTATGTGGGTCCTGATTTGCTTAAGTATAACAATTATGAGTTAATCAAGGTAATGTGAAATCTGGATATTTGACAAAATTAAAAAATTATCCTTGATAGAAATTATATGTGATATAGATACTGTGAAGGTACTTTTTTAAAGACCTTGTGGCTTAGAGAATTATACTCAAATATTTGCAGTTAAATGACACAATGTCTGAGAATTGCTTCAGTGAATCTGACTTTGAGGGTAATGGACAAGGAAATGGATGAGGCAGAATTGGCCATGAGGTGCTAATTGTTGATAATTGTTGAAGTCGGTTGATTGCAGACAGGGTTTATTGGGTTATTCTTTTCATCACTGAGTATGTTGAGATCGTCCGTAATATACAGGTGCCCCTCTGAGATATTGCTGATTCAGCTCCACAGCAGAAAAGCGAATACGGCCATAAAGCTAGTCACGTGCGTTTCCTTTTGTTTCACAGTGCATATGAAAGTAATGTTTGCACTACACTCTATTAAGTGTGCTATAGCTTAACATCTAAAGAAAAAACGATGTCTGTGCCCTAATAATAAAGACTTCATTGCTGAAAAGCACTGTCACTGAGCCTTCAGCAAGTCTTTGTAGAAACACCAAAAATCAATGAATCCCAAATCACCATAACAAATATAATAATAATAAAACAATTTGAAATATTGCAGGAATTACCAAAGTGTGACACAGAGGCATGAGTTGAGCAACTGCTGTTGAAAAGCTGATGCTGATAGACTTACTTGACCCAAGGTTACTCGAGAGTTTCAATTTGTAAAAAAGGCAGTGGCTGCGAAGCACAATAAAATATGGTATGCCCATACTACCTAAAATAAACGAGAAAACTCTAAGATTATATAAATATTATTTTAATAAGTGCTAGAACGTGTTCTCCCAACTATTGCTATTGCCACACTTTGCAGGCTACAGATCTTCACCAAAGTCATAAAGAACAAAGTAGTGGAAGCTAATGATTTAACATTCAATAATTTCCCTCAATTTCCCACTAGACACATAGCATGCAGCCACATGAAATGAAACTTTTAAAGCCATGGAGTCTGGTAAAACTGCTTATCAGCAATTTGCTATAAGAATGCAGAGAATTTGGAAAGATAACACAGTTGTTCAAAGTAAAAGCTTCTGTTGTAGAAGATAAGATAATGATAGCTGACCAGTCATCAAGGGAGGCTTCATCTAAGCGGATTTCAGAAGCTTCTTCAAGGATTTGAAACATTTCCCTGCTTACAAAATCTTTAAAGAGTGAGATTTCTTGGAAAGTCCTGGTGAACAATAACTCAGGTTTGGGCTGAGTGTTCAAAGGTTTGGAAAAAGCCAAATGCTTGGACTTCTAAAGTTCTGTGAAATAAGATTATATAGTTTGTCAGCCTCAACCTTTAAAAAACCCCATGCAATCCCTAGTTGTGAAATCACTATCGTAGACAGGATACAGAGAGAACTCAGTGGACATATAGAAAGAAAGTGGAAGTGTTAGTTGCTCAGTCATGTCCAACTCTTTGCCAGCTCATGTACCGTAGCCCGCCAGGCTCCGCTGTCCATGGGATTCTCCAGGCAAGAATACTGGAGTGGGTTGCCATGCCCTTCTCCAGGGGATCTTCCAGACCCAGGGATTGAACCTCGGTCTCCGGCTTTGCAGGCAGATCCTTTACTATCTGAGCCACCGGGGAAGCCCAGAGGATATATTAACAACCATCAGTTGAACTCATGCCATGTGCTCTTGATGTAGATAATTCCATTTTACAGATGGGAGAACTGAGAGTGCTTTGGTCTCTGGTCTGTAAGAAAGTGTTTTATGGGAACCTGGAAGGATCCATTTTTTTCTGGCTTATTTGCATCAGAGTACTCTGTGGTTCATTCATTCAACAAATGTTCTTTGTGTGTGTACCAAGTTCCAGACTCTGTATTAGGCACGAGGGAAGGCATGGACATTATGGCGAGGTTGGTGGGGTACAAATGTGAGAAGGACTAACTCTGCGTGGATATCTTGGGAGAAGAATTAGGAAAACCTTAGGGAGAAAAAGGCTTCTATTTTCACCCCTAGTATGGCAAGTCCCATGTATTGTTCCTTTGATTTTTTTGATTGAAGTATAGTTAATTTATGCACAGTTTCGTTGGTTTCAGGTGTATGGCAAAGTGATTCAGTTTTATACATATATATATATTTTTTCTTTCAAATTCTTTTCCATTATAGGCTATTACAAGAAACTGAATATAATTCCCTATGCTATGCAGTGGGTCCTTGTTTCTAACCTATTTTGCAGTCCCTTTTCCTCCACACCCTCTCCAGTATTTATAGATTTTTTAATTATGGCCATTCTGACTGCTGGGGGGTGATACTTCATTGTGGTATTTAACCATAGCACATGTTCTGATAGACTATTAGGTATCAACATGATCTATTTTCAGCTCAATGAATTGATCTATGAATTCAAGAAATATTATTAAGTTGTTTCATATTTAAATTCCCAAATCATGCATTCATTAAATGTCTAACTCAGAGAACATTTTCTTCTAATATTGAATTTTCTGAAATCTTTTCAGGAACTCACCACACTATTGATAACACAATATAAGAAAAAATCAAATGAGGAAATTAAGTTTTTTACATAGCAGAACCCTGCTGCTGCCGCTGCTAAGTCACGTCAGTCGTGTCCGACTCTGTGCGACCCCGTAGACGGCAGCCCACCAGGCTCCCATCCCTGGGATCCTCCAGGCAAGAACACTGGAGTGGGCTGCCATTTCCTTCTCCAATGCATGAAAGTGAAAAGTGAAAGTGAAGTCGCTCAGTCGTGTCCGACTCGTAGCGATCCCGTGGACTGCAGCCTACCAGGCTCCTCCATCCACGGGATTCTCCAGGCGAGAGCACTGGAGTGGGGTGCCATTACCTTCTATTCAGATTCCTATTGAAAAATAAGCAGATTAATTAATGACATGCTATTTTAATGTACTTCTTATAAAAATATTGTAGTCTATGTTTAAAAATAGTGTGGTTAGAGGTCTTCAGGTTAACAGTTTTGAAAACATTTTGGGAGGAACAAAAAAATTGAAGCAGAAGAAAGCAATTTTGAGTATGAAAAGTGCACATTTAATGAATTTTTTCCCCTCAAAACTTTTTAACTTAAACAATATCACCATTTTAGAGCTAAAGAAACTAAGGTTCAGATAATTTAAGTGACTCAAGGAAGAACACACAGAACCAGCATCTGATTCCAGAACGTTTCAAAGGTTGTTTGAGTGTTAAACTTAAAGATTCATTATTATTACATTATACATTTCCTAAGCTTTCATTGCTACCTTCTTATGGGTATATATATATTTTTTATTTCTCTTATGATACAATATTATTTATTAGTTTATATTATTCTATTAAATATAGAAGCAATAAACTTTTAATAAATCTTATATGCCATTGTTTTTTTCAAAGTGAAGTTTTTCAGCAAATCCATTTGTTTCATATAAATAAGTGAGTTGGCGAGTGCAGGCGTATCTTCTTCCTTGTAGAGTGAAGGATAGCCCTTTTATTGCACTTTGTTTTATCCGGCTTCACAGACACTGCTTTTTTCCCAGATTAAAGTTTTGGGACAGCCCTGCGTCAGGCATGGTTTACTGTTGCCATTTTTACTGCAGCATTTGCTCCGTTCATGTCTTTGTGTCACATTTTAGTAATTCTCACACGCCATACTTGTTTGTTATTGTTATATTTGCTATGACGGTCTGTGATTGCTAAGCATTAATATTACTGCTAAGACTTGCTGAAGGCCCAGACGCTGTTCAGCGTATTTAGCAGTGACGTAGCTTTTAATCATGTGTATTTCTTTAGACATAATGCTATTGCACACGTAATAGAGTGCAGTGTAGTGTATGCGTAACATTTCTCGGTGAATCCCCTGCATTCACCAAGAAGTTTGGTTCTGGGGAACCAAAAGATGCATGTGATTAGCCTTATTGCCATATTCCTGTTCCTGCCGTGGTCTGGAACTAAACTCAAAGTATCTCTGGGGTGTGCCTGCCCCAGGGTGTTTAAAAGGAGGTGTTACAAAATGTAATAGGAAGAATTAATGTATTTGAAAATATGTATCAGGTCACTTTAGATAAGAGTCAGCTGAGTTCTTTTGATGACAACTAACCAGGAAGAAACTCAGCTCGGCAATAATGAGTCTGCAGATGCCAAGCCCCAGGAGTGCTGACAGCGAGCACGGCTCCATTTAGCCTTCTGCTAACAATCAATAGTGGCTACAATTTCTCGAGGCTTTCATAACTCAGATGCTCTTCCTCTTGATCACTAGCTCTTGCAGCATCTTCTCAGAAAAGTGAGGGACCTCTAGAAGCCTTTCTGGGGCTACATGGGAATTCACATGCAAATCCATTGGGTCCCCAAGTGGCACTTTTGTGCCGTTTTCTTTCTTTCTCTGGCACCTTAGAACCAGTGCTCCAAAGTCTGTGATGTTTTCAGGATCTCGTTGTTGTTGTCCAGCCAGTAAGTCGTGTCCGACTCTTTGTGATTTCATGGACTGCAGCCGCCAGGCTTCTCTGTCCCCCACTGTCTCCTGGAGTGTGATCAAACTCATGTCCATTGAGTCGGTGATGACATCCAACCATCTCATCCTCTGTCGCCCTCTTCTCCTCCTGCCTTCAATCTTTCCCGGCATCAAGGTCTTTTCCAGTGAGTCAGTTCTTCACCGGAGAAGGCAGTGGCACCCCACTCCAGTCCTCTTGCCTGGAAAATCCCATGGATGGAGGAGCCTGGTGGGCTGCAGTCCATGGGGTCGCTAAGAGTCGGACACGACTGAAGCGACTTAGCAGCAGCAGCAGTTCTTCACATCAGGCGGCCGAAGTATTAGAATTTCAGCTTCAGCGTGAGTCCTTCCAATGAATATTCAGGACTGATTTCCTTTAGGGTGGACTGGTTTGATCTTCTTGCAGTCCAAGGGACTCTCAAGAGTCTTCTCCAATACCGGTGCTCCGCCTCCTTTGTGGCCCGTATCTCTAGGCCTTGTGTTTAATCCTGGAAGGAGAACTCTTTGAAAAAGACCTTTCTTCCTTTAGTGTTTGTGTGTTTCAATCTGACATTAGCAGATTGTTATGCAGAATATGGCAAGAAAATTAACCAATACGTGTATTGCTGACCGACCCCTAAGTATTGGCGATTCATGTTAAAGGAGATTATAGGCATGAATTAAAACTCCTTAAAATATTGAATTTATTTTTCAAACCCCTGTTGCACTGAGTAACAGAATCCCTAAAAGAAATATGATAGAAAGAGAAAGTGTTTTTGTTATCTGTATAAAAATAATGTCTTCATGCCTGTGAAGTAACTGCCAACTATACTAGCTTAAAACCTATTGCACAGAGTTTGATTTGAAATCTCAGTGAGAATCCAGAGAAGGAAAGGGTGTTTGGTTTCTTAAAGAAACAGTAATCCCAGCAGATTGCCCAGGTGGCGCTCGTGGTAAGGAACCCACCTGCTGGTGCAGGAGACAGAGACATGGGTTCTATTCCTGGTTCAGGAAGATAACCTGGAGGAGGAAACGGCAACCCACTCTAAGGATTTTGCCTGGAGAATCCCACGGACAAGAAGAGCCTGGTGGACCACAGTCCATAGTG
Organism: Odocoileus virginianus; assembly: GCF_023699985.2. Taxonomy (NCBI): domain Eukaryota; kingdom Metazoa; phylum Chordata; class Mammalia; order Artiodactyla; family Cervidae; genus Odocoileus; species Odocoileus virginianus. The sequence goes on along the minus strand of NC_069681.1, from coordinate 26,702,665 downwards.
TCGCCAAGAGTCGGACATGACCAAGCAACTGAGCCCGCACAGAAGTACCAAGGAACTTTTGGCATGGGGGGCGATTACCTGGGGGCTCAGACGGTGAAGCGTCTGCCTGCACTGCGGGAGACCCGGATTCCATCCCTGGGTCGGGAAGATCCCCTGGAGAAGGAAGTGGCAGCCCACTCCAGTGTTCTTGCCTGGAGAATCCCATGGACAGAGGAACCTGGCGGGCTACAGTCCATGGGGTCGCAAAGGGTCGGACACGACTGAGCGACTTCACTTTCACGTTTGGCATGGGATGGATCAAATGTCTCATGAGCCAGATGTCTAAAGGACATTTTGGTATTTTCTCTGTTGTTGTTGCTGTTTTAATTTATTTTTAATGTGGGTATATTTCCTTCGAGCTTTCCTGGGGGCTCAGCAGTAGAGAACCTGCCTGCCAATGAAGGAGACGTGGGTTTGAACCCAGGGTAGGAAGGATCCCCTGGAGAAGGAAGTGGCAGTCCACTCCAGTATTCTTGCCTGGGAAACCCCATGGACAAGGGAGACTGACGGGCTGCAGTCCACGGGTCTCAAAAGCGTTGAATGCTACCGAGCGACTCAAACATCAACAACAAATAGTTTCTTGACAGTTGTGTTGCTTTCTGCTGTATGAGATGAATCAGCTGTGAGCAGACCTGTGTCTGCTGCCTCTTGAGTGTCGCTCCCACTAAAGGACACTGGACAGGAACAAATGTCCTTTAAGGTATAACAGTGTGATATATGTCATGCATGTGTGTGTCTGTAAATTGATGTGGAAATCAGTTAATGGATTGTGTATGCCATCATCTGTCTCCACGTTCGAATCACCCGGAAAACTTCTAAAATCTATCAATGCCAGGCCCCACTCTGATTTAATTGGTATGGGGTCAGACCCAGACATCAGCCTTTTTTTAAAAGCGCCTGGTTAATTCCAATGTTCAGTAGGATTTTGAATCCCCGTCTAACGCCTGGGGCTTTGCCTTCAGCTGGAGTCAGCTTTAATTAATCTCCACTTTAATTCTGTGATGCATATGTCATGCTTTATTATATTTTTGCTTCAGATAAATTTCACTGAGTAATAAAAATAAAGGGAGAACAGTTGGTGAAAATTTACTCAAGAAATTAAGTTTGTCATTAATACAAATGATGGGCCATCTGGATAAGCAATAATGGCCTGTTACTAAAGAGAGTTTTCAAAGGGTGTATGGTTTTTATTATTAAACCGCCCCACAATGGCACCTAATGTACAAAGCATGTATTTTAATCAGAGAAGGTGCATGCTAATTAAACAGTTCTTAATAATTGTTCATTATCATTTATGAAAACCTACCTTTTACCTACATTAATGTCTACTCCAGGGAATACTGGTGGATTTAATGAAACTCAAACATAGTTCCAATGGATAGAGTTGAAAAATAAAAACAGTGACTGTTTTGCATTGAAGTCAGTGATAGTCTCAATTACTGATGGAAATTTATGCTTCGAGATACATAAACTACTTTGCCTTTGCAAATCTTTCTGTCTTTCTCTGACGGTGTTTAGCACACGCACGCATATGCACACACAACACAGACAGCTCAGTGAGGACCAACCGCGAGCGTGCAGGTTCTTGTTCTGATTCTGGCCATCATCGCGTTAGTGGCATGCATTTTTTTTCTTTTCAGTAAGAGGCCTGCCTCAGGGCGATATGTCCTCCGCAGTCCCCCTAGCTGCCTGTGCTGGCGGTTCTGAAGGTCATGCTGTTAGCACTTCTTTTATATTTTAACCTTTGCTGAAACAGTGAGTGCAATGAGCAACTTAGAATAGGGAAAGGAAAACGGTTCTGGTGAAAATGCTTGTATGCATGACTTCAAAATGAGCGTGAAAATTGTCTGCTTCTAACTCCAAGTGCTCGCTGTGATTTCCTTAAATGCATCACTCACCGCTGTTAGAAATCCAGGCCCACACTCGGTTTCAGGAAGCACCCCTGTTAAAAAGGCTGCAAGTCAGAAATCACAGGCTATTCAGCAGTACGTATCTAAATGGAGTTTTCCTTGGGATTTTAATACAATTTTTTTTCTCCCCAGAATACAAAGAACACAATGTACAATTACAAGTTCCGATATATTGTAAGGATCACCCCCTGTCACCGAGTCCCACCCAACACTGCAGCTTCAAAACGGTAACACTCGGGACAGAAGCTCTATGTTTCATGAATCATTTTGACCAGGGGAGCATTCATTTGGCTTCCTCTGTTTAGAAGCGCAGGCCAAATCTTCGTTGCTGTTGTTGTTACCCAAAGTTTGGTAGTTTATTTTAGACTTTCCTTCCCAGGGGAAAAAAGATAGGGGAAAAGGGACTGAAAGCCCTTTTTCCAGCTCTTTCGAATGACTGTGGCTTTCTCCACATTCACATTTGGTATCGTCATTCTAAACAGTGGATCGATTCGCTGAGACCCATATTCGGTTCAGTAAAGTGTTAGGAAGCAAAACCAATTAAAATGTCTAGTTTTTATTATAAAAGCATTTGAGTCAGTTAAAACACTGCAGCCAGGGGTATATATAGAGGTGGTCAGCTATAAACAGTCAGGAGCAAGAGAATCTAGTCAGTTGTCATCAAAAGTAATTTTTGTAACCGAGCTGAAGTCTGTTCTGAATGCAAAATGATAAGAGAGCTATCACATTGTATAATTTATACATATCATATATAATTTATATAAAATTATTATATTAAATGTGTTTGAGATATCTACATCTACCTAAGTATTTTTAGCTAGAGCACCTCAAAATTAGGGGAAGGATAAGTGTCATATAACTTGGATGTTTCTTCTACAGCAGAGAATCAGCCATTGCTGGGCTTATTTCAGAATCCTTTATCAGACTTATTTTTATTTTTTCATGCAGTAACGGACTTCATGTTATTTTTCTTTTTTTTTTAATTTTTTTCCATTTATTTTTATTAGTTGGAGGCTAATTACTTTACATCATTACAGTAGTTTTTGTCATACATTGAGATGAATTAGCCATGGATTTTACATGTATTCCCCATCCCAGTCCCCCCTCCCACCTCCCTCTCCACCCGATCCCTCTGGGTCTTCCCAGTGCACCAGGCCCGAGCACTTGTCTCCTGTACCCAACCTGGGATGGTGATCTGTTTCACCCTAGATAATATACATGTTTCAATGCTGTTCTCTTGAAACATCCCACCCTCGCCTTCATGTTATTTTTCGTGGCTTCTCCATTTAAGTCTTGAGCGATCTATTTCCCCAAATACATAACATTTAAGCGCACCTTCTGTAACTGCTTTTGAATCAAACTGCTGAGCTGTAGGATCTATTTGTGTTGTCTTAGATGATTCAATGCATATTTTAATGTCAAAAAGTTTGAAAAATTTCAACTGTGTATATCATCTAATCAAAGTGAATCTTTTCCAATGGTTTCATTTCATAATGGAGCCATTTATTTTCTGTACATTTACTGTAAATATTTCACTTCAAATTGAAGAAATTTCTTTTAAAGCATTTATTAATCTTTGGTAGAGAAATTATCTCAGGACAAAAAGAGTTTATCACATTATTAGTTTGGAACAACACCTCAAATTATTATTTTTTTTTAAGCAAAGTGAAGTATTTTTTAATTTTCTTGTTTTTTACTCTATCAACAATTTTCAGAAATTTCTGTTTTTCATTTATGATTATAATAACAGTGACAAGAAAATATATTCCTTTCACAGTGAGCTACTGTTGTGGACAGATGCTGCATAGTTTTACAGAGAAAGATTTGTCTTTCCCGAATCATTCCCAGAGATTTATACCTCATGGATAAGATAAACATAGATCTCAATGTATTGATATCACTCAGTTTTGATGGGACAAGTCAGGGGGATGAATGTGCTAGACTGTGTCAGCTACAGTTGGGGCTTCCCTGGTAGCTCAGCTGGTAAAGAATCCGCCTGCAATACAGGAGACCCCGGTTCGATTTCCTGGGTCAGGAAGGTCTGCTGGAGAAGGGCTAGGCTACCCACTCCAGTATTCTTGGGCTTCGCTGGTAACTCAGATGGTAAAGAATTCGCCTGCAATGTGGGAGACCTGGGTTCGATCCCTGGATTGGGAAGACCCGTGGAGAAGGGAACAGCTACCCACTCCAGCATTCTGGTCTGGAGAATTACATGGACTGTATAGTCCATGGGGTTGGAAAGAGTAGGACATGACTGAGCAACTTTCACTTCACAATTGTATCAGGATTGTATCAGGAAAGAAATATGTTTCAGATGATATTTAAATTCTGAATTCTATGCCTTCCTTTCCCGGCTCTCACATGCAGATTTATAGGTCTGTATCTGTATTCAAAATGTTTTTGCCTTAACAACCAAGAGTGGAAACTTAGTTCTACATGGTACGTTCTCAAATAAAGCAACTGTATTTTTAATACTTTTATATTCAGAGAATTGATCTGCAAAGTTGTGAGTTTATTTAGGAAACAGTTTTAAATTTAAAACCCTTCCAGTTTTTGCATATATCTCATGAGATGTAGTCACCAAGAGGAAGAGAGAAAAAGCTCTGGTTATCTGCTGGCCAAATCAGAGAAAGAAGAAAATTCAAGAAATTTCAGAGATCCCAGATGGAGTGGTAGAAGTAAGAGGTGATGCAAAGAGGGATTTCAAGTTTGGACAAATTCTCTCAAGTTATTCCAATTTTAAAATGATTTCCACGGCAGCAGCAGTGTGGCGTCATTCTTATTTTATTTGTAATTCTTTGGGGAGGGGCTTATAAAAAGCCTTGTTTAATTAATTAATACAAGGATGAGGCTGGGCACGCAGTCCGCACGAGCATATGCCATGGGTCCCTCCCTCCGCCCCCTCTTGAGAGGCCACAGCGAAATAGTCAGAACCAGGTCCCAGTGCTCACTGGTCCCTCCAGGCCCCTGGACGCCCAGCTCCCTGGGTTCTCAGGCCGGAGTCCACCTGCTGCCTTCTGTCGTCAGCCAGGGCTGGGACAACCCAGGGGATGTTCAGACAGACACGCTTTTTAAAAATATTTCTTTATTTCAAACTATTTATTTGGGAATTAATATCTCCAGTTTTCCTTCTTGTTATTTTTTTGAAAAGGTCTTATTTTGTACTTGAAGCAATAGGGAAACTTATTCAGTCTACAGACATTCACTATGACCAAATTTACTGAAACCATCTTTTACTGTGAAGCAGAGATGCAAGAAACGCTACTGGAAACAAGGGCCGCCGCCCCAGACCATCATTTTTGACCCTGTGTGGTTTTTTTTGCCACAGAGATGAGGAGGCAAAAGTTGCCCCTCCTTCCTCTGGTTTCTCATTAAAATGGAGCTTTTCTCTTCACTTGTTGGCCAGGCCCCAAATACAATTTCATTTTGGAAATATATTTTTTAAATACTGAAGTATATTTTAGACCCCAAATTTGTAAGTTAATGTTGTAATTATACTTCTTGTTGTTTTTAACATGCTCACTTTCAACTGCATAATCAGACCATGTGAAGTCAACCGCATCCAGTGAAGGTCTCTACTTCGGCTTCTCGGGGCCGACTGGATGCGCTGACGGTGTTGGCCATTCTCGAGGCAGCACTTGGCCCGTCTGCAGCATGTCCTGGAACAACGCATGCGCATGCCGAGTCACCTTGTGAATTGTTTTCTTGTTCCCACCATAGCTCTGTGTCAACATGACCAACGAGAAGATGCACCACTACATCAATGAAGTGCTTTTTCTACAGGAGCAAACAGAATGTGTACAAGAGGGAGTTACCATGGAAACAGCTTATTCGCTTGGTAACCAGACAGGAGTTTTGGATTTTTTTTTCCAGGTATTCATATAATATAATTAGATACTTTACACGATGCATGCATTTCAAAGTACTGGAGACAAAGAATTTTCTTTCAAGAAAGTTTGTAAGAGACTTGATGATTTCTAATTCATTTATAAGCATTCAGGGTCAGTTGAGGCGCACACAGCCTTTCTCTGAAGGCGTGCTTGAAGGATTACCAATTGATTGAAAGAACAAGAAATGATCAGATCATTTTGTTATAAAAATATTCAACAGCGGTTATATGGCTAAAACTTTCCTTTTGGAATAGTTACAATATCCATTGTACAAGTACAATATTTTATCAATAGTACTAAGACTGGCAGGGCTCCCCTGGTGGCTCAGCTGGTGAAGAATCCGCCTGCAATGCAGGAGACCCCAGTTCAATTCCTGAGTTGGGAAGACCCGCTGGAGAAGGGACAGGCTGCCCACCCCAGTATTCTTGGGCTTCCCTTGTGGCTCAGCTGGTAAAGAATCTGCCTGCAATCCGGCAGACCCTGGTTCGATTCCTGGGTCGGGAAGACCCACTGGAGAAGGGATAGGCTTCCCACTCCAGTATTGTGGCCTGGAAAGTTCCATGGACAGAGGAGCCTGGCAGGCTACAGTCCATGGGATTGTAGAGTCAGACACAACTGAGTGGCTTTCACTTCCAGACTAGCAAGATCATAAAATAAATTCTAAAACTCTTGTTTATCTCCAAAGTTCTAAGTCTGAATATGGGAAACTTTGGCAGGAAAAAATGTATATACATACATGCCGTATAATCTTAGTGCCTCTGTGGGTGTTTATGTTTATCTTTATTGTTTCTACCTTATAGAGCAAGAATCTTTGCCTCCATGTCACCATCATAAAAATGAAAATCTATCATATAAACAGCAATCTCTGTCTACTAACATAAGGCATTATATAGATTTGTAAATAATATTTTTAAAACACTTGAATGTTGTTTAAAACGAATGCCATTTCACTATTGGAAAGAGTAATATATGATTTTCTACCCTTTATTCTTTAACTGTGTACATATAAATTATTTTATTTTATTCATTCTCCTATTAATAACATGTAAAAGGGTCTCCTTTCTGTTACTAACTTGTCAGTGTACTGTGTTTTAATTACAGAAGTTCTTCTCTTCCAGAAAGCCCCCTCTCACAATGACACGCATAGTATATAGTTTAACTCTTCATTACAGAATGGGTTGACAATAGCATATACTTTACCATATGTGGAAAGCCTTGAGTACCACTGCCCTCCTCCTCACTTGCTGCTGTGTCCTTGGCTGCAAAACAGTGGTCAGCGGAACGAAATTATTTCTATCTCTTTGGTTATTATCACCCTTGGGGGTCATCTTTGGAATCGTTATCTCAGTGGAACCCTCATCATCACAAAGTGGAAATGACAGTGGATATTCCTGCTTCTACTTCTCTTTGATCCCTCTGCAAAGTGCAATGACAAGACATACCAAGTACAGAGTGAAAGTTGCATTTTTACCCATAAATTTGTAGGTCTGTGGGCTTCCCAGGTGGCACTAGTGGCAAAGAACCCACCTCCTGCCAATGCAGGAGACTTAAGAGACGCAGGTTTGATCCCTGCATCAGGAAGATCCCCTGGAGGAGGGCATGGCAACCCCCTCTAGTATTCTTGCCTGGAAAATTCCATGTTTAGAGGAGCCTGGCAGGCTATAATAGTCCATGGGGTTGAAAAGAGACACTACTGAAGTGACTTAGTACACAGGCACACATATAGGTCTATATACCAGAAAGAAAAAATACAACTTTTCTGTGGTTGGAAATTCTATTTTTCTTAAGATGAGAATATATATTTGAACAACTCCTGTGTTTTCAGTACGTTAAAGCACACTATTTTATATATTTATTAATTTCTGATAAAAAAATACTACTGAGGGTCAACATTACATCAGAGCTTTGCTAGGTGGTGGGGACACAGTGAAAAACAAAAATAGGTGTGTATTGAAAGACAAACTCTTGTTCTGAGCAGTTGTATTGACATGGTGAGGCTGTAAATGGTATTGTGTGAACAAGAACGAAAATAGCCACCTGAGGAATGGAAGAGAAAAAACAACTGTCTTTTTAACTTTCAGAAGCCTTCTGGATTTCTCTCTTTATTGGATGAAGAAAGTCAAATGATTTGGTCAGTGGAACCAAATCTTCCCAAAAAGCTCCACGGTCTTCTAGAATCCTCCAACACAAATGCGGTCTACTCCCCTGTGAAGGATGGAAATGGGAACCTCGCCCTCCGAGAGCAAGGGACAGCTTTCACCGTTATGCACTATGCGGGCCGGGTGAGTTCACAGAACTGAGCACTCATGGACCGAAGGTCTTGAGGGCAGCCCTTCAAGATTCTGATATTTTAGAGTTTTAATCATTGATCCTGGGTGAAAAACCCACAAGCTCTTTCTTCCCTAGGCTGTTTTCCTTTTTGCCTGATAAGGATTAGGCATCTTCAGGATGTGGGTGATGAAGCATGCAGTGTAATTCGTTTCATGATGTTTCCAGATTTGTAACTTGGGACGTCCCAGGGGGCGCAGTGGTAGAGAATCCGCCTGCCAATGCAGGAGACTCAAGTTTGATCCCTGGACTGGGAAGATCCCCTGGAGGAAGAGACAGCAGCCCACTCCACTATTCTTGCCTGGGAAATCCCATTAACACAGGACCGACTATTTAGACTGACTGTCTACAGTCCATGGGGTCACAAAAAGTGGGACATGACTGAGTGACTGAGCTTGCATGCCAGATTGTAACAATATGAGCCAAAGAGAGCTGGATTTAATACAGAAGGTCTGCTGTGAACTTCGGGATATTTTCAAAATCCATTTGGACACCTGAGTTTACTTACCCTCAGAATAGCTGTTGCTATTGTTCAGTCACTAAGTCATGTCTGACTCTTTGTGATCCCATGGGCTGCAGCACGCCAGGCTTCCCTGTCCTTCACTATTTCCTGGAGCTTGTTCAAACTCATGTCCTTTGAGTCGGTGATGCCATCCGACCATGTTATCCCTTCTTTCGTCCCCTTCTCCTCTTTCCCTCAAGCTTGCCCAGCATCAGGGTCTTTTCCAACGGTTGTTAGTATGAAATTACTTTTCCTGAAGCATGTCTGCCTATGGAAGTCACTCTCAGATCCCTGTCCGTTCCCTAACCAGGTTTGTAAAGCATGCTTCATGCTTCAAATCCTTCACGGACCAACTCTGACCTGCATAAACCACGTCACACTCCTGAGGCCAGGCTCACGTCGGGCTTCTCCGAGTGGGTCCATCACTTCCTCCGAGGCTCATGTGCCCCAGCTCTCCTCTACAAAACCTCTAGGCAGGTGCTCTATTCCAGTCCACTCACTGTTTCTCTGCAGCTCTCTATGCACCCCCAGATGAAGCCCCTCACACTCAAGCTAGAAATACCCTCCTGTCTTCTTCTCAAAGGCCAATTGTATCTATCTTTCAATACTTACATGTGCATCCCGCTTAGCCTCCAGTCCAACTCCCACCTGTAGTGAATTCTTCTGCTTCCGAATCTGTAGCCTCCAGACTTGCCCCTTTCTTTGGGCTGTAGTACGAAGAACCGTTTGGGGGTGAGATTCCTAGTTATTTTCTCGCTCTCAGTGTATTTCAGTTCGTTTCAACCAGTGGTTACTGAGGTGCTGCTGTAGGCCACAGCCCAGGCATTAGCGAATCAGAGACCTCAAATATATCACGGTCAAGTAAGGAAAGGAGGAACTGGCAAATGTTTATGCTCTAACTTGCTTACAGTAATATTGGACTGGAAATGACTCTGAGGGTCTCACCCTGTTGACCGATGGAAGGCTGTCACAGGCCAACCAAGAAGGGAAATGCTAGAGAAGACAGATATCTTTCCTTTGGAAGGAAAGATACTCAGTTTAGATATTTTGAATTGGAGATTTTTTAATGGAAACCCTCAGGAGATGTTGAAAATGATGCTGGGAGGTTGGTTGCTTTTAGAAACGGTCATATTTTGGAAAATGTGTATCTGATAATTGAACGTGGAAAAGGAGAAAGATATTAGTAGGAAAGGAAAGTATCATGGAAACCAAGAGGGAAGGAGAGGTTGGGGTCAACAGGAAGTGTGCCTGGACGGGGTGGTTAGGCAGGAACACTTTGGGAGAAGTTCTAAGGTGATGGCTCAGGTGTGGGGAGGAGGTCAATGGATGATCTTGTATAATGAATGGATATGCTCAGAAATTAACTGTCTTTATATTTGAGAGATTTAGCCTTTAAAATTTTTAGAGCAGTGGCAATCTTTTAGTCCTGTATTTAGATTTTTGATCTATATTTTCTTTATATTAAGAATTTATTACAGAACATAGAAACTAAGATACTTGCATAATAAAATACCATTAGAACGTGAGGAAACTTTTCATTTCAAGAAAACTTTCTGCATCAGAAAAAAAGAATTATTGAGGTGTAGTTCATTTACAATGTTGTGTTAGTTACAAGTGTGCAATAAACTGATTCAGTTTCACATAAGTATATTTATGTGTATATATACACACACATATATTCTTTTTCAGACTCTTTTCTATTATAGGTTATCCCAAGGTATATTGAGTATACTTCCCTGGGCTATACAGCAGGACCTTGTTGTTTATCTTTCATGTGTGGTAGCGTGTATCTGCTAATCCCAAACTCCTAATTTAACCCTCCGCCCTTTTCTGCTTTGATGACCATAGTTTGTTTTCTATGTCTGTAAGTCTGTCTTTCTGTTTTGCAAATAAGTTCATCATATGATATTTGTCTTTTTCTGCCTTCCTTCACTCAGGATGCTCATCTCTGGGTCCACCCATGTTACTGCAAGTGGCGTTATTTCATTCTTTTCATAGCTGAGTGACATTCCATTGTGTATATGTACCCCATCTTCTTTATCTGTTATTCTGTTGATGGACATTCTATTAAGCAACTATCTTTGTTTCTATATTCTTTCATATCCCCAGTGCCTGGGAAAGTGTCTGGCAAATAAAATATGTCAATACATATTTGAATAATAAATGAATTATTTGATGATTTTAAAAAAGAGTTTATTGAATTCATAGGATTTAGTTGAAAAATTATTTTTCTGCAAGTTTCATGGAAGGTATCTTCAGTAACTATACACCTTACCCTCCTGACCTGCCTTGTAAGTCTGTTTGTATTGTATCGGGGATATACTAGATGTTCAGTAAATGCTAATTGCATTAAACTGAATGGTACCAAGCTTTGGAATAATATTTTGCTTGCTAATTATTTTATGTTTGCATTCAAAAAGTATTACACAAGCACTTAATAAAATTTCAGTTGTTTTTAGAAAATCTGGGGAAAAGCAATGAAGAGTTTGAATGGACACAGTTATATCACTGAGCTCTGAGAGCCATAAAGCAAAGCAGAGAAAGCCATTGATTAATTGCCACAGAGCTAAGACCCTGTGGAATCACAAAATTTCCTGTAAAAGCACCTTTATACTCTAAAGCAGGGTTTTCCATAATTGGAGTCAGTTTTGTGGTTTTATGAAAGCCTTTCATCTCACTGAGATGCACTGATGAGTCTTAGCCCAAGGACTCCCTGAGGACTATTCACGTGTTGAAGCATAGAGTCTGTGTAATTTGTGGCAGTATGTCAAGCCATATGCCATTCTAATCATCAGATGTAGTAGCTGCCTATACTTCAATTCTGAGGCACTGCATTTTCAAGGAAAGAAGCACATTTCTGCATCTTGTAATTCAGAAGTTGTAACAAAGAGCTAATTGGCTTAAAATCAGCAGGCAGAGTCTATTTTGGACTATAGGATGAGCAATCCTGAGTAGCTCTCTGATGACCGAGTTGATCCCAAAGGTGACCTCAATGGCTTGGGGGGTCACGGGCTTGGTTGTCATCTCTTCTTTGCCCAGACAGATGTGCTAGAGTCCCTCCCATCACCACTTGTTGACTCCGTGACTCGTTTACCTAGTTTTGTTAGTAGAAGCGTACCACATCTCACAGGAAGGGCGATCATCCCTGCTGGTGATGATACTACCTCCAGCTGCCCGCCCCCAGGACCCACACATCCGACTGCAGGCGCCCCAACCAGGCTTCTGAATCTCATTTGGAGCAGAGGCTCAGAGGTCTTTTAGGAATGTTTAAGCAACATTATTTAAATTATAGCCGAAGATCTTTCCTAAACACATTTGAATTTTTCATTACTCATAGGAGCATGATGTATTTTCCAGTCTCCGTTACAGAAATATTTTAAAGTCAATGGGAAGAGACTGTGCATGAAATATTAACAAGGTCTCGTTAGTGAGCATGAATTTGAATTAAACAAGCTGTGAGTTGTGTGGGATTTATTTTTTTAATTGTTGTTATTTGTTCCAGCAAATTTTAAACCATATATCGGGTCACCTGTTTTAGGGATTGCTCTTAAACTTCTGGTGATTTAAATGATGGATAAGCATTAAATCCGGAAGAGCATCTAATTTGGCTTTTAAAATTAAGAATCTTGAAGGAAGGAGGAATTCTGATTTGGCGAAAGACGTTGGCTGTTAGGAAAGCTGAATTTCTTGAAGGTGATTCCTAAGCTCTAAAAGGAAATAGTGTTTCTAAGCCCTTACACTTCGATGTGAGAAAAGAGTATCAATCGAGGCAGTAAAGCAATCTGAAATAATAAAACTTAAATTCTTGAGAACGGAGATCAGGACTAATAGCTGTCAAATGTATGACACGTATTTGATCCTCTTCGGTGTCTACTCAGAAAGTCTTTGTCTGAACACTGTTGTGATCCTTGTTGCTTTTTTGGCATGAAGTGATTCTTTGGGGATCTCGGGTAAGTGTCCCATTGATGGTGATGTTGCTCTTACCTGAGGTGACGTGTCGGTGTTTCAGCCTCCCTCTCTTTCCAAGCACACGGAAGCGCGGTGGGTGGGAGAGTGTCCCCATCCCAGAGGGCGGGCCCTGCTGATCACCCCTGGAGGCTACAGATGGGCTGTGATTCGGAAGAGGGTCTTTGCATGGGTAGTTAAGTCAAGGGTCTTGAGAGGAGAAGATCCTCCTGGATTATCTGTTGAGTTCCAAGCCGGTGACAAGTGTCCGTATCAGCGTGAGGTGAGGGAGAGTTGAGAGAGAAAAGGACTGAAGGGATATGGTCTGGAGCCTCCGGAAGCCGGAAGAAGCCAGGATGGCACGCGGGGACGCCTGACTCCGGAGTGGCTGTTGGTTACAGCAGCGTGTTCCTTGGTTCAGCGTTTACAGATTAGAAAAGTAGTGAGGAGTTGTAATTTGTAACACTGTAGTTTTGTTTTGTTTAAACTACATCTGATTCATTTGAAAATGACGTCTGCGTTTCCCCATGTCTTTCTTTGCTCACGCGGTTTCCTCACCTGGAACACCCCTTTCCGCTTTCTTTCCACATCTTTCCTGTCTTCCCAAGGCCCCAGTTCTTGGCCTCGTCCACGTTTCTCTGCTCTCTCTCCCCTCATCAACACGCATGCCTAATGCTTACATAGCCGTTTTCAAGTTGCAAAGTGCCTCTGAAACATTTCCACCACGACCGTCTGTGTCGATTTTCCAGGGGAGGTGTTCTGTGACTTAGCAAATACTGCACCGCTGTGGGTGAGCCTCCTGGGGGTGCCATGACCAACTCCCCCACACAGCGTGGCTTCAGACCGTAGACACATATCCTCTCACTCTTCTGTCCGCCGGCGTCTGAGATCAAGTGTCTGCAGGTCGGATCCCTCTCCAGGCTCTGAGAAGTATCTGTTCCAGGTCTCTCTCTCTCCCAGCTTCTGGGGTTGCCAGCAACTGGCATTGCTTGGCTTGTGGACACAACACCCAAGTCTCTGCCTCCGTCTTTATGAGGTTTTCTCTGCCTCTGTCTCTGTGTATCCCCTTCTCTTCTTTAAGGACACCAGTCATTGGATACCTCCACCCCCACCCCGCCCCATGCAGTAGGACCTCATCATCTTAACTGATTCCATCCAGAGATCTTATTTCCAAAAAGGCACAGTCTGACATTCTGGTTCTGGGTGGGCATGAATTTTGGAGGGGTTACACCTTTCAACCCACTACAGGCCAGAAGGTCACATCACTGTGTCTCATTTTTCTCATTGCTGCCCGTGCCCACGTCTTTCTCCCCACTGTGGTGTGTGGTGAAGTCTGTATTCTCTCACCTCATGGAATCTGCGTTATGTGATAGATGCTCCAGGGTGCCTGGGGCTCCATTGCTGGGACTTGGCAGAGTACACTGACCCTCAGCTAACACATCCATGGAGTTTGTGATCAAGAGGAACAGAGCTGTGAACCTAAAAAAAACTCGTTTTGAAGTTTAAGTGGTACTGCTTCTTGGCCTTTTGGCTAAGATCAAGTGAAGGTTAAGTGGTAAGCATGCAATCAAGGCAAGGATGACTGTTTTGCAGCGTTGTGTCAAAGACACCAGTCACATTTCCCCAACAAGAGCTGAAGGTCTTTCTATGCAGAATTACCACCATATTTAGCAAACTTTTAAACTCATCAATCACAGATATTGAGATCATGAGCAAATTTCAGGAGCCGTCTAATCAACTGGCTACACTGAGAATGTAAGCGTCCCGATTGACTTTTCTAAATTATTGGTAAATGTCCTTGATTTGTTAGAAAAGATATTTATTATTTCTTGTATGTTATACATATGCTCCTGTTGTATAAATTGATGTTTCTAGGTGTGTTAGAATATTTGTTTTTATTTATCATGGTATTAATGCAGCTTTAGCAGATGATAAGGAATATGTAACCTCCACAGTCATAGTGTCATTTTTTCTTACACTTCCTGTATCATTTGAAAGCCTTCAGTGGAAGGTTCGTGCAGAAAATTGAGATTTTCCTCTGTCTGTGGAAACTATAATATTAAAAGAAAAAGTATTTAGAAATCTGTTTCACCTTATGCTAATGTGACATTCTGTTTTTCACTGACTACCTGGTGATTTTTGTGATGGGTAATGCTAACTTGATTAAAGACAATTTTTGTAAAAAATTACATTCTTTACCATTTAGCCTTGTGACTAATATTTTAATCAAGCACACACCTGTAAGGTCTTTGAAGTTTTAGTGCAGATTTTTAAAGATCCTTTCACTGTTAATTCCCTTAAGAAAATTGAAGCACTCTCTGCAGTTTCCATACATATTCTGAGCTGTCGTTCTACAGCAGGAGGAAAAGGTATAGCACATTATATGATGTGCTTGTAGCTACATCTTTATGTGGGTGGGGCATGACTGCATTCACCGAGGTTCCTTTTCCATCCCCCTAAGTCACATCCCAGCGAGATGGATAAAGTCATAATCCCAGACAGTAGACCCTGATCCTTATCATCATGTCATTCATTTCCACAAGCCTTTCCAGGAACCCAATTACTAAAAGATTGCTGATTGGAGTGATGTGGCGGAGAGACTGATTTGTGGCCAGTCTGTAAAATACGTGATTTTTCCCCCCCCTGCTCCTTGAGAAGAATCTACCCCTATTGTGGAATAAATTAAGTGTGAAACATGTCGGGTAAGATTTATGGTGTTGCCCAGACTTCTGAGAAGCAGAGATCTTTATCTCACGGAGGCTGCCATACATTACATTCTGGGTCACACATGGATGACAGCCAACCTCTTTGCCCTCAGACATATTTACATAACTTTTTTCCGGGGGGGGTGGGGGGAGGATGCCTTGGGCCCTTCAATTTCCCCAGGCCACCTGTGTCAGGAGCATTCTCTAGCTTGTTGGCTAGCCTTCACCCCCAGAGATTTGTGGGAGACCCCATGTGTCCAAGACAGTTCTGAAAGTGAACCTTTAAATCAGCAGAAAAAGGAGATGAACTAATCAATAAGGAAGCTTCCTTTTATTTCTCTCCTTCTTTTCTCCAGGCAGAATCCCCAGACATAACAATGAAATCTGTCTGGTCTAAGCCAAACTGTTACTATTAAAGGTTATTTGACAAGGATATTTTGACCCGTACACAAAGAGCTTAATTTACATCTGTGTTTGTTCACCTCTTGGGCAGACTTTTAGAAAAATAAGAATGAACTCCTCCAGGCTCCTGGTGCTCCATTTCTTATATCAGTTTCACCTTTGGTGTAAATTTTTGTAGATTTGATAAGTATTTCCTTATCCAGGGTTTTATTAGGAAGAAAAAAAAATGCAGGCTCTTATTTAGGGAATCTCACTGTTTTTTTTTTTTTCAAAGGTTTAACTGGTTCTTTCATCTTCATGGGATGACAGACATTTATAAATACGAAACTTTAGAATTTCTTAGAATATTGATATCTTATTGTTAGTTGATTGGTATTTTTCTTCTCAAAAGGAACCAAAGAAGCATGTTCATAAATTTCAGATATGGTCATCTAATTCAATGCCCATATTCAGATTCTAGATGTTTAGATAAAAACACTTACCAGTAATACTATATGCTTCTAGTAACTTATTTTCTTGAGTAGTATATATCCACTTAAAGTGAATCGGAATGAGAGCAAGCAAAACTACTGGATGGAATCAGTTAATGGAGAAATAAAAAAAATAGAAACTTCTGCTTGCAAATATTGATGCTATAAAGAGATCAATTTACCATTACACATGAAATCCAGACTTCTTCAGCAAACCTCCAGTAGAAAGCTGAAACCAGGCATGCAAAATTATCAGACCCATTTAAGACTGCTGCAAACAATCTTATTTCTTTGGCTAAAATCCAACTTTAGACATTCTGCTGTGATCTAGTGAATCCCAGAATGTATGTCAAAAGTTTCCCATTTTTATCAGCTGTTAATCCCATCTCTTTCCCAGGGATTATATTTTGCATCATGTAAATATCATGGTGGAGATGGGGATTACGAGCTTGACTGACGAGTGAACTTACTTCCATTCTGTGAATGTTGGTGATTCCCAAGAGAGTATCCTCTGTCTCCCTCGGGGAGTTTACACGCTCTCGTGACTCGGTTTCTTGTGGGGCTAGTTCCCGTCTCTCCTGCCTGTGTCTCCGAGGGCCTCACTGCTCCGTGTCCGCCTTTAATATTTCTGCTTGCATCACGTCTTCATGTTCACAGATCCAGAAGCTCAACTAAACTAAATTCCCGACACTCCCTCAACTGACTCTAAAAATGTAAATAAATAAATGAAACTGATTTTCCGTGTTAGTCCCACTTGTCAGTTCATGGTAAAACCAGAAACCTAGTTAATGACTGAATACCAGCGCTTCCCTCCCCTGTTGACCCTGGAATCCAAACGCCCGCTTCCCATTCCAGCCCCCGAGGTCACATCCTTCTCCCTCCTGGCTCCCTTCGACAGCCTTCTAATTCTCACTGGTAGAAGAGATGTGACTTCTCAGTAGAGATGGATGCGTCTCTTTACTTAAAGGCACGCGGACTGCCTCTGCTTCATGATTCTTCTTGTTTCTCTGATAACACTGGCCAGATTAAATGTGATGACCCTGATTCCACTTGCTAATCATAGTCCTGAAACAGGGGTGGTGACGCCTGCTTGCTGGCCACGATTTTCACCTCCCAGCTTCCCTCCACGGTGGCTCAAAAGGTGACGAATCTGCCGGCAATGCGGGAGACTCAGGTTCAGTCCCTGGGTCGGGAAGATCCCCTGGAGAAGGAAATGGCAACCCACTCCAGTATTCTTGCCTGGAAAATTCCATGGACAGAGAAGCCTGGTAGGCTACAGCCTATGGGGTCACAGAAAGTTAGACACAGCTGAGCGACCTTCACTTCAGATACTTCATAATTATATCATATTCTTATCTTAAACTTAAACTTAGCAGCAAATATCTGCTCTAGTAGCTGTTCCATGTCTAAAATGCCCAGGAAGCATTGATCCTCTGTGGACCTTGTCCCCAGACGCCCCATCTCCTGCCAGCACCACACCAGAGGCAGAGTTCACAGAGCATCAGGTCAGTAGTCCCTGGAGCTGTGATTCTCAAACTTGACCGTGAACTAGGATCAGCTAGGGGATAAGTTCAAAAATGCAGATTCCTTGGCCCCGCCCCTCTAAACGATGATCAGAAAGGTCTGGGTGATCCAGTGGTTAAGCATCTGCCTTCTAATGCAGGGGACACGGATTCGACCCCTGGTTAGGGAAGACCCCCACCATGCCACAGAATAACTAAGCCTGTGGGCCACAATTACTGAGTCTGAGCTTGAGCCTGCAAGCTGCAACTACTGAGCCCACTGAACTAGTTGAGCCTTCGTGCCTAGAGCCCACGCCCTAGTCGCCGTTCCACACGAGAGGCCACCGCGGCTAGAGGCACCGCAGTGAGGAGTCCTCCCTGCTCCCCGCAACGGGAGAAAGGCCGTGGACAGCAGTGAAGGCCTGGAGCAGCACCAAAAGTAATAACAAATCAGTAAATCTTAGAAAGAAAAAAAAGGTCTGGGTGGGGTCCAAGGCGTGTGCATGTTTATTCGACACCAGAGAGTGTAGTCCGAGTCCCAGACACACCATAGGTGCTCACGCTAGGCGCACACTGT
This sequence comes from Odocoileus virginianus, assembly GCF_023699985.2. Classification (NCBI taxonomy): domain Eukaryota; kingdom Metazoa; phylum Chordata; class Mammalia; order Artiodactyla; family Cervidae; genus Odocoileus; species Odocoileus virginianus. Next base: position 26,684,395 of record NC_069681.1, on the reverse strand, counting down.
AGGTCCTCGGTGGATCAGCCACCTGGTGGGTGCTCCCACGGCCCGTCTCCTGGGCCGCACACAGCCCTCTGCCTGCGTGCCAGCGCCTGGAGCTGGACTGGGACCACAGACTTGGAAAGTCAGGGCCTCGCTCTGGGAGATGCCAGGCTAACCACATGGCGCTGCTGGTGGAAGAACCTGCTGCCAGGGCAGATTTAGAGACACAGGTTAGATCAGGAAGATCCCCTGGAGGAGGGCACCGCAGCCCACACCAGTACTCTTCCCTGGAGAATCCCCATGGACAGAGGAACCTGGCAGGCTGCAGTCCATGGGTTGCACAACATCGGATACGACTGAAGTGACTTGGTACGCACACTCTGGAAGAGCCCACACCTTCCTCACCACGGCGGGTAAGCCCACCGCTCCAGCTTTAATTCAGGGAATTAAGACCAGAGATGCTGGCTGCAGCTGTCTCCTCGGAGCTCACTCACCTTTGCACTGCAGTTTTCCTTGGTGATTAGCCACGCCTGCGCTTGACAACCTCCAGTTGGGAAAACCATGTGTGTGGTCTGGCCTTTTGTAAACTTCTCTCTGTGGACCCAGGAGCCCAGGATCCTTGATGGATAGTGATTCACACCCAGGGTGAAAGTTGTATACCCCCGTTTTTATACATGGCGAACATAACTCATCTTTCAGGCACATGAACTGCATTTACCTGCTGTGGTGCTTCAGCGAGTACGTCCAAAAAAGGAGCACGCGCGACTGCAGCGCCCGGCTGATGCCGTCCTCCCCGCCTGGAGTCCACAGCAACGCGTTCAGAGGAGTGTGCTAACCCCTGAAACGTGGGGGAAAGACTCCCATTGCCTTTGAGCCATTTTACTGAACAGAATCATTCGAAAGGAAACCTTTGACGGCATGACAATTTCCTTAAAGAGTCGTAGGGGACCCTGTGCATATAATGTTCTCCATTACAGGCGTGAGGGATGCTGTCCCTTACAGCATGAATCCTGAACGGGGGGAAAAGCCAAGTCTGAGTTTCAGTTATGAAAAGACAGAGGGCGGAAAAGAGCATGTAACCTGGCCTCTGTCTTCTGTGACTTTCAGGCTTTCTCTGCTTTCATCCCCTAACTAATAAACCAGCAGGAAGGGGAAGGGTGGGCTGAGAGCAGAGCACCAGGGCTGCGTGACCTGGAAAGGCCCACGCCTGAAGCCTGCTTCCTGCCGTCCAACAGCACCTGCTCTTCCCCTCCCGAGTGGCCCAGCTAAGCTAGAACAGTCTTGTCTGTCCCCCCAAAGAGAAAACACTCAAGAGAGCTAAAGCAGTGTTCCCATTGCTGCAAAATAATGAAGTCCGCCTGCTTCAACATTCATCAATTTTATATGAAGCAAAATCTTTTGCCCAATCCATGCTTCCTGCAGGCATCAAACCACCCTCCTTGAGTGTCTGCACATGTACGGATTTTGTTCAGTATCTTTTCCTTGTTACTTTGCCAGTTGGAGACTCTGACTGGCAAGTTTTGAGCTTTTGTTTTGGTGGGAGACCTCTAGCTTTTTTTCTAACTATCCAAATACAATCAGGATGCCATTCATGAGACGTCCTAGAGCATAGGGTCTTGTGTTAATGACTCACCGACATAATCTCTTAGCTTCCCCTGTAGCTCAGATGGTAAAGAATCTGCCTACAATGCAGGGGACCTGGATTCGACTCCTGGGTCAGGAAAATCCCCAGAAGAAGGAAATGGCAACCCACTCCAATATTCTTGCCTGGGAAATCCCATGTCGAGAGGAGCCTGGTGGGCTACAGTCCACGGGGTCACAAGAGTCGGACGTGACGGAGCGACTAAACCACCAACATAATCTAAAATAAAAACAGGCAGCACGATTTTGTGCTGTATGGTCACTATAACAAAACCTTTTTGTTCATTTCATCGAATATTTAATGAATCTGCCCGGAGGACAGAACACTTGGCTTGCTGCTACAGAGGCAGAGCTGAACAATCTATAGTCACTCTCTCCAGAAACAAGAGAAGGCCCTTCAGAAAACAAGGTGTAACAGGAGCAAAGACAGACAAGGAAAGTTTTTAGACAGTCAGTCATCCACTTGTGCGTGTGTGTGTCTGTGTGTTTAATCCAGAATCGTCAGATTCCCCTGAAAAGCAGAGGCTAGAATTGTAGATTGGGGCCATGAAGAGGAGGACCCTACACTGCAGGGTCAGCTCTGGGATGTTAAATAACCTGCCAAATACCCACAGATATAGACGCCTGAGCTGGGTGTCCAGAGTCTCACGGGGTGCCACTGTCTCTGATACAGGAAGGCGTGCAGGAGCCAAGCTCCAGTTTGAGATTTCTCAACCCCAATCCAGTGTCATTTGGGGCCAGATACTTCTTCACCATGGAACTTCAGGGCACTGTAGGATGTTTGCAGCATTCTAGTCCTTCCAACCCCTCAGTTGTGACAAACACAAATGTCTCCAGAAACTGGTCACCCCTGGCTGGGAACCACCGCTCTAGATGATATAGAAATTTGTTTATATTCAACAACGTTTAATACATAACATAATATATAGCTCACATTCTAATACTGGTAAGCCACGTTCTGGCCTAGGACCAAACTGGGTAGTTGATTGAGAAGTATCTGAAAGTTGTTTATCCGTCTGGCTTTACCTCTTAGCTCAGCTGGTGCTAGTGGTAAAGAATCTGCCTGCAAGTGCAGGAGACACAAGAGATGCAGGTTTGGTCCCTGGGTCGGGAAGATCCCCTGGAGAAGGACATGGCTACGCACTCCAGTTTTCCTGCCTGGAGAATCCCATGGACAGAGGAGCCTGGAAGACTACAGTCCATGGGGTCACAAAGAGTCGAACATGACTGACTGACTGAGCATGACTTATTCTCACTTCAGTTCAGTCGCTCAGTCGTTTCCGACTCTTTGCGACCTATGGACTGCAGCATGCCAGGCCTCCCTGTCCATGACCAACTCCCGGAGCTTGCTCAAACTCATGTCCATCGAGTCGGCGATGCCATCCAACCATCTCATCCTCTGTCGTCCCCTTCTCCTCCTGCCTTGAATCTTTCTCAACATCATAAAGACTTACCTTAGCCTCCAACTAATAAAAATAAATGGGAAAAAAAAAAGACTTACCTTACTCAGTATGATAATTTTTAGATCCGTCCATGTTGCTGTAAACGGTATTATTCCATTCTTTCTGTGACTGGGTAGCATTCCATTGTGCACACATACCAGGCCTCCTTCATCCATTCCTCTATCGATGTGCATTCAGGTTGCTTCCGTGTCCTGGCTATTGTACGGCAAATAGTGTTGTCATGAACACTGGGGTCCATGTCTCTTTCCGAATTAGAGTTTTCTCTGTATATATGCTCAGGAGTGGGATTGTGGGATCACACAGTAGCTCTATTTTTAGTTTTTAATGCAGAAGCCATTCCACTTCTCGTCCTGAGCTGACACTTGCTTCCTTCCCAGGGTGTTGTGAAGCCTTTCTAACTTGGGTTAGAGAGTTTTCTGAGCAGGTGAGAGTTTTTGAGACCAAAGGGGACCAAGTGGGGCGTGAATCAGCAGCATTTTCTCCAACACGAGAAGGACTCCGCCCACCGAATGGGAGAGGTGTCCCTGATTTGGCGCGCAGAGCAGAGCCTGCGAAGGAGAGCTTGGAACTTGCTTGGAGTGAGAACTTTACGACCTGAAGACACTGCTCTTGTGAATAATTTAAAACTGTCACTGAGTCAAGTTGTTCTTAAAAGAAAAAATTACTTTCACGGTCATGTTTAACCATTAGTAATGATGCTACTCTCTTTTCTTACAGGTAATGTATGAAGCTGTTGGAGCAATTGAAAAAAATAAAGACTCCCTTTCCCAGAATCTTCTATTTGTAATGAAAAGTAAGTCTCCCTCGTCTCTGGTTAAAATGCCACCCATTCTTTATGTCCCTGGCTCTGAACATGGTCCTGTGAAGTATGCCACCAGCTAAGGATAACTGAAATATCTTTTGCATTCTGATGCCCAGAATAATAAGGGGTGGGTCTTGCCACGCTACACTTTGGTTACAGTTTAATTCGGAGTCTAGTAGAAACCATAATTTAACTAAGCTTTTAGCAGATAGAAATATAAAACACCTTTACCACTCTGGCAATGTGAATATAAAAAAGCTCTTCTGTGCGGACTGATGAAGATGAATATGGTTTCCAGAGTTATTTAGGCCACAGCAGGGTGAATTCCATTACTTAAGATGACTCAGGAGTACACCTAAGGGTGGTATTTTATTCTTATGCACTTTTAGCTATAAAGAGCTGATGTTTATAAAGTAAAATGAGAGTGCAAATTTATATATACATGCACACATGCATATATGTATATAGCAATATAAATTTATAGGCAACAGCTACTTAGTGAACCTTAGTACTTTATAAATACATATTTATACGTGTAGTACTTTATATACATATAGTTATATATATATCTATAACCCTATAATATATGTAAAATGATGTACTGTATATATATAGAGTGTATTTATATGCATATATGCCCATATACAGATGTATGACATATAAATTCAATCCCCTTTAGTAATTATTTTATTAATAGCACTTCTGCAGTGATTCACATTTTCCTAATAACCTCTTCAACGAATTAAAATGTATCATCTTTTGTGCTTTAAGTTGCTCTAAATGAGATGAAGCCATTTATCATTCCTGGGAAAAGAAGCATATGATAGCCTTTCATGAAATAGTTGGATGCCTTTGAGCTGGAAACAAAACATCCGTTATCACTTCTGGCTTGAGGAACATCTTTACCTTAAATCAAATGGCAGAGTTGCAATCTACTGCTTTTCATGGAGAATGACTCCACTTGCCTCTCAGGATGTATGGTTATTGAGTTCTTTTAAAGGCTGAGGCTAATGATAAAAGCATGGACTTGGAATAATACCTCGTAAAAAAGAAAAGAATGAGATAGTTGATCTTATGATCACTGGAAATACCTTCCTTCTAGTTTTCAAATATTTGGACTTTCATTTATAACATACTTCAGTTTAATCCATGTATTTTATGAAGATCTAATGTACAGCACGTTTTCAAAGTTGGCACAGGAATATATATTTAGAATGGAAACAAGATAGTGTGTGTTATTGCAATTCTGCTTATCTTAATCGAGTCCTTATATTTTAAAGTTACTCTTTTGTGTAGGCTTCCTGACAAGTGCCAAGAGAAAACAGGTGAATCTGATTTTAAATATTTTAGACTATAGATACATCTGAACATGAGCATAACATTTACAATGTGTCCTTATATGTTCATGCAAGAGGTGGCAAGCACTTTCTGCAAAGGGCTAGAGGATAAATATTTTACGCTTTGCGAGCCATAAGTTCACTGTTACAGCGACTCAACTCTGCTATGATAATGAGACTGTGGCTATAGACAATACATACGGATGTGGCTGTGTTCCAATAAAACTTTATTTACAAAAACAGGCAATGGGCTGGATTTGGCGCCCAGGCCACAGTGGCTCACCCATTCTGTCATATAAGCAAAGATGGAGGATTGAGATAGTGTTTTATGAATCTGTGGAATGTCCTGACACTGCAAACAGCTATTAAAAGAAAGTGTAGTTTACAGATAACAGTAATGTTTCCAGACACCTTGCTGAGTACTTTGCTTACAGCATCTGCTTTGCATCCTATTATCCATAAGCTCTGCTTGAGGAAGGAGGTGGGGTCTGTGGCAGGATCCTCGCCGACCTGGCGGGGTCTCTTGAGACCCGCCCAGTGCAGGCGGGAGCCGGGCGACAACAGCTTAAACAGAAAAGCAGCAGGCGTCCCCTGGGCGCCTGAGATGAGAAGCCAGGCCCACCTGACTCCAAAAGACGCAGAGAAGTTAAAATCCAGACTCTGCAGTCTGCTTAGCAGCAGAGGAAAGGGATTCACCGCCGATGATGGTGCTGGGAGTTCTGCATTCCTGCTTCACGACCGCGGGCACCTCGGTCAGCTCATCCCCTTTTCCTGGCAGGAAGGCGCCCAGAGCGCTGTGCGGAGACCCCAGCAAGAGGTGCTTCTCACTGCCGCGTGTGCATATGGGACCTGCAGGAAAATGCCCGCCGCGGGCGACCCCTAGAAATAGAGAGGGGAGGCCAGAGCTGTCGCTCCTGCGGGCCTTCCTCCCCGGGTGCCTGGGCGCGACGCCAAGGCCGGATGGCTCCGCGCACGCGCTCCGCCGGTGGGCGGGGCTTCGCTCCCCCGCGATGACGTGTCTCCATCACCGCGACGCTTCTCCCCTTGACCTTCACGCGGTCCCAGCCTGCGATCCAGAGAGGGGACAGACACCGTCGGTTATGTGTGTCCGTTCGTAGTCACGTCTAGGGTTGAGAGACTTAATAAGACACTTCCCCAATTACGGGGTTGCCTTGTTGCGCTGTATTATCCGTGGTTCCATTCATCCACAGACTAGTTAAAAATATAAATCATATTTTTAATTTAGTTAAACAGGTGGTGGCATTATATGTTTATTGTTTCACTGTTGTTTTGAAACAGTCTCAGACTTAAGGAAAAGTCGCAAAATTAGTGCAAAGAACTCCCATATGCTCTTTTTCCAGGCTGACTTTTTTCGTTTTCTTCCTTTTTCTCTCTTGCTATCTCCTTCCCATCTGTGTATGTGTGTACATTCTCTGAACCACAGGAGAATGGCCAAAGGTTGTTTTTCTGCCCAAATCCTTTGGTCCATATCCTGAGACCAAGGACGTGACCTCCATAACCCCAGGAAACGATCAGACTATTAAATATTGATATGACACGAGTTTCTAATTCAGAGTTCATGTAACACTTTACTGATTATCCCCCAAATCTCTTTCAGAATGATTTCCCCCCCAATCAGGATCATTTGGTGAGTTTAGTTGCCGTTTCTCAGTAGTCTTCTTTAATCTGGGACACTTCCTCAGCTTTTCTTCTTGACATTAATATTTTAAAAAGTGGAAGACCAGTTTTTGAAGAATGTCCCTCAGTGTGGGCTTATTTGCTGTCTCCTCACGTTGGAATCAGTTCCCACCGTCTTGGCAGGAGCCCCACGGAGGTGATGATGTTTCCTTCTGAGCACGTTGTGTTCCAAAACTCACAGTGACCTTCACCTTGGACACTCTGTCCTTCAGAGTTCCCTAGCGTCACTGTTTTCTATTTGTAACTGATAAGTCATTTATAAAGAAGTGTTTAGCACAAACTTTCACCCGTTGGTTTTGACTGAGGCAATGATTCTTGCCTAAATCAGTGATTTCTCTTTTGGTTACAAAAGTGTGATTTTTCTAACCCCATCTTCAGCAATGACATCCTGCTATAAGAACTCTCTGATAATTCACCCATCAATCTATTCATTCATTATCAGTGTGGACTCATGGGTTGTTATTTTATTTAAGGGACACAATTCATCACTGTCATCATTTTGATACTAAAATTGCCCAAGACTTAGCCAGTGAGAACTCCTCCATGCTGGTTCTTGTGTTCTTTTGACAGGTTCTTTCACCTTTTTTTTAGCACTGTTTTACATTCTGGCTTTCCAAAATATTCTGAGATCTTCTACCTTACCTCACATCTTAAACTAGCCACTCACCCAAGAAGCCTTATTTTATAAACGAATAGTATGAAGAAACTAAGAAATGGGGGCAGGGTGAGCTCATTGCAACTGGAGTCTCACTGCTTTTAGACCCATTCAGAACTAGAAAATTTAAGATGTATGTATAAATTTTATACACACACATATATAAAACTGTATATTAAAAATCATGAATTTATTGTGATTCCCAAAACTTAAACCCGTAACCACAAGGTTCCTGTTTGCCTTCCTGCAATCCATAATTGTGTCTTCCCTTCTCTGTCCCTTCTCCTGGCTCGCTGTTTGTTTTTTTTTTAATTCGTGCAGTGACTTTTCACTGAATGCACTGCTAATAAATATATTAGCTGGGCAAGTGAAATAATCTGAGTGTGGAGATGGGAGAAACTAAACCACTTTGCTTCTGGCCATTGCTGACTGTCCAGTGGGCTGAGACTGATCCCAAACAGTTTATGCATGTTACATCATTCTTGTAGAAACCCACAAAGTAGGTCCTCAGTGGTTATTTTATAGAAAAGGAAATTAAGACTTAAACATGGCCTGTGTACAGATATAAATAACACGAGAAACATGCCTTCTAGGTCCTTAACTGACAGACATGGTTCTCACTTTGACTGTTCAGATTTGCCACCAAAAATCCCTTCATTCATGCAACCTTTTCTCCTTGAGGTGTCAGGAAAGACATATAGACCCAGGATTACTAGATTTTTTGTAACCTGACATCTAAAAGTTACCAACTTGCTTTCATGTTTGCAGCATAACTGGATCAGAAAAAGAGGCACCTCTTCCCCCAACAGCAGAGACAGCCAAGTGAATCAGGGGCTCCCCCGATGTCTACAGACGCCCTGAGAGCTTCCTCCTGGGGCTGTGGGCTCCTGGCAGTTATTTTCCTGGAACAGAGAGCTGATAATGGAAACCATAAGTCTTCATGACTTGGTCAAGTGCACTGAGGTCTCTTAGGTCTGAGCAGGTCCGATCCGGTTCTGGATATTAGGAGAGCAGCACGTGCCTCTGAATTTGAGAGCAAAGGTTTCAGGGCGCAGGACGGGGGCAGGAAGAGTTTGGGTTCCAGACTCCAGGCGGAGGGCAAAGAAAGTCAAAATCCATCAAACGGTGTGCTGGGTAGTAGGGAAAATAAAAAGAAAAAGGGCAGAAGGAAATGTAGATTCCCTCCCCACACAGAACATTTTGGTGGTTAGAGTGCTAGGATGAGGAGTAAGCTTAGTGCTTGCGTAAATTGCGATTCTAATGCCACTTACAATATTCATTTATTTATTTCCCAGCTAGTGAAAATGTCGTGATCAATCATTTGTTCCAGTCGAAACTGTCACACACAGGAGCCCTCGTATCTTCCTCTCCTTCTTTTAAATTCAGAGGACGTAAATCTGCCCGGCTCAGTAGGAAAATGACAGCGTCTTCAGTGATGGGAGAAAACAGGAATTATCTAGAACTTAGTAAGGTAGGAGTTCTTTATGATCTGTATCCAGTTGTTTTTAAATTTGCTTGGCACATTTGCTTCTTCTTTTAAAGAACAACAACAAAAAAATGCACAATCCTCTATGCTAATGGAAAGAAATTGATATTTTAATTTAACAAAATTAATGGAAAGATTGCTTACCTAAAGTATAACCCTTGGGGAGAGGATGGTATGAGAGAATGCAGTGGAATGAAAACATGATAACAAATACAGGATTAGGCATTTTATTGGCTGTCTTTGCAGCATCCTTTTTAAGTCTCATCTCTGCGACTGTGTTTTTGATGAATGGGAGGTAACTTCGGGGACAGAAGGTTTAAAGGGAATAAACTTAGCTACCTTATTCCGTTGACATTAATCACTTCAGAGGTTTTAGGTCTCTAAACAATAAATTGTAGTTTCTCATACAGACATAGTCTATTTTTCAGGTCCTGGAGTGTTTTCACTGTGTTTTGTAGATTTTTAACTTATTTTAGCATTACGCTAATTTTTTAATGTGTATTCGTTCCACACCCGCAAGGTTGTACTTACAACCTAAAGATTTTGATGATTTGTAAAAATAGAATAAAAAATTCAGTGAAGAGTTGTTTCAAACTGAAATGCATTGAGTTTATGAATTCAGTGCCAGTTTGTTTTGCTTGCCTTTACAAAAACTTTAAAAGAGGAGAAGGACGGTTGGGAAGGGGTCCAAGATGATGCATTTTAGAAATTCAGTCGTTGTAGCCTGCTGGAATGCATTTTTGCTTTCCAATTAAAATAAAAGCATGATTAAAATCAGCTCTGTTACAGAAGAGTGGCAGAAATGTGTACAGCAGAGATGTGTGTGTGTGTGTGTGTGTGTGTGTGTGTTTAGCCGGTAGACCCTGGAGTTCCGGATCTTTTGATACAGTTGTTGCCTAACCAGAGGATCACAGGAATTCCATCTCACTGCATATTAAAATGGCATCTTTTACTTAAAAAAGACAAAGAGTTCCCCTTTGTAAGGAAGATCTCTATTCCTTGGGGTTTCGCTGAAACTTCTGGCCCCTGCTTTCTCAGTCATCCTGGAAATCATGAGCAAGAAATCACCACACACCTCCAAACTGTAGTTTCTAACCTTAATTATTAAACACGATGAGGCATAGATGCCGTTATTCTTTCACCTAAAGGACTCCAAAAGCGAGAAAATTCTCAGCCTTTCCTCCACCCAGAAAGGGAAATTGAGTGCTCAGTTTCACAGGATGAAGATTTATTTATTATGGTTTTTCCTTAAGTGCTCCATCCTTCACTTCCCTCTGAGGGTCCTCACCCCTGCACACACACCCCTGTGATCAGAGGGTTGCTCTCTACCCACCCTTCAACTGAGCATCACGCCCAGGTTTGTGTTTATAGAAAACAGGCTGATCTTCGACCAGTCACTTCATTTTCCCTTCCCTTGTCAGCTACACTTGATCATTCCAGCTTGACACTTCATCTTAATGGGAGGAAATGAGCTACTGCCTTGATAGCAGCACCATATTGACCAGAATGTTTCATCAAATTTTCCTTCTATCGAGACCTTTTAGTTTAAGATAAATGATTCTCAATCGATAGATCTGTTGGTCGCAGTCTGTATGATGTTGTGAAATGTACCAGTACATTAGTGGCTGAGGCTCCTCTTGACCCCTGGTAGAATTTAATTAATTACCTTCTGTTCTTTCTTTCTTCACCCACTGCCTTCATTTTCACTTATTCTTTTATATCCATAATCATTTCATTTTTATTGCACGTGAATCTTTTTTTTAAGAGCTATATATAATTACTCATCAAAAAAAGTCTACCATCATTTTTCATATCATTTTATTAACCTCTTGTAACATTAAAAAATGAAGAAGAAGAAAAGGAAGGGAGAAAATGAGTAAGACACTGATTATAGTTAACTTAGGGAACAAAGCAATGATTACTAAAACAATGAATTTTTGTAACATAAAATAGTGTCCTTTTACCCCAGAATAAGCTACATTTCATGACAAACAGTTAGTAATATAATAAAGGAGACCAGGGTCAGTTTATTGTACCACCAAGCTAGTCAACATCTGTTTATTCTCAAATTAAAATAGTTGCAGGTTGGTGACAGCCATGGACTTAAAAGGATGCAGTAAAGGTTATTTTACATGTAGTTGCCTATTTTCCTACCATTGCAGAAAATCACTTGGTGCTGATTTTTATAGCCTGTTTTAAATCTCCATCTGCCTGTGAGTGAACTTGCACGAATGGGAGGGTTACTTTTTTTTCTACTACACTGGGACTTAGTAAAATAAATGTGCTCATGCTTCCCTTTTGTTTCATTACAGTTATTAAAAAAGAAAGGAAATTCTACATTTCTTCAAAGACTAGACCGAGGAGGTCCAGCCACCATTGCATCACAACTCAGGGTTAGTGAAGTTTCCCGATTTCAAAATTTTCCATTTTGATTGTATCGACTGTAAAGGTTTTACATGGAATTTTCTTCCATTTTGACCATTTAAGGACTTCAGAAAAGTAAGCATGCACACACGTGCACACACGCGAAGTGCGTGAATGCATAATACATAAGAATCATGGACTGAAGACAGGTTTTTATTTGAACATTGCTCTGCTTCGTCAGTTGGTGTCTTCTTTGGAGAATCAGTTGTGTTTTACTTCTCTTCTTAGAAAACTCTGACGGATATCACCGGGAAACTTCAGAAGTGCACTCCACACTTTATTCACTGCATCAAGCCCAATAACTCAAAGCTGCCAGACACCTTTGATAACTTCTACGTGTCTGCGCAGCTGCAGTACGTTGGGATCCTGGAGATGGTGAAGAGCGTCCGCCATGGGTACGCTGTCCGCCTCTCCTTCTCCGAGTTCCTGTCCAGGTAGGTGTTTCTGTCGCGTCCACCATCCCCAGAACTTGTGACGTTACTGTAAGTGGACCTTCTGATTGCTTTTCTGGCATTTCTTCTATTGTTCATAATCTTTTACCATGAGTAAACAAAGTGCTCTCGGAAACCGTGAAATGCACTGACAAAGCTTATATAAAAAGCTTTTAAATTTACTGAGGACAGCCACTTGGAAACAATTTTCATAGCTCCTTAAATTTAGGTTCCCTTGGATTTAAAGATTTATAAAACTGTTGCTTATAATATTGACTTAAAATTATAATTGAATACAAGAAGCTATGTGTGGGATTATTTTCTCCTTAAATGTATGAACAAAATATTTTTTTAGGTCGAGGGTTGGCACTGATGGGCCAAATTTAGCTGATTATCTATTTTTTGTAAATGAAGTTTTATTGGAACACAATGAGAATATCTTGTTTTTTTAGGCAGTCAAAACAATAAGAGCAGTGTGGGCAAAAAAGAAAGTATTTGGTAATCTTATATAAAAACATTAAATTTAAAATGATATTGATACAAAGTAATATCAATATTATAAGCCCAAAATTTAACATGGATGGATAAAAGCTAGTTGTACAACAGTAGTATGGTGAAATCTACTTGGCAAACCATTTATCGAAAAGAAGAGAGTTTAAGACTTTGGTTGAGCAGCAGAACAGCTGGAGCCACTGGTGTGGAGAAGCTGCCCAACTCAGACAGCCTGTCAACCGAAAGACTTAAATCACCAGGTTGGAAATAGCCATATCAAAGGGTATAACATTTGAACTATGACTAAATTTAATTTTTATAACCTTTGTTTTTTCCAGAGGACAGAAATAGAAGTTGTTTATTGTGTATTTTAAATTTCCCAAAGACACAAATAAGAAACTGAACATCGTATGAGCCATTCATTGCTAGAGAAGTGATAGACTGTTCAAAGGGGAAGATAAGATTCGCCGCATTTAGGGGTAAAGTAGCTGGAGAATGAACATGTTTAACCTGCAGAATATATAGTGCAGATAGACGAGATATTTGGTTTAAATGTAAAAGATGCTTATTCATGAGCGAAGAGACACACTGTCTCCTATTTATAGGGAGGAACTGCAAAGTTGGGCAGTACACAGGGCTACACTGAGAGTGAATATGTGCTGAATGTAAGGATTATTTGTGCTTTTGTTGGATGGGGATGGTGGTGTTACCATCACTGCTTATTCTACACCGAGAGGTGTCTGGTAGCTCTGATCAGCCTCTTTCTGTTCCCTCAATGGACATCTGTTTATAGTCTCCAGAAATGTTTGGTCTGTTCATGAGTACATATTTCTCATGCATAACCATTTAAGTATTAAAAGTCAGCCTTCCCACCCCTTCAATCCAAGTCTTTGGATCAATGAGTTTGAAACCTGCCCACATACAAATTTAAAGCAATAGATTCCCATATTTACCCCAGACCTTCTGGATGACAGTCAACAGAGAGTGGGGTCCAGGGACCCCTGGTTTATCTGATGGAGAAGGGTGTGGTTTTGTTAATCAGCAGGCATCATGTGACCTCAGAGGGTCCCCCAGCCTTGATGAACTGTGCTGTGTTTAGTCGCTCAGTCATGTCTGACTGTTTGCAACCCCATGGACTGTAGCCCACCAGACTCCTTTGCCCATGGGGATTCTCCAGGCAAGAATACTGGACTGGGTTGCCATGCCCTCCTCCAGGGGATCTTACTGACTCAGGGAATCAAACCCAGGTCTCCCACATTGCAGGCGGATTCTTTACCAGGTGAGCTACCCGGAAAGCCCCTGGTCTAGATGAGTTCTGCAAATTACCATTCTAGAGAGTTCCCAGGTGAAGCTGATGTTGCTGGTGTGTGGACAACCTTTAGAGAAACAACACCCTAGAACATCTACTCACTTGGAGATTATGTCTTTATTTTATTTGGTTTGATTTTCTTCAACCAAGGATTGGAAGTATGTGAGTGCCTTGATAATTATCAGAGGGAACTTGCTGAGGATGCAAAGTGGAAGTATTAGTTGCTCAGTCTTGTCTGACTCTTTGCAACCCTATGGACTGTAGCCCACCAGGATCCTCTGTTCAAGGGATTCTCCAGGCAAGAGTATCAGAGTGGGTAGCCATTCCCTTTTCCGGGGATCTTCCCAACCCTGGGATTGAACTGTGGTCTCCTGCACTGCAGGCAGATTCTTTACCATCTGAGCCACCAGGAAGTCTCAGGCATTTACTGATTTACTGGATTAAAACTTGCACATTTGTTGAGATTTCCAAGATCTGTGTACAGTTGAAGTTTCTGGAGCACTGTAAATGGATTCCGTATTGGATATGAAATAGGATTAATCTCACTGTATAAACAAGTTTTTAAAGCTCATTCAATGCATTCTCTGCTCTTTATTTTGTTAGTGTTTTAGACTCATGCAGTCAGAGAAAGTTGGCTTTAAAGTGTCCCTCAGAGTTTCTCTGGAATAATGTTTAATAGCTGCATGGATCTTCCTTATAGCTACTCCAGCAAGTGGTCACTTAAGTTGTCCTATTTTCCCAGAAGAGAGTGGAGAACATGAGTCTGTGTGTATATACAATATTATATGGCATAATATTAGGAAAATTTTTGACCTTTATTTTTGTCTCATTTGATAGATATACATATATACTTACCAAGACTTATCTCTATTAAAATAGTGTTTGTAATGATTATCTGTTAAAATTAAGTACCCTTTTCCACATATTCCACATTTCTTACTTTATTCTGACTTCTAGACAGAGACTTTCTCTTATTCAGTCACAATGCATGTGCATTTATCTGTTTAGTCAGTGTTTTCAGAATGAAGCTGGCATTGGAGGTTAATAGTTGTTCAATTTAAAGTACTGTTTCTGCATAACAAAGAGCATAGCTATACTATATTTGCTTGGAAAATGATACCTTTTGGTAAATCTCTGCATTTCTTAACTGGCGCCTTACATAAAAGGAGATGTGAGTTTCAATTTATCATCCTTATTTATAATTGCATATCAGTATAAATGGAATTGGACTTCCCGGGTAGCTCAGATGGTAAAGAATCCGCCTGCAATGTGGGAGATGTGGGTTTGATCCCTGGGTTGGGAAGATCTCCTGGAGGAGGGCATGGCAACCCACTCCAGTATTCTTGCCTGGAGAATCCCCATGGACAGAGGAGGCAGATAGGCTCTGGTCCATGGTGTCACAAAGAGTCAGACACAACTGAGTGACTAAGCACACACATGAATGGAATTATTATTGTAT
Source organism: Odocoileus virginianus (assembly GCF_023699985.2). Taxonomy (NCBI): domain Eukaryota; kingdom Metazoa; phylum Chordata; class Mammalia; order Artiodactyla; family Cervidae; genus Odocoileus; species Odocoileus virginianus. The sequence continues at coordinate 26,669,222 of NC_069681.1, read as the reverse complement.
TTCAGTGGAAATTTGTCACCATATCACTTGAATAAAGGACACCTGTCTGGAATATTATCACAAAAACACGATCCATAGAGAGATTCTCAGTTTCTATACAACTTCAATAAAACACAATTCACATCAACAAGTAACATATTTATTCATAAAGCTCATCAGAACCTTGAAGTTCCCCCAGGCAGTCAAGCATTGTTGTATAAACAAAGCCTCAAGGTGCAAATTAATAGAAGTTTTTGGTTGCCAGAATATCACATAAAAATTCCTATGTAAAACATTTCTGTTCATATCACTTTGTCTTACATGTTAGAGAATCAAAACCCATCAAACCAATTACTTTGTTTAGTTTACAAAGAGGAGTGTGGTTACTGGAAAAATACTGGGCAAAGAAAACCACGTCCAATTTTGAAACAAGCACCTATTCATTGAAACTGCATTTATTGCTTCTGAAACCCAACATGACAGTGGATGTGGATAATGGATATTCTGTGGAATCCAGAGGCGGACGTGATGGTATTTGCAGATTCGCTTCCTGATTTCTTGGCTTTAATAGCTGTCCATCATTCTGAGGCTTCCTAATCAAAAGTGGAGAATTGTGTTTGTGGAGAAATCCTATTTTGATTAAATGAGAAGCATGCTTGTCCAATTTTTCCCCCTAATAGCAGCAGTAGCTTCTGAGTGGGGTAATAAGACAAGATACTGTCTCCATGGCAAAGACCTTACAAGTTTAGGTACGGGAGGAAGAAGGAACAGAGCAATAGAAGTAAATTATTAAGTGCAAATCATGATCCATCATTGGATCACCTACTGTGGACTGAATCCTTTCTTCTTAATAGTCGTGTGTTAAACCCTCACCCCTGAGGTGACTGTATTTGGAGATGGTTCTGTGTGTATGTGTGTGTGTGAGTTGCTTAGTTATGTCCGACTGTCTGCAGCCCCATAGACTGTAGCCCACCAGGCCCCTCCATCCATGGGATTCTCCAGGCAAGAACACTGGAGTGGGTTGCCATTTCCTTCTCCAAAAGGAACTATGGAAAGAAAGAAAGTGAAGGCGCTCTGTCGTGTCAGACTCTTTGCGACTCCATGAACTGTAGCCTACCAGGCTCCTCCATCCATGGGATTTTCCAGGCAAGAGTACTGGAGTGGATTGCCATTTCCTTCTCCAGGGAGGTGGTGCTATGAGGAGGTAATTACGGTTAAATGAGGTCATAAGGGTGGGCTCTGAACCGGTAGTGTTAGTGTCCGTGTGGGAAGAATCCCAGCCTGTTTCTGTGCTGGCCGCACGCGAGCGCACTGGGAAGGCAGCGCAGGGTGCTTTAGTCGCTGAGCTGTGTCCCGCTCTCTGCGAGCCCGTGGACTGTGGCTCTCCAGGCTGCTCTGTCCGTGGGATTTCCCAGCAAGAGCACTGGAGTGGGCTCCCACTTCCTTCTCCAGGGCGTCTCACCCACTCGGGGCTGGACCTGGGTCTCCTGCACCTGCAGGCAGGTTCTCCCCTCCTGTGCCGCCAGGGAGGCCCGGTGGGACGGCCTCTGTCTGCTCACCAGGAGACCTCAGTGGAACCTGGACGAGCCCGCACCTCGGTCCTGTACGTCCCAGCCTCCAGGCCTTTGAGAAGACACGCCTCCGCTGCTATAAGCCTCCAGAGCTGTGGTCTCTTGGGCTGCCTGAGGCACCTGCGTTTGTGGGTATGTGTTTCTGTGGGGTCAGTAGGCAGCAAACCCATCGCACTGAGGTTTGACTGCGAAGTTTCAGATACCTTGTTTGTGTTACCTGCTCCCCTTGTGCTGATGGGAGGAAGTCAAGTTAACAAGTACGTATCATGGGGTTTCAGCAACTTGCGTCTCTGCTCACGTAATCACATTTCCACTGTTTTCTCTATTTACTCAGTGACATTTACTTGATATTTAAGATTCACTCAGGCATCCTCTTATTACAAAATCATTTATAAAATCCCAAAATCGTCTGTGTCTCAGCTTCAAAGAGAACTTATGTATTATACTTATTATACATTCACTGGAAATATTCATTTATTATGAATATTTATGAATAACATTTATGAATAGTATTATACACAAATATTATTTGTTAATATTTACCAACTATTCAGTGGAGCAGGGGTTAGCAGACGATCAGATCGGTTCTGGCCTGCCACCTGCTTGTCTTATGACCTGAGATATAAGCATGTCTCTACATTTTAAAATTGTCAAATGTTAAATGCTTGCCTACATAGTATCCTCATTTTTGCCTCTTGATGTACAAAGATAAAATCTTTACTCTCTGGCCCTTTATAGAAAAAAACCGCTACCCTACCCTAGACCACAGGCTCCATGGGTGAGGGCAGGTTTTTCCTGCATGCATGGACACTGGCATGAATACTGGAGTGGGTTGCCAGTCACCCATAACGCTTCTGGGTCCAAACTCTATGAAACTGAACAGGAAAGATCTGACATCGTCTTCCATTTCAACAGCTTTTTCTAATGTTAGTTGGATCCTCCAGTTTGTGAGAACTTTCTGATGGCTTTGTAAAAGACAGATGCACCAGTACATTCTGTAGAACATAAAAATTCCAAGTCAGTGGCTTGCAACAGCAAAGGTTTCTTTCTCTTTTATGTTATATTTGACCGTATTTAGAAGTCACACACCTTAGCTTGAATCAGCTGTGATCTGGGTCTCTTTTTCATGATGCACCCCAGGGTTAAGGAATAGCCCAGATCTAGGACATGTCTTTCCTGTATCAGGGGAGAAGAGGCTTGGCTGCGTGGCTGTTACAACGTGTGCTGAGATTCAGCATCTGTTGCTCTCTTATATTCCATTGTTAAAGCAGCCACTTGGCCTAGGCCGCCATCCGTGGGCTGGAGAATCACCTTACTTACTGGAGGTAACCCAGGTGATGGTGGTGGTGGTTTAGTTGCTAAGTCATGTCCGACTCTGGCAACCCCATGGAATGTAACCCCGCAGGCTCTTCCATCCATGGGATTCTCCAGGCAAGAATACTGGAGTGAGTTGCCATTTCCTTCTGCATGGGATCTTCCAACCCAGGGAGCAAACCAGAGTCTCCTGTATTGCAGGCAGTCTCCTGCATTGCAAGCAAATTCTTTACTGCCGAGCCTCCAGGGAGCAGGTAGGAAAGAGTGGGGGTGTGTACACTTCTGGCTCAGTTAGCAGTTGCCCCAAAACTTAGTGGCATAAAATAGCAGTTTGTTATTTCTCCCACTTCTGTGGGGTAACTGGGCTTAGTGGGTCAATACTTGCTTGGGGTTTCTCCAGCCACTGTGGCCCTACAGTGGGAGAGGTTGGCCTATGATGGAAGGATAAGACAGCTGCTTCATCCCTGTGCCTGGTGCCTGAATGTTCCTCCATGTGGTCTTTCTCCAGCAGAATAGTCTTGACTTCTTACCTTGGGGCTCAGTGTTCCCAGGGGCAAGAAAGGAAACCTGAACTTGTCTTACAAGCTGGGCTGGGAATTAGCACAGCATCACTTCCTCTCTACTTTACTGGTGAAAGAAGTTACAGAGCAGCCGAGATATTTTTGTTCGGAAGCAGGCGATTGACAGTAGCCAACTTGGGACAAGCTACCACATCCTCTTGGGGGCTTCCCTGCTGGCTCGGTGGTGAAGAATCTGCCTGCAGTGCTGGAGAGGCCAGTTCGATCCCTGGGTCGGGAAGATCCCCTCGAGAAGGAAATGGCAGCCCACTCCAGTAATCTCGCCTTGGGAATCCCATGGACAGAGGAGCCTGGCAAGCTATAGTCGATGGAGTCACAACGGACTCAGACGTGACTTAGTGACTAGACAGCAGTGACCACATCCTCTTACAGGGATAACATGCAAGTAACTGGAAATGATGCTGAGAGCTCTGCCTTTGTGCTCTGGTGCAAAGTTGAATCTCAGAGACAGGATTTTAGGTGAAGGGGGAAAGAGCAGCTTTGTTGCTTTGCAGAGCAAAGAAGGACGCAGTGGGCACGTTGTGCCTCTCAAACACTGTGTATCCCAACCACCCAGGGGGATTAGCTGAGGAGTTTTATCCCGTGGTTCAAGGGGCAAGATGCTAATAAGGATCTGGATGTATGCAGGGCCTGCATTCCTTGAATTTGGCCTCAAGTGGTCTCTGATGCAAAGAAAGAGCTGACTCATTGGCCACTTGATGTGAAGAGCTGACTCATTGGAAAAGACCCTGATGCTGGGAAAGATTGAAGGCAGGAGGAGAAGGGAATGACAGAGGGTGAGATGGTTGGATGGCGTCACGGACTCAATGAACATGAATTTGAGCAAACTCTGGGAGACAGTGAAGGACAGGGAAGCCTAGCGTGCTGCAGCCCATGGGTTTGCAAAGAGTCGGACATGGCTTGGCAACTGAACAACGAACAGCGATGCCTATGACATTATAGGTAACATGGCTTTTTAATGGTCAGCCAGGGGCATACCAGATTTTAGTCCTACATATCTCTACTCTTCTCAGGGTGCTCGGCTTTTGAATGTTAATCTTTTTCCAGTTGTAGACGGGGCATCTTTGGGGATCTCACTGTGGGTCTTGGGTGACAGACTTGAAAGGGTCATGAACGTCATTTGTGTATGGACTTCTCTGTGGCTGGCAGGGGGGAGCAGGACAGCATCCCCCACACAGGGAGAGGTTGACCCTTTAATGAGGTGCCTTATTTGCTGAAGACAGAAGGGCTTGTCCAGTAAAAGCGCTGCAGGGACTGGTATTATGCTTGGCAAGGTGAGGATGCGTGATCTCTGTTTTGAGATTGTTCCTGGATGAGATCCCTCGTAGAAATAGTCTGAGTCATTTAGCTCGTTTAAATGACACAGTTGTTGCTGGAAGGTCAGGCCGTGAAGGCACACAGCCATGATGTTAAATTGGGTGCGTGCAGACGGATGAAAGGAGACGCTCGTCAGCTGATTGGGTTAAATGAATGGGCCAAGGCCGCCCCGCTGCGCAGAACTCACCAGCTACAGGTCCGGGTTGGGATCGTCTGAAAGTCTTCTTTGTTCCTTGGAAGTGATGTCAGTTACTGTTAATACATCTTTAATAGAAATGAGAATTAATATGTTTAGGAGCTGTTAAATATTCTAATTTATCTGGCAAAGGATATCGTTTCTTCAGGGATAATTTTGCCAAGTCTCAGCGTATTCTTTCTGCTAAAACCCTTCTGCAGGGTTGGCTGATTGTCTAAGGTTTAATGAGGTTGGGGAGGAATGAGGACCTGTTATTTTTCAATGAAATATAAAAATAGGAATGAGAAGTATAATAGATTCTCGAGGCCATTTCAGTTTAAATACAATTAGGTTTATCTTTATTGGGAATTTTTTCTACTGCTCAATGGATTATGAATCATAAAATTCCCCTCTAATCTACTGGAGATCTGCAGATTTTTTCTACAAGAGGCCAAGTAATGACTGTTGTAGGTTTACGGGCCACAAGATCACTGATGTAGGTACTCAGCTCTGCCTCGAGGCAGAAAGTAGCCACGAGGGAGCCTCTGACACCTAGACGGTGTGCCAGTGAACAAGCGAGGAGAGCTTATTTATCATGTGCATGACCCTTCCAAGCCTGCCAGCCAAGACCGCAGTGAAACTTTGTCGGCATTGACAGAAGGTAGGTGGTTTTGACCCACAGGCACCTAACCCTTTATCTAGTCTTATCTTCTTTCTGATAGATTTGGGGGACGGTTTTCCATAGAAAAAGGGACAGGCTGTGAAAGGTGACTTTGATGGTTGCTGTTTTATCCCCAGTATCTGGCCTTGATCCTAATTTCCACTCTAATAAGCTAGATGATCTCCCGTGAAAGCATTAATTTACTCATTCCTTCACCACTCACTTCTTTGTCATCCTTCATTCACTCTTCTTTCATTCAGGCGTTTTACTGACGCAGAGCGCCCTTATGCCTTGGGAAGTTCCCATCAGGAGTGCCTGGGGCGTCACCACTGGGTGTGGTTGGATCCCTGCCGTGGGTAAAGCTCCAGACCTGCACGTTATGCATGATTCTGTTCCTCATAATAACCTTTTCTGGGGTGACTGCTCTCACTGCACACCTGTTAGTTATGATATAACAATCGTGAGACTTTTCCCTTTGCCTTGGGTGAGATTGATCAGGACTGACAGCAAGCGTTGTCTCGTCGAATCCTCACAGCGTCCCCACGAGTTGCATTATCAGTCCCTGCTCGCTTCAGAGCTGAGAAAATGAGGTCCCAAGGAGTGTGATAGTGGTCCAGAGCCTCACATATCTCACCCAAGGATTTTTAACTACTCCTCCGTCAGCCTTGGTGCTGATAGTGGCCAATACCTCAAGGAGCTGCTCTTTCTGCCTCTTTCTACTTTTTCCATGGTGGTGTGCAGTCTCTTTAGGCGTGATAGCCTTTAGCAGCCACAGCCAGACCACAGGGACGCTCAAACAGCTCTATGACGTTAGTGGGGGCAAAGAAACCCTGGAGAGTTCTAAAATCCAGGACTAGGCCCTCGACCCTGGATGGCCTTTGCTTGGCTTCCTGATGAACAATCCAGTTACTGTTGTGGAGTTTCCTGGACAGAAGTCACTCCTGTGCTCACTAGGGACCTTGCAGATCTGCGTGGTGGTGACACTGCAGTGGGTGATGACCTCTGAAGAATCAGCTCAGGAAGAGTGAGAAACATGACCCTTGAGAACAGAGAACTGCACGTTTTCCTTAAAAATCGTATGAAAATTGAAATCAAAGAGGTGTCAGTAACTTTCAAACAACATTGGAAACGATACCCAAAACTGACCAGTCTAAATGATTTAAAACCAAGATACAATTCCACTTAGTTAAGGCTTCCTAGGTGTTTCAGTGGTGAAGAATCAGACTACCAATGCAGGAGACAGAAGTTTGATCCCTGGGTTAGGAAGATCCCCTGGAGAAGGAAATGGCAATGCACTTCCGTATTCTTGCCTGGAAAACCCCATTGACAGAGGAGCCTGGTGGGATATAGTACTTGGAGTCTCAAAAGATGCAGACAGGACTTAGCAACTAAACAACAAGAAGAAAGCATTCAGTATGAAACAACCAAAATCAGGAAAATAGAACAGAAGTTATTTTCAAAGGGTGAATTCAGTATATTGACAGTTATATTTTATTTTTAATAAAATTTTGGGAGTACATAAAAAAAATTCCATTCCAGAATTCTGAATCTTATTGATCATTTGATTTAACTGGGCTCCCCCATTTCCAGCCTCCACTGATACAACTTAATATTTTTAATTATAAGTTATGTCAGGTAAAGCATAAATGCAAAATGACCTTGCTTGCAGGGCCAAACCAGTCTTAAATAATTACCTAAGTTGCTTGTTTCACTCCTTATAAATTATATGATTATCTTTATAGGAGAGCTATTAGGAGAGCTTTATAGGAGTACTATTGAATGAGACACAGGTGATAGTTTTCATTCATAGTATCTAAATGATCTTAGTAACTCAGAAATCCACAGAGAAGCTCCAGTTATCAGTAGTTCATTTGAATGGACCTGATTCCTATCATTTTACTTATCCAGTTCTTGACAAAAATCGGAAGACAAAAAGGACCAAAATGTCACATTTCTTGCATAAAGTCTAGATTGAAGGACACTGCTTGGCATGAGAGGCAACAGTGTCTGCTAGTGGAACCCCAGAATTGGGCAAAATTACCCTCCTCCTCCAATTACAGATGATTTGGGCTTAGGTAGACCTTCCAATGACAGATGCTGCTCAGGTAAAACATGGGCCTTGCAGAAAAGAAGGAAAACAACTTTCCTTCTAAGCAGTTCTCAAACAGCTGAGAATCCTGTCTTTCTTCTCATTAAAATCACCAGTTAGATTAGATTCGTTGGTCACTTCACCTCCCTTCATGAATCGTGAAGGATCAGAGAGTGACCCAGAGCATCACCCTGCCTCTGACTCTAAGGAAAGCACAGAGAAGAGGAAGTGTCCTCGGCCAGCCCCATGCCTTGGATTGTGTTCTGACCACAGATCTCATCCAGGAAGCCTACAATAACAGGGGGACTGGCTCTGCTCCTGGGGGAACATCTGAGGCTTTCAGAATATTCTTTCCTTTGTCTTCACCCACTGCTTCCCTGTGTGTCTTTCTGGGACCACTGAGAAGCAATATAGATTTTGTACCCAAAGATTCTGAAGCGGGCCAACAGTGCATTACTTTAACTGATTTCAAGGCCACTCTGTTTTCAAGACTGTAATGCATTTTATCTCCCATTTCAAACCCCATTCTGATTCATTGTGCAACAGAGCCCATCAGAGATTCTGCAATGAGAATAAGTGAAAATATTAAAATGAAAGAGTAACTCCAGTAATAAAATCCCAGTAGCCTAAATATTCCCAAGTGTTAGTTGCTCAGTTGTATCTGACTTTTGGCAATCCCATGCACTGTAGCCCACCAGGCTCCTCTCTCCATGGGATTCTCCAGGCAAGAATACTGGACTGGGTGGCCATTTCCTTCTCCAGGGAATCTTCCCGACCCAGGGATGGAGCCTGGGAAGCCTGCATTGCAGGCTGATTCTTTACCATCTGAGCCACCAGGGAAGCCGTAATGTTCCCAGATTTGACTGTAAATCTTCTTCCATGTTATGTTCCTGGTGAGAAAGTCCAAGGATTTATCCATATTGCAAATGAAAGTCCAGAGATACTCAATCCCAAAGAAATTGAAATCCCAAATGTAATTATCTTGACTTTCTGAATTAAATGTCCAAGATTCCATATGCATAAGTGAACTGACTGTTTCTGAAGCATTCTTTCCGTTTTTCTGACTTGGCTCAGACTTAACTAAAAAGGTTCCAGATGACTTGCTTGGAGCTGAGGGCCCTTCAGTGTAACATTCTGAGCAGTTAGTTGTTGTATTAGTCTGTTTGGCTGCCGTAACAAAATACCGTAGTCTGGGCGGCTTAAACAATCGGCATTTGTTTTCTTACAGTTCTGGAGACTGGAAATCCAAGATCAAGGTGCCAGGGAGACAGAGAGAGACAGAAAAATTCTAATGCCTCTGCCCAAAGGACACTAGTTCTTTTGAATTAGGGCTCCATCCTGATGAATTCATTTAACCTAAATTACCTCCTAAAGGGTCTGTAGGTAAATGCAGTCACATTGAGTATGAGGGATTCAATATATGAAGTTTCTTTGTGGGGACGGGGGCAGAAACATTGAGTGCATGGTAGTCATATTAATGACGTGACTAATTTAGACCTCATCTGTGGTATATATCCCAGTGAGAGTCCAATGAGTAAATACTAAACATAAGGTTATTGGGCATTAACATCATATGCACAAAATTTAGAACTCTTTCCCTAGTCTCTAAGCAGTATATTACAGAAAGAATTCTTCTAGATTCTAATATTTTGTTTTGCCAGTGATAAGAATGGTCATATGCATGTTGACCAAACCAGGGCAAGTTTAAGAGTGAAATAGGGCCACTGTTAATAATCTTGCCAGAAATATAGGTATAAACCAGGACTGTCCCTGGCAAACCAGAAAATAGGTCACTCAAACTCTCTTCCAGTTCGGTTCAGTTCAGTCGCTCAGTCGTGTCTGACTCTGTGACCCCATGAACCGCAGCACGCCAGGCCTCCCTGTCCATCACCAACTCCCGGAGTTCACCCCAACCCATGTCCATCGAATTGGTGATGCCATCCAACCATCTCATCCTCTGTCGTCCCCTTCTCCTCCTGCCCTCAATCTTTCCCGGCATCAGGGTGTTTTCCAATGAGTCAGCTCTTCGCATCAGGTGGCCAAAGGATTGGAGTTTCAGCTTCAGCATCAGCCCTTCCAATGAACGCCCAGGACTGATTTCTTTTTTAGAATGGACTGGTTGGATCTCCTTGCAGTCCAAGGGACTCTCAAGAGTCTTCTCCAACACCACAGTTCAAAAGCATCAATTCTTCAGCGCTCAGCTTTCTTTATAGTCCAACTCTCGCATCCATACATGACCAGTGGAAAAACCATAGCCTTGACTAGACGGACCTTTGTTGGCAAAGTAATGTCTCTGCTTTTTAATACGCTATCTAGGTTGGTCATAACTTTCTTTCCAAGGTGTAAGCATCTTTTAATTTCATGGCTGCAGTCACCATCTGCAGTGATTTTGGAGCCCAGAAAAATAGTCAGCCACTGTTTCCACTGTTTCCCCATCTATTTGCCATGAAGTGATGGGACTGGATGCCATGATCTTAGTTTTTTGAATGCTGAGTTTTAAGCCAACTTTTTCACTCTCCTCTTTCACTTTCATCACGAGGCTCTTTAGTTCTTCTTCACTTTCTTCCATAAGGGTGGTGTCACCTGCATATCTGAGGTTATTGATATTTCTCCCGGCAATCTTGATTCCAGCTTGTGCTTCCTCCAGCCCAGCGTTTCTCATGATGTACTCTCTTATCTGAGTACCCTTGCATTTCATGAGTCTTTAACCTCTGTCATTCCCAGAAGACTATAAGCCCTGTTACAGAAAGCCATCTACTGTATGCACATAATGGAGCTTCTCGGGGGCTCAGCAGTAAAGAAGCCACCTGCTAATGCAGGAGACGTGGGTTCGATCCCTGGGTCAGAAAGATCCCCTGGAGAAGGAAATGGCAACCCACTCCAGTATTCTTGCCTGGGAAACCCCATGGACGGGGAGCCTGGTGGGTCCATGGGGTCACAAAAGAATTGGACACGACTTAAGGACTAAACAGCAACAATATGCATGTAATTGGGGCTGATAAACATTTGTTCAATGAGCTAGGACATGAATGACCTTTTAGTTTCCTGTATCGTTTTATAACTGAGCTCTCAATGCTGTGTCCAAATGCAGTATTCATTAGTATCATTCAACGCATCTATATGAGATGCGTACCTGGGCTAAACCAACTAAAATGTGTGGTGTCATCATGCCTAAACATTGCCTTTCTCCTGGCCATGACACGCAACGTGGGGGATCTTAGCTTCCCAACCAGGGATTGAACCCACACCCCCTGCAGTGGACACATGGAGTCTCAACTGCCGGACCGCCACAGTGTGCGTGTGAGTGTGTGTGTGTGTGTGTCTGTGTGTTAGTTGCTCAGCTGTGTCTGACTCTCTGTGACCCCATGGACTGTAGCCAGCCAGGGTCCTCTGTCCATGGAATTTTCCAGGGAAGAATACTGGGGTGGGAAGTGATTCCCTTCTCCAGGGCATCTTCCCAACCCAGGGATCGAACTGCATTTTAGACAGATTCTTTACCGAGGCACCAGGGAAGCCCCCGGCCTCCCAGGGAGGTCCTTAAACATTCCCATTTTCGGTAGCCATTTAAACTTTAGTATGAGATAAAGATCCCAGGCTTGCCTTTGTCACAGCATAATATTCTCACTCCTCAAAAATCACTGAGTCCTTCTCTGAAATTTCTAGTCATATTATAACTATACAACAGTGCATGGGTTAGCATTCTATATTGATTTTTAAAATGGCTTCATCTGATGGTTCTTTCTTTGTTCTTTGAAATGCTTTGTTAACTGAAAGTACTCAATATAGTACTGTAAAGTGGAGGATCAATTTACGTGGTAAAAATACGTTTAGGAATAAAAACATCACAATAGACACTGGATTCATGATCTATATATGAGGGAGAAGCTATTATTAACTAAGAGTTAATTTATAGGTAGAGCTGACCCACCTACTAATATCTTCTTAGTATACTCACCTGAACCATTTCCTACATCATCGTGAGACTCTATTAGTTACAGCTGAAAATTTAACTTTGTGGCAAGTTAATAAGTGAAATAAAGATTTCTGCATTTAGCCGAAATCAATTTTGGAAGGAGTAAAAGTAATTTGTTTTATTATTAGTAAATTCTTACTATTTTTTAATTCATGGTTTTAAAAGTATGGTGATGACAACTTTTTTAAACTAATATTCTTACAGCTCTCTCTCCACTTATGACCAAAAAAATTCCAAAGTATTTCTGTACATAGTTCTCAGCTATTTTCTTCACAGTTGTCAAAAATGGGATAACTTATATTAGGAAAGAACTTCTAATGTATTCAAAACAATGAAGTTTGCAGGAAAATGAATCATACAGAGTGACCTGAAAATTATCAATGCACATAGTGAGGGACTTAAGAAGAAATACTTTAATAGGAATGAAAAGCGTTTCAACCACTGACAGATGGTTAGAGATGGGGCAACATGACTTTGTTCCAGCTCTGATCATCATGACACTACAAATCAGAGTCCCACTCAGGAACTAGCACACCAAATGTGGCATCCAGCAAAATTACATCCTTTACTGTTTTTTTTAAAGAAATGTCTATTAGAGCTCTACAAAGCCGAGGAATAGAAGCAATCATTTATAGACTAGATTTAATAAAGCAATGGTTATTTACCAAGATAGTAAAACAAGCAGGTTATACCTGTACATTTCCCATTAGAGACTGACATACATACCATTTCTACATTAACGCTTATAGGATTATCAGGAAGAAACTTACTAAAAGGAGTCATTCCTTGGGCTGTTTAAAAACCTACCTGTATTGTCCTAGTGAAAAGTGTATTTGGAACAGATTTAGATGCAAGAAGATTTTATTTTTGAAAGAAATAAAAGATGACAGAAACAGATGGAGGGATATACCATGTTCTTGGATTGGAATAATCGATACTGTGAAAATGACTACACTACGACAGCAATCTACAGATCCAGTGTCATCCCTCCCAAATTATCAATGGTATTTTTAACAGAATTAAAGCAAAAAATGTTACACTTTGTATGGAAACACGAAAGACCCCGAATAGCCAAAGCAGTCTTGAGAGAGAGAAATGGAGCTGGAGGAATTAGGCTCCTGAACTTCAGGCTATGCTACAAAACGACATTAATCAAAGCAACATGGTCCCGGCCCAAAAACAGAAATACAGATCAGTGGAACAGGATAGGACGTCCAGAGGTAAACCCACACACCTGCGGTCCCCTAGTCTCTGACAAAGGAGGCAAGACTATACAGCAGAGAAAAGGCAGTCTCTTCAATAAGTGGTGCTGGGAAAACTGGGCAGCCGACATGCAAGGTAATATATTTTCTATGCCCAGTGCATCCCGTTATCAAGACCAGCATGGACACCATGAACATCTTCCTGCACTTGAACTGAACAGTTCACACAGTTCGTTGTTCTATTTTGATCTTGACTCCAGATAAAGCAAACACACTCTGATAACAGGGCCTGCATTTCCTCCAGGGCCTAGGCCGGCATCTTTTCTTCATGGCAGTTGATCGGCAGTCTCATGCAGCACCAGCTTCTGTGTCCCAGTTGTGTTTCTTGTTCTACAATGCAGGTTGGACCTCTTAGTGAGTACGCTCCCTGGTGCGTGTTCACTGAGGATGGTTCATCTCTTCACACCATGCTATAACATACCTTAGAAATGCAATGTCCAAGGCATCTTTCCCCATCCCAACTCTTTAGTGTTGGAGTAGGAAAGATTTGGAATAAAGCAGTTTGATCTTCCCACTCTACCATACTATCTCCTTACAACATCATCTAGGTGTAACCTTAGTGACATATACCAGTTTCCTATCATAGATTGTGTTCCCAGCACCTCGCCCAGGGAAAGACTAGATGATACAAGACTGATGATACAAGACTGGTGGCTACTACTTATGTTGTTCCTATTGAAGTAATTAATAAAGCATTCAAACCATCACTGGGAATTTTGCACAGAGTGTTCTTCCTCCTTCAGTTCAGTTCAGTTGCTCAGTCATGTCTGACTCTGCGACCCCATGGACTGCAGCATGCCAGGCTTCCCTGTCCGTTATCGACTCCCGGAGCTTGCTCAAACTCATGTCCATCAAGTCAGTGATGCCATCCAGTCATCTCATCCTCTGTCATCCCCTTCTCCTCCCGCTTTCAGTCTTTCCCAGCATCAGGGTCTTTTCCAATGAGTCAGTTCTTCGCATCAGGTGGCCACAGTATTGGAGTTTCAGCTTCAGCATCAGTCCTGCCAATAAATATTCAGGACTGATTTCCTTTAGAGTAGACTGGTTGGATCTCCTTGCAGTCCAAGGGACTCTAGTCTTCTTCAGCCCCACAGTTCAAAAGCATCAATTCTTCCATGGTCAGCTTTCTTCATAGTCGAACTCTCACATTCATACATGACTACTGGCAAAACTATAGCTTTGACTAGATAGACCTTTGTTGGCAAAGTAATGTCTCTGCTTTGCTGGCATATTGAGTGCAGCACTTTCACAGCATCATCTTTCAGAATTTGAAATAGCTCATCTGGAATTCCATCACCTCCACTAGCTTTGTTCATAGTGATGCTTCCTAAGGCCCACTTGATTTCACATTCCAGGATGTCTGGCACTAGGTGAGTGATCACACCATCGTGATTATCTGGGTCGTGAAGATCTTTTTTGTACAGTTCTTCTGTGTATTCTTGCCACCTGTTCTTACTGTCTTCTGCTTCTGTTAGGTCCATACCATTTCTGTCCTTTTTTGAGCCCATCTTTGCATGAAATGTTCCCTTGGTAAGTCTAATTTTCTTGAAGATATCTCTAGTCTTTCCCATTCTATTGTTTTCCTCTATTTCTTTGCATTGATCACTGAGGAAGGCTTTGTTTCTTTGGCTTTAAAAAAAATTATGGATGAGTATCTTGGGGCCCTGGGGAGGAGATGAGATTGCCAGATAAGATACAGGATATCCAGTTAAATTTCAGATAAACAGCAAATGTTGAATCCATTTTCCTTGCTTTTTTTCCATCAAGAGGAGATATTCCTCTGGTGTTTACTTAACATACAAACTAAATATCAGAAGAAGTGAGAATGTTGGTTTCTATTGTAAGCATCCAGAACAGATTTTTTGTTGTTTCTCTAAAGTCTTTTTATGAATGTGAATTTACTTATTTCTCAAAAATTTAACAGCTTTAATAAATGATGATTGGCATGTAATAAACAGCACCTGTTTTTTCAGTTTAAAGAAATGACAAGTTTTGACATAAACCTACATCTCAGAGGGCTTCCCTGATAGCTCAGATGGTAAAGAATCTGCTGACAATGCAGGAAACCTGGGTTTGATTCCTGGGTTGGGAAGCTCCCCTGGAGAAGGGAATGGCTACCCACTCCAGTATTCTTGCCTGGAGAATCCCGTGGACAGAGAATCCTGCTGGGCTAGAGTCCACGGGGTTGCATGGAGCCAGACACAACTGAGTGAGACTCACACTTTCACTTTGATTTCACATCTCAGAAACCTGTTCACAAATCAGCACGGTGAATGTGCCCAGTGGTCCCAAAAGGTTCCTCCTGCCCCTTCTGTAGCCTCACCTCCTTTCCCATCTCTGCTTCTTCAGCCCCAAACAAGCACCGATGCTTCTGTTCATTGTAGTTTCGTTTTTTAAGGTATTTTACAAACGGAATCATCAATCGTGTGCTCTTTTTTTTAACCTGGCTCCTTTCGCTCACCATAATAATGTTGACATTTCACCATGTAGTTGTGTGTTTTGCTGGGTTGTATTCCTTTTGAATGTTCACTCGCCTGTTGGTCGGTATTTAGGTTTTTCCCAGTATTTGCTATTATAAGTAGAGCTGCCATGAACACTTGTGTCCCAATCTTTGCATACATGTTTTCATTTTAGGGATGGACTTAGGGGTAGAAATATAGGAGTAGGATGACTCAGGCATATGGGTAGCATATGTTTAACTTTTTAAAAAATACCAAACTGTTTTCCAAAATGGTCATACCATCTTGTATTGCCACCAGCAAGGTATGAAAGTTCTAGTTACTCACATCCTCCCCAACTCTTGGTGTGATCAGTCACGTCGCTTGTGACATTCTCACGAATATAAGCCAGTATCTCACTGAGTGTACTTCGCACTTCCCTAGTGACTAACGGTGTCAACCGCCTTCCCATGGGCGTGTTTGCTACCCATCCATCTTCTCTGATGAATTTTCTGTTCAGATGTCTTGCCTAATTTTGCTCTGTGCTCATTGATTTTTAGAGTTCTTTATAGATTCTGAAGACATGTATGTATTAAACATTTAATTAGCAAGCATTTCCTCCAAGATTGTATCCTGTCTTCTACGTCATGAAAAAGGTTGCATAGAATGGGTGTTAATTATTCTTTAGATGAAGTGAACTGAAAGCTGCTCCATCATGTCCCACTTTTTGCAGCCCAATGGATTATGTAGTCCATGGAACTCTCCAGGCCACAATACTGGAGTGGGTAGCCTTTCCCTTCTCCAGGGGATCTTCCCAACCTAGGGATCGAACCCAGGTCTCCCTCATTGCAGGTGGATTCTTTATCAGCTGAGACACCAGGGAAGCCCAACAATACTAGATTGAGTAGCCTGTCCCTTCTCCAGGGGATCTTACTGACCTAGGATTTGAACCAGAGTCTCCTGCATTGCAGGCGGATTCTTTACCAACTGAGCTATCAAGGAAGCCCATTCTTTAAATATTTGGTAGAATTTACTAGATATACCATTTAAGTATGGAGATTTCTTATTTGGGAGAATTTTAAGTATGAATTCAATTCATTTAATAGTTCTAGGGACATTCATGTTGCCTAGTTCATCTTGGTTGGATTTCAGTAATTTGTAGTTTTAAGGAGTTGCACTGTTTAAATTGATAATTTCTTCTACTAGTATAAAGAGTTGTGTGTGACATTCCCTCACTACACTTTTAATATCTACAGGATCTGTGACAGTATTCTGATAAATATTTTTCATTAGATATCAAATGTGATGAATTTGACTTTTTCAGGTGGTATTTTTTATTTCAATAAATATTCTTGCATTTTGTCTAAAAAGCAGTTAAGTCACTTGGAAAAGTTTGTTGTTTTGAGTTTTCTCTTACATGCTTTCTTAGTTAGAACCAAATCCGTGTGTAGTCTGGGCCTAATTGTTTTACACTGCTGATGCAAAGCCACTGAGTTCTTTTTCTGGTGCCTGGTAGATTGTGGAATTTTTCACCCTGGCTGATGGGAAGAGCCCTACACCCTTCCTCCCTTTGTTGGGGGGATGGTTTCCTCTCCTCCATTCGGGTGGTTCTTTCTCTGGGCATAGATGGTTTATTCCCTTGCATGTGGTGATTGCGCTTCTGCTCAAGACTTAGGCGGGCGGCTCTGGGGCTCTCTGGCGTCTTCTCTTGGTGTGGTTATGTCTTCTCAGATTGTGAATTCCAGTTGCCTTGGCAGCCCTCGTCTCCCAGCGCCATCGCCTGCCTCAGGGAGAGCCTCCACTGAGCTTGGGATTCCTCTTTTAACCACGGAACCCCTTGCCCATGCCACGGCATAAGCTGGGGGCTCCCAGGCCCTCACCCATCTGTTTCCTGTCTCCCAGGGGTCACTGACCTTCCCTGTCGAGTGCCCGCTGTTTCCCGTATGTTGTCCACTTTTAAATTGTTTGAGGAGGGAGAGTCAAACTGGCCCCTGTTCCTCCATCTCAACTGAAAGCAGACATTTATAAACTTATTTTTTTATATTGGTTTCCTACTAGATGGGAAGTTTCTCTATTAAACTGTCTCTGGGCTAGCTTGTGAGTACCTGTAATCTGTTCTTTCAACAGAAAACTTCCCATAATGAATGCTATTATTTGAAGGCTTGTGTATTTTAAAGGTAGTTCTTGGTAGTCTGGGTAATGGTACGCTTTTCTCTTTTGATCTTCAAATTATGTATACCATTTTTTCCTAAACATACTTGTATCTCTGAATAAAAATTAGCATAGAGCAGCTGGTATTTTATAAAATGATGCTAGACAAGAGTTTGGATAGGAAGTGGAGGCGAATACTATATTTGTTTGAATGTGCATGGGATTTTAATTAAGCTAAAATTAAGCACGTTAGAAATTGTCCAGGAAGCTGATGACTTTTTTCTTAGGCAATTCATGGGTTGGAAGCTTCTATGACCAAAATGGCCAGAAATGCATATTTATGTGTAGGGTCCTAAATAGACTTATGAGCGTTCTGCCCCCCATCCCATACCCCCCCCCCCCAAAAAAAACCTTTGACTCAAGAGAAAAGTTTCACCTGCTTTGCCCACAGTAGAATTTTATGAGTTCACAGGAAATTTCTCATTCTCTAATGGATGATCTACTAGCAATTTAACCCAGGGAAACTCTGAGACATAAAAAGATCCTTAAAGCATTTCAAAAATTAATAAGTAACAAGGATAGGGAGATATGCTTTTTTAAAACTACCTTTCACTTACATTTCTCATATGTTATCTCAGAAATCTTTGCAACCATTGCACACAAATATTGCTATAGCCATTTATCAGCGATTTATCAGGTCAAGAATAAGGCTCAAAAAGTTAAGGTTTAAGCAAATACCTCTGGCCTTTGTTGTGTACTGTTGCCTTCCATTTCAGTGGTCAAGGAATCGCAAAGAAAGGCAATGCCAAAGAATGTTCAAACTACCACACAATTGCACTCATCTCACACACTGGCAAAGTAATGTTCAAAATTCTCCAAGCCAGGCTTCAGCAGTACATGAACCAAGAACTTGGAGATGTTCAAGCTGGATTTAGAAGAGGCAGAGGAACCAGAGATCAAATTGCCAACATCTGTTGGATCATAGAAAAAGCAAGAGAATTCCAGAAAAATGTCTACTTCTGCTTTATTGACTACACCAAAGCGTTTGACTGTGTGGATCACAACAAACTGGAAAATTCTTAAGAGATGGAAATTCCAGACCACCTTACCTGCCTCCTGAGAAATCTGTATGCAGGTCAAGAAGCAACAATTAGAACAAGACATGGAACAATGGACCGGTTCCAAATTGGGAAAGGAGTATGTCAAGGCTGTATATTGTCACCCTGCTTATTTAACTTATATGCAGAGTACATCATGAGAAACGCTAGGCTGGATGAAGCACAAGCTGGAATCAAGATTGCCAGGAGAAATATCAATAACCTCAGATATGCAGACGACACCACCCTTATGGCAGAAAGCGAAGAGGAACTAAAGAGCTTCTTGATGAAAGTGAAACAGAGTGAAAAAACTGGCTTAAAATTCAACATTCAAAAAACTAAGATCATGGCATCCAGTCCCACCACTTCATGGCGAATAGATGAGGAAACAATGGAAACAGTGACAGACTTCATTTTCTTGGGCTCCAAAATCACTGCAGATGGTGACTGCAGTCATGAAATTCAAAGACGCTTGCTCCTTTGAAGAAAAGCATGACCAATGTACACAGCATATTAAAATGCAGAGACATTACTTTGCCAACAAAGGTCCATCTAGTCAAAGCTGTGGTATTTCCAATAGTCATTTATGGATGTGAGAGTCAGACCATAAATCTGAGCACCGAAGAATGGATGCTTTTGAACTGTGGTGTTGGAGAAAACTCTTGAGTCCTTTGGACTTGAAGGAGATCCAACCAGTCCATCCTAAAGGAAATCAGTCCTGAATATTCATTGGAAGGACTGATGCTGAAGCTCCAATACTTTGGCCACTTGATGCGAAGAACTGACTCATTGGCAAAGACCCTGATGCTGGGAAAGATAGAGGGCAGGAGAAGGGACGACAGAGGATGAGATGGCTGGATGGCATCACCGCTCCATGGACATGAGTTTGAGCAAGATCCAGGAGGTGGTGAAGGACAGGGAAGCCTGGTGTGCTGCAGTCCATGTCGCAAAGAGTCAGACATGACTGAGTGACTGAACTAAACTGACTAATATATATAACATACAGTAAAATATACAATATGTATAGAAATTAGAAACAACTGATCTGTTTCTAAGAAACAAAAAGCCTAGTTAACACAGGCTTTGAAATGTGTGTATATATATGTGTGTGTGTGTATAAAAGTACATAAATATATTAATATATTGTGTATATATCATTTATATTTATATTATTTCCTCAGGATTTTCACATCATTCATTGATTTCATTAAAAAAAGTCTTCTTATGAAACCGCAGATGTATCATTCATTGAGGTATTTAATATTAAGTGGCAATCACACATGCAACCTAACAAAGTGCAACATTACATGATGCCTGTCCTTTATCTCCCTCTGAAGGTTATTTTATTTCTTCCCCTAAATCTTACCCAAGAATTCTCTAAAGACCTACAAGCTTGGGTGCTCACAGACATCTCTATAAAAGTTATTCATCAGAGTTAATATTGAGTTCCTTCAAACGACCTGAGGCTGTGCTACATGTTAAGGATACAAAGATGGGTCAGTCTTGCCCACGTCTGACGCGTCTCCCAGGCTGAGATGGTACCGGGGCTGTTGCCAGAGCCTAGACGTGAAGCCCGCGACCCCACTGGACTCAATTCTGAGAGGATTCCTGAGTGATGGTGACGAATGAGCTCCTTGCATGAGGTCATGGAGGAAACCCCAGACTTAGAGCAAGACCTGAGGATCTGATTTGAATAAAGGGAGGTGGTGAAGAGCATCAGAAGGCGTCCCGGGAGGATACTCGCATTGCAGGAGCCCGAGCACATCAGACAGACAAGAGCCCAGAGGAGGGAAGAACTGTGCTTTAGGCACGAAACTCGGCCGCGCTGGACCTTGGCACCCTGAGCTGCCCTGTAGCTAGTAAGCACTAAATGTTTAAAACCGTGTGATGATGCGGTTTTATTCCCCTTCACGCTGTATCAGGAGTTGGCAAACTACAACCCACGGGCCACACCGGTTGGTGGCCACACCGGTCATCAGGGAAAGCGTCATCGGCGCACAGCGCACTGTTTGCTCACGAGCTGCTTGTGGCTCCTCCCACGTCACAAAGGCAGTATGCGTGTGTGCGCATGTGCTCAGTCATGCCCGACTCTTCGAGACGCCAGGGACTATAGCCCGCCAGCCTGCACCGTCCGCGGGGTTTCCTGGGCCAGGATACTGGGGTGGGTTGCCATTTCCTTCTCCAGGGGATCTTCCTGGCCCAGGGATCTAACCCTCATCTCTCGCGTCTCCTGTATTGGCAGGCGGGGTCTTTACCACTAGTGCCACCTACAAAGGGAAGGTTGAGCCTAAAATATTTGCTTTGGGGTGAGATCATTGTTTGTCATGATGAGCTGATCCACACACTGTAGGGTGGTTAGCAGAATCCCTGGAAACCACCATCAGATTCCAGGGGCATCGCCTTTCCCGTCATGACACCAAAACATGTCTTAATTCAAAACATACTTAAATGTTGACGATATCTCAAACAGCATGCATCTTATACCAATTGCATTTATTCAGTCAATGTTTTCAAATAGTAATAATAAGTAATCAAGATTTAATGCGACAATTACATGCACATCTTATTTCCCTCAAGCTATGGGTATGCTGGGTTCTAATTCAAAAGTGCTAGTTACTCTTCACTATCAAAGCATCCCTGTTATAGCCTTCAAGAGTGGCATATCTAAAGTGTCTCATTGAACAGGAGGCTTCCCTCATAGCTCAGCTGGTAAAGAATCTGCCTGCAATGTGGGAGACCCCAGTTCGATTCCTGGGTCAGGAATATCCCCTGGAGAAGGATTAGGCTACCCACTCCAGTATTCTTGGGCTTCCCTCGTAACTCAGCTGGTAAAGAATCCACCTGCAATGCGGGAGACCTGGGCTTAATCCCTGGGTTAGGTAGATGCCCTGGAGAAGGGAACAGCTATCCTCTCCAGTATTCTGGCCTGGAGAATTCAGTCTTTGGGGTCACCAGGAGTCAGACACAACTAAGCGACTTTGACTTCACCATTGAAGAGGAAATAAATTAGATGTTAAATGTAGCACTTTGATCCTATGTTCTTAACAATGTACATTACTTGCATTTCTTGGCTCAAGGTGACAACTCAGTTAACTAACATTAGAATTTACTACTTGCTAATTTTTCATGACTCACCACAATGTAAATGTCAATTTTGTCTTTTTTTTTTTAGTTTCTCTTTTTTCTTTTCATGTAATTTTTGAAGGTACCTTCCATTTACAGTTATTACAAAATACCCGCTATGTTCCCTGTGTCGCACGACGCATCAGTGTCCCCTTGAGCCTGTCTTTCACCCAGAAGTATGTGCCTCCCCTCCCCTCATCCCTTTACTGCCCCTCCCCCCACGGGTTTGTTCCCTGCATCTATGAATTGGCCTCTTTTATGTTACAGTCACTAGTTCGTTGGAAATTTTAGATTCCGTGCATCAGCAGTGTCACACAGCATTTATCTTTCTCCATCTGACGTTTTTTACTCAGCACAGTGCCCTCCAAGTCCATCCATGCTTCTGCAAAGCTTCATTCTTGTTCATGACTAAATAATATTCTGTTGTGTGTATGTACCACATCTTCTTTTTGCATGCATCTGTTCATGGACACTTAGGTTGTTCCCATGCCTTCTGCAATTTTAAATAGTGCTGTATCTTTTCAAATTTTTTGGTTTTGTGGGTTTTTTTTTTAATATATATACCCAAGTGTGGGATTGCTGAGTCATCTGGTAGTTCTATTTTTAGCTTTCTGAGAAAGTCCTGTACTGTTTTCCATACAGGCCACCCCAATCAACACGTCCCACCAACAGTGTATAGGGGTTCCCTCTTCTCCACGTCCTCACCAACATGTGTTATTTGTGAACTTTTTGGTAACAGCCGTTCTGACCACTGTGAGGTGATGTCTCACTGTTGTTTTGGTTTGCTTTTCCCTGATATTTAGTGATGTTGAACATCTTTTTATGTTCTTGTTGTCCATCTCTATTTCCTCTTTGGAAAGGTTAAGAATTTGTTCAGTCACTCAGTCTGATTATATGACTGTTTCAAAATTAATACTTTGGGGATGGTGCTTACATGCAATATGTATATTCCATTGTGTGTAAGCCTTAAAGATAAAGGAAGTTCTGCTTGGTGAACTGCTTTGGTGACGACATAGATGAACCTGGGGGACATGATGCTGAGTGAAATAAACCAGACCCAGAAAGACAGAAGCAGTATGATCTCACTTATATGTGGCTCTGAAATAGTAAAAAATCATAGAAACAGGGAGTGGGATGGTGGTTGCCAAAGTGTGGAGGGAGGAGAAACAGGGAGGTGATGGTCAAGGGGGACAAAGTTTTAGTTCTGCAAGATTTATAAGTCCCGGAGGTCCGTGTGCAGCATTGCACCTGTAGTTATCAGTGCTCTCTTGCTATCCTAAAAATGTGCCAAGACAGTAAATCTTGTGTAAGTGTTCATATCACAAGTAAGTAAATAAATGAAATTTTAGAAGTCAAAAGGAAACTTTTGGAGGTGATAGTTGTGTTTATGGCATTCATAGTGGTGTTGGTTTCACAGTTTTTCAGTCGCTAGGTCATGTCCTACTCTTTGTGACCCCATGGACTGCAGCAGATCAGGCTTCCCTTGTCCTTCATCAGCTCCCAGTGTTTGCTGAAACTCATGTCCGTTGAATCAATGATGCCATCCAGCCATCTCATCCTCTCTCGTCCCCTTCTCCTGACCCCAATCCCTCCCAGCATCAGGGTCTTTTCCAGTGAGTCGGCTCTTCACATCAGGTGGCCAAAGTATTGGAGCTTCAGCTTCAGCGTCAGTCCTTGCAGTGAGTATTCAGAGTTGATCTCCTTTAGGATGGACTGGTTGGATCTCCTTGCAGTCCAAGGGACTCTCAAAAGTCTTCTTCAGCGCCACGATTCGAAAGCCTCAGTCCTTAGACACTCAGCCTTCTTTATGGTGCAAGTCTCACTTCCATGCATGACCACTGGAGAAACCATAGTTTGACTGTATGGATCTTGGTTGGCAAAAAAACAATGTCTTTGCTTTTAAATTCAGTGTCTGGGTTTGCGTGACTTTTCTTCTAAGGAGCAAGCGCCTTTTAATTTCATGGCTGCAGTCATTTCACAGAGGTACAGTAATTTCCAAACTCATCCAGTGAATGCATTAAATGTGCATTTCAATACACACTTCAATAAAGCATTTTTTAGATAATGAATATTTTCCTAACTTAGCAAACATAATTGGGTTCAAATACCAAATGCCAAGGCTTCTTTCAGCTCTAGTCACACACTTTCTACCGTAGACACTCAGAAGAGAGTTTCATCGCTGTGGAAATTGTGAGAGCTTGTTTTGGTGCCAGGCTGTTCCTTCAGACATCAGAATAAGTTCATTCCTCTTCATGATCTGCTAACCAATTGTAATAACAATGATATTCAGAGCAGTAGGTTCCTATGGCTGTAAGTAACTCAGTTCAGTATATGAACTCGACATAAACATATTGAAATCATAAAATAACGCATTCGCCACCAATCTCCATAAGATGCCTTCTCTGTTTAGTAGGGAGAGAAAGAACTCTCTACTGTTCAGAGAAGCAACAACGAAAGCAACAATATCTCCAAGCAGTAACCCTCCCTTGGTTTCCTGTTCCTGCTCAAACATAAGAGGTCAGACTGACCCCAGTGGGTATTTGATTAGGGAGTAAATTGATTTAGGGACGAGGTAATTTTACTTAAGCCACAAAGCTTAGAGAGGACTCTCATTTCGGCTTAAGCAGCAAATGAACAGCTGTTCTTTTCAGTTTAGGGAGACAAGCTGTTCTAGTACCTGATAAATACAGGCTACGGGCTCAGCCAGTACTTTCTGCAGAGCATGGATGAGGGGGCAGGATGGAGCCCGGCAGCCTCCCCATCCACCGACAGTGCTCAGCACCCTCCTGGCCACGTGTGACGAGATCGGAGAACAACAGGGTGGGGGTCCTTGGCGTCAACAGTTATTTCAGCTCCATCACGGATCCAGTCCCCCGAGAGGGCCCAGCTTTGCATGTCCCCACAGTAGATGACCCTGCAGTGCGGTGTGTGCACGGGTGGGTATTCTCTACATAAAGATAAACTCAGGCCGCGTTGGACCCAAATACAAACCTGACCAAGGGAAAGATGCCCCGAGGCACAGGCTGTTCAGGAAAGGGAACCCTGTGTGTATTTCACACCAGGACACTTTCAAGTGTTCCACATCCATCTTACTGAAAAACCAGCATATCGTTCTCTTGTACAGTTCAGAGATGGTGGGGCCGCTTGAAGTCACAGAACTTGAGAGCATTGTCATGTAAATTCTAGGCGGAGGCTCTGAATTCATTTTTTATCTGCAGATTCGTATACTGGGTTAGTCCCAGGAGCCAAGGTAGAATTTCGCATTCCTTTTTTTTATTATTCAGCCCCCATATTGTCCGGGATGAGAACCTCTGGCTTAATTACATGTAGTGCATGAACGGACACCACAGGACTGAGGCAGCATGTCCGGGCAGGCTGCGTGGCCACAGGATGAAGGGGAAGATACTTGCAAAGGAGTGGCCAGGGTGTCAGTGGACTTGCATCTTCCGTCATGGTCCGTGGTACCTGCTGCCTTCGCCCCGCCGGCTGCTCAGAGGCTGCGGCCAGTGGACGCCTTAGTGATCCCAGCCAAGGAACACAGCACACCTTCGGTAGAACTCACACCAAAAGGGGAAGAGGGCTTTGCCCAGGCTCTCAGCTGGCCCAGTGGGTCGGGCCCAGAACCCCCCTCCCTGCTCCATGTGATCTCCTTTCTCGTGCGTCTGGATCTCCGCCAGCTGTGACGCAGAAGCCAGGCCCTGAGTTTGAATTTTTGAATGCTGTGTTTGAGAACTGTAACAGATCAATGCCTAGTAAATATGTCTGTGACGACATTAAAATAATAGCCGAATGATGTTATTAACACAGTAGTCACAAGAGCAGTGCCCCCAGCATAGTGAGAGGGGGAAAGGAGACAGAGGAGAAAGTAGCCCTGATTTGGAAGGTTCGGTGTTGAAGGCAGCAGCATGGAGTCTGGCTCTTACCATTTCCCGTTGCTGATCTTCCTCAGTTATCCATGCATCTGTGCGGTGGTTACCTTTATTCTCTCAAGCTGAGTGGAGGCCGAGGAGGGGAGGGAGGGGAACCCACTGGAAACTTTCAGGCCGAGGCGGTCCAGCCGCCAGGCGCAGCAGAGGCAGAGGAATGAGGGCGGCAGAAATGGTTCAGTCGGCTCAATGCAGAGGGTGGTGGGAGCTGATAGAAGGGGGACCGGTGCCCGTGGCAAAGGCTCCGCGTGACCCGATGAGCGTCTCAGGCCTTGTTCTGCAGGGTGAGCGGGGCCCACGGTGGGCCTGGCGGATGGCAAAAGGCAGAGCCCACCCAATGCACGGGCAGCCCCGCGGGGGGATAGAACTCAGACCGACCTCCAGCCCGGGAAGGGGACTTCTAAACCTTAACTGTCACAGAAGAAGAGAAAGAGGAATGACCACACCGAACATGGAGTTTTGTGTGAACCAGAGGATTTTTTGGACAGCTTTCTCTCTTTGCTTCCGCATCCTTTTCTTTAAAAGGAAGAACAAGTGATCCTCTTCAGCTGGAAAGCACTTGTGCGCGTCCTCTGTGTGTCTCATCTCTCCTTCTCACCCTCCCCGCGGCCGCCACGCTGAGATAGATTTTATTTCTCTCTCAAGCCCACTTGTGCTCCCTCATCTTCATACTTCTCACTATTTTCCTGAGGTATGTCAGCCCCGTTGCTAGGCAGCTGTTATCCTCAACCCACCACTCAGCCTCCTGGATGCTGGAAATTAGCCCCAAATAGCTAGAAAACCCCCCTTCCGCACCTGCGCTGTGTTTACTGTGAGAGCAGGAGTACCAGGAGCAAAATGGCGGTCCAGGCACGTGTGTAGAAGGGGCGAAATGCATCCTGTTTTCCCCCGGCCAGACCGCTACGTTTGTGCTGGACGCTAGGTAGAGAATCCACGCAGGGCCCTGTGTGAAAATTATCAAGGGAATGAATGATTAGAGAAGAAACCGCATCCTCATTGTTCTGAAGCTAAACATTAATGGACGACTCAACCTGGAGAAAAGCAGAAATACCCAAAAATAAGCATGAGAAGGTAGACTTTGTAGATTTCTACCAGCACTGCCTTAAGGTCTGGCCATTCTTCCTTGCCTCTGAAAAGCAAAACACTCACCTTCACCTGATGTCCTCTTCCGTCTTTCCCGTGAGGGAGAGCTCCCTCCAACACCTCCCCCTTCCTGTGGATTATCCAGGCCTTTCTCTAGGAGAATGAGGTGACCAGGAATCCTCAAACATCCTTTCATTGTTCTGAGTGAAGTAAGTAAAATGAGTCCCTAATAAGAGAACTGTCATCACCAGGTCTTGAAATAAGAATATCCCATCTTTCTGGAGATACCATTTTAGCCAGAAGAGAGGCATGTTTTGTCTTTGAGCATACGCAGTAATTAGAACACATCTTGGGCTTCCCTGGTAAAGAATCCACCTGTAATGTGGGAGACCTGAGTTCGATCCCTGGGTTGGGAAGATCCCCTGGAGAAGGAAATGGCAGCCCACTCCAGCATTCTTGCTGGAGAACCCCAGGGACGAGGGAGCCTGGCGGGCTGCAGCCCATGGGGCCGCACAGAGTCAGGCATGACTGAGTGACTTCGCTTGGTGACCAGTGCATTCCTTGGCAGAGTATGCAGCTCGTAACAGGTGCTCAGAGAATATTTGCTGAATAGAATTAAATTTTAAGGGGTTTTGAGATTGAAACGTCCATGAAAGAATTTTCTTTGAGAAAGAAGAGAGGAAATGAACATTCAACAAATGATTTCAGGAGATTGCATCTAAGTTTTGTTTTAAGCATTAGCTCAATATATATCCTTTGTATTTTTCTAAGGCAGTGATTCTACAGTTTCATGAAAGTCAACTAAGAATCATCACAATGTTTAACCAGATGCCTGCGGTTACTGAATGAGCTCTTCTTTTGTTTCTAGGACCATGAGGGATAGAATCTCAAAATTGTCCTTAAAACTTGAAGGAACAACCCATTTTGAAAAGAGGAATATTTATTTCATCACTTTCCTTAGATTCTACTTTGCATTTCTTCATTGTTAGCTTCTTCTCTGTTACTGCCACTTCAACCGACCCCTCTTAGAATATAGAGACCCCAGAAGGAAAGGACCAGTGATGTGGTTCTTTCACGTATACTTTGGTAAGTGGTAGTCACATCTATTACTATTCCGTCATCATCTTCAGGATTCTGTGAGTGCACCGAAGAGAGTTTTCATGAATCCTTGATGTAGAAAGAGCACTTAATGATGAATATGTGCGCCATAAAATCATGCAGTAACTGTGATAGGACATGAGGTTGAGTAAGCTCCGGGAGTTGGTGATGGACAGGGAAGCCTGGCATGCTGCCGTCCAAGGGGTCACAAAGAGTCGGATACGACTGAGCTACTGAACTGACTGACTGAACTGTGCTAGAACTTGCTGGGAATTTAGCTTGTAGACCAGCAGGAAGGGGAAGTTGAAAGTCATTAGAGACACATTTCACAAGAGACATGAGGCAGATGGAGTGTCTAACACAGTTTTAGCTTTCAACCCAAGAGAACCCTGATTATTCTGCATCGTAAAAGAAACAGACCCAGTTTCCCATGTGGTCAGTACTGTCCTGTCCAGCCAGGCAGACGGTCCCGACAGAAAAGAAGCTGACCCCAGCGGAGGAAGGGAGAACCAGGGAGGTGCCAAGTCTGGTTCGGGGGAGTCGGTGACATCTGGTCCACACCTCCTTTGGGAGTTTCGCCTCCACTCCCCTTCTGGGTCTCCTGAGTTTTCTGTTTATGGAGAGTTTCCTTCTGTTTATGGAGAGTTCGTCCAGGAAAATAAGGTATCTTCGAAGACTTCTCCATCTCAGTCAGTGTCAGCTTCATCCTCAGCCTCCTCAGTCAAGATACTTGGGGTCATCCTCTCTTTCCTCCCCATCCACATCAGTGTGTGGCAGAGCCTATTGGATCTGCCTCAAACATAGACCAAGTTTATCAGTTCCGACCATTTGGAAGAGCGACATCCTGGGAGGCTCTCCCCAGCCCTCTGCTCATTCCCTCTGCCTGCTCTCTGCCTTGCAGCTTCGACGATTCTTCAGGTGTCCACTGATGTGGCTTATCCGCCCAAAGCCTTGCTCCCTAGGACTCTCTGAGTTCCAGATGAAGCCCTCCTAGTCACCCGTGGGGGTCCTCGTCCCCCCGTGCGGTTACCTCTGTGGGTCCATCCCCTCCATCGACCCTCCCACCTGCTCCAGCCGCCCCGCCCCCCTCGGTTCTCTGAGCATGCGCCCACGGCCCGCCCCAGGCGGCCGGACCCCACACCCCCAGTGTGGACCCTGTTCCCCAGAGAGGGCCTGCCCCTTCCTGGTGAGCTGGAATCTGCTCACCCTGAAACCCTGCTTCATTTTTCTCCATCTCTCTTGGGTCTGGCCTCCTTCCTCCTTTACATTTCTGTTCTCTGTCTCCATCGTGGAAGAGAAGGGCTTTGGTCCAGTTTGTTTCCAGCTGTGTTCCTGGAATCTGTTGTGTGCTCTCAGATGGCAGAGTCCACCTGCAGTGCAGGAGACCTGGGTTCGATCCCTGGGTCGGGAAGATCCCCTGGAGAAGGCAACCACTCCGCCAGTACTCTTGCCTAGGAAAATCTATGGGCAGAGAGCCTGGCGGGCTACAGTCCATGGGGTGGCAAAGAGTCGCACACGGCTGAGCCACTAACACACTTGCCTGTTTTGTTTCCCGGAGTCTGTTTGGTGCTGAGTCACTTTTGGTTGGTTGACTGAATGAGCCCAAATGAATGAAACAGAGGACGCGATTCTGGACATGGAACCAGATACCAGTCACGTCTCTCATCCCAGATGGGGCTGAGACAGGAGGGGGTCAGCTGGAAGAGTGAACACTGACTTCTTCTGTTGGCTGGTCTCTCTGGGGCCCAAGGCAGGTGTCAGCCTGGGTGGCTGGAGGGGACCACCTCCTGGACCACAGAGGCCAGGGGTGTGTGGGAACAGAGAGGAGAAGCCCCTTCTGCAGACCCCCAGCCCGTGCTCAGGACCACGTGCGGCTCTCCAGTGTCCTTACCAGTCGGTCTGGGGTGGGAGTCTCCGGGAGGCCAAGCTTCAGTGCAGGGGTGGGCCGGTGACTCCATCTAGAGGTGACACTCAGACTCCAGAGACAAGATGTTTTCAGTTACATTAAAATAGACTACCTCACCCTGTCTAAGATGACGCTTTTGTCTTTTCAGTTGAAATGTCAGAATTATACCACTTTAAGTGTCAAAAGAACTATATAAAATGAGAAGAGAAAGGCACCGTGTGTTAAGACTTTTGTTCTGACTTGTTAATACTGTATTCAGATACTTGAATTATGTCAATTCCATTCTCCGTGATAATTAGCAGAGTTCCAGAATGAGACAATTATAAAAGAATAAAGAGATAATGTGAGTGATTTCATTTCATTGTGTAACCAGCTAAGTGGTGGAAATGAGCTGATTTTCCTGAGTGTTTGAATGAGTCTGTATTTCATTATGAGCTTAGTTTAATGTCAGAGGAAGGCTCAGTCACCCAGAGGTCAGAGAACCAAGGAGTCCCGTCTCTGAGAGTCCTGTCTGCTGGTGGCCGCCGTGGGTTTGCCGTTTCAGACGTTTGTAAGCAGCCTTGTCCCTTTTACTCTGGAACCGTCTGGGGCCGGGGAGGCTTCCCCTGCGCCTCCACGGCCGGCACTGGTGGAGACAGCGCCTCCGGAGTCAGGCCGCCCCAGTGCAGTCCCGGCCCAGCCGCTTTCACACTGCGTCAGGTCTCTGGGGGGCCTCTGAACCACAGAAGCGGACTCCCTGCCAGCGATGCCAGCCGGGCCCTGGCCCTCTGAGACCCTTCCTTGCCCCTCTCTAGCTGTGGGGGTGGCCCCCAGTCCTTTCAGCTGCATCACCCCACTCCCGCCTCCCTCGCCAAGTGCTGTCCGCCCTGTGGCTCTGCCTTCACACAGCATTTCTGCCTCTTCCCAGGACACCAGTCCTGTGGGATTCGGGCCCTCCCTGCTGGCGTCATCTTAACTGCATCGCATCCTTCAAGCCCATCTCCAAGTCAGCTCACATCCATGTGCTCAGTCATCTGTGGTCTCTGACTCTTTGTGCCCAGCCCGCCAGGTTCCTCTGTCCATGGGATTTCCCAGGCAAGAATGCTGGAATGGGTTGTCATCAGGGGAATCTTCCGGACCCAGGAACTGAACCCGTGTCTCCTGCATCTCCTGCATTGCAGGTGGACTCTACCCACTGAGCCAGCAGGGAAGCGCATGTATCTATTCCATCCGGGGCAGGAACACAATTCAACATCATCCATGTGAGCTTGGGCAAGGGACTTCATTTCCGTGACCATCAGCTTCTCCCTGTCGAAAGAGGGTAGCCATCCAGACGCACTGCACCTTCAAGGAGCATGGGAAGCAGCAGGTGAAAATTCCTGGCACTTGTTCAGTGCTCGAGAAACATTCGGCCCCGTCCTCCACTCCTCCAACCCAGTTTCTTAGCCTCCCGTCCTTGATCAGGTTGCTCACAAAGTTCCTTTGGGTTTTTCCATATGACCTCATGGGAAGACCTCAAAGAACTTTCTGGCCAACCCACTAGTTACTTTCTCCACACAAAGGCAATTCTGTAGACACCGTGCGATGTGCAGAGATGACCCAGTGCCCTGGGGAAGATCACACACTTCAAGGACAGATAAAAATTAAATTCACCTTTATGGCACAACATAGAATTTGTGTCACATCCTGAGAAGCACGCAGGTACAGTACCGAGAGAGGGGAGAATTCCTGCTCCGTGTCTTGCCAAGGACCTCACAGCAAATTTGCTGCAAAGCTGAAACCTGAGTCTGGGTTTAGGTCCCCAGTCCAGTTTCTTTCCTGTTCAGACACATTATACAATTATGTTAGTCATCACCTTTGAACCCCTCGAACGCGGTAACGCACAATCCCTTTGTGCCCGCTGATGCCCTCAGGTCATGTGCCAGCATCTCTGGGGAATGCCCATCGCCTTCAGGTGGTCCCCTCCACCGCCCCCTGCAGTTTCCTCCTGGCTCCCAAGCCCCCACACACAACCCCGTTATCCCTGTCCCACCCTGGAAAGACCCTCTTCTGTTCTGCAGCAACCATAATAAGACCAGTTTAAGACAAAAAAAAAACCCAGCAGATAACCAACTCCAGTGCCTACTGGGTAGGAAAGCATATTCTTGCCTCTTATCAAAAAAAATAAAGGAAAAATAATCACTGAATATCATCCACAGATCGTCTTAGACCATTTGATGTGATCACAACGATGAGCGAGAGCTTTCAGAGCCTCGCCTCTGGGGCTCCAAATGCATGCTCAGTCTCTGCTGCTATTTTTACTCCTTCTGTACCCGGAGTTAATACATGAGCGAAAAATCTAGGTTTGAGAGGGAAGGGAGGTTGCTGATGCTGCTGTATTTATTTTGCCTGACTCATGGCTAGCAGGACGATGACGATGCTCAATCCAGGGCAGATAAAATGTGAGTTGTGGGGGACAGCGCTAGAAGGATTTTAGAGAGGAAATGAAAGTCTGCTGTTGCAAAGGTCACACAGGTGTATTTTCTCAGGGTTTATGCTGTGCCCCAGATCCATAGTTCCTCTGCACTGCCCCCAACCCCCGACCCCACACGATGGACACCTAGTTTCTCTTCTAGACTTGCAGAAATAAAGATGTGGTGCGGCTGCCAGTGGGGCTTCCCAGGTGGCTCTGGGGGTAAAGAACCCGCCTGCCAATGCAGGAGACATGAGAGACATGGGTTCAACCCCTGGGGCAGGAAGACCCCCTGGAGGAGAGCATACAACCTGCTCCAGTATCCTTGCCTGGAGAATCGCATGGGCAGAGGAGCCTAGCGGGCTGCAGTTCACGGGGTCGTGAAGCATCAGACATGATTGGGTGACCGAACATGCCCACGTGACCGCCGGCGGGACACGTCCACCCTGTCAGTGCTCGGGTGGGGAAGGTGGAGGGGGGTGGCGGGCAGCCAGGAGTGCAGGGGATTCACTGCTTCCCTTGGGAAGCAGAACATCTCTTGTAGAAGATGCCAGATTTGCTGCAACAAACTTTAGATGAAAAGCTAAGATGTTCCACAGAAACAAACAGAGAACTTCGGTGATTTAACGATCGGCAGTAAGTTCCCGGGGTGGCCCAATGTGAGGATTATGAGCACACCAGATACGGCCCCGTCGTTTCTCGCTTTCCTCCGGTTCTCCTCCTCCCCTCATCTTCCTCCCTCCCCTCCCCTCCTCCTTCTCCGGAAGCCGCGTTGCTTCATGTCAGGTTAAATGCTACAAGTGCAAAGGAAAATTTTGCATCCTTTTTTTTTTAAATGGGTCATATAATCTTAAAAGACATTTTTTTTAGAAACCCAGAGGAAAACTTTATATAGTCATGAATTTCAGCCGGAGAGTGAAATTTAATTATTTGGAAGAACTTTCCAAAAATAAAGGGTCCTTCTAGAAGATTTAAAGCACTCAGTCTCTACTCTATGGGGAGAGCACTTCTCTACCTCTCACTTAAATAAGACTTCTGGGCACTTTGGTCTTCCTTTATTATAGATTCTAACTACATCTGGATGCACTCTCAAACACTGATAAAGAATGCTGGAATATCCTAAATGGTGTATTTTAAGAGTATTCGAAAAATCTACATGAGAACTAATAAATTCCATATTCTTTGTCTCCGAATGCCCTTTTGATAAATGGTTTGCATCTCTCCTGGTAATATTAAAGGTACATTAGAGGACTGAGGAGTAGATTTGGTTCCTTTTAAAATCACATCCTTGTAAAGGACAAGGGCTGTTCCAGGTGATCCAGGGTGAAATTCATGACGCACGGAGGGGTCAGGGTACAGAGGACAAAGTAAGAAAGGGGGAAGATTTTAAAAACTGGGTAACAAAGGCAACGCTGCTGAAAAAAATCGTTTGCATGACCAGTTCACTCAGGGCTCTCCTGTCCCCGCTGCTTCTTGCAGGTACAAGCCTTTGGCCGAGACCCTCCCCAGCAACGAGAGGACACTGCCCGCGGAGGAGAGGTGCCGGCTGGCCCTGCAGCACTGCCGGTTCCCCGGGTGGCAGGTGGGTGACCCCCAGGCTCCTACCAGAGCAGGTCAGGGCTGCCAGTAGGTGAGCTGCGTCATCGCGGGAGCCGCCCGTGCGTGCGTGCGTGTGTGTGCGCGCGCGCACTCCGTCGCTTCAGTTGTATCTGACCCCATGGGCTGTAGCCCATCAGGCTCCTCTGTCCATGGGATTCTCCAGGCAGGAATAGTGGAGTGGGTTGCCGCTGCCCGAGACTCACCAGCAAAACCAAAGTGCCGTGATGTGTTTGTCTAAGAGAGATGCCAAGCGTAGTCCCCGAACACACAGCAGCCCTGATTCACCAGTTTCATCAGCAAACACAGGACAAAGGAAGCCCGGAGCCTCTGTTTATGACTCAGGGAGGAGTTCAGGATCGAGTGTTCCTACATCTCAGCCCCCAACGTAGGCAGCAGAGCCTTCTGGAGCGTCTAAAGGGAGAAGTCAGAGGAACCAAGACGGGGTGGTTGACAGAGCCCAGGGTTCCCTGACATGATAGCCGTGCTTCCAGAGGAGGAAGGAGCAGGGACCTGCTCTTCAGAAACCCAAGGGCGCAGTCTGGATTTTGTTTAATCCCTGAAGCAACTCAGAAGGCCGCCATGACTGGTGCTAGGAAGAGGAATGTGAAATGTAAAAGAACTGAGCAACAGAACTGAGCAGTCACGGGAATCAGGGTCCATGACACCAGGAATGCCTGCAAGTTTCTAGCTATAAAACATCTGAACCTGAACAGGAGGCAAAGAGTTTGGTAGCCAGTAGTTTCGGCAAAACATTAACAATTACGGGAAAGCAGAGGTAAGTCTCATCTTTTAAAAACGATGGGGAGATAAAGTGTCTCCAAGGGAAAATGTTTGACAGTTGATGAGGCCATAAAAGGCCTCTGCTTTAGCGCAGAAATGACATGAAGAGAAGGTGCAGACTTGCTGGTATGTCTGAAAGGGGAAGACAGGGTGGGAAGGCAGGTGTTGAGCCCTGGGTTGACACCAGCATCCTCACCCGTCCATGATGAAGAACCAAGAACCTAGCATTTTAGCATGGATGAGTAACGATTTAATTGTCAGTGCCACCCAGGCTCTTTCTTCATTATCCTTTCTCCTGTTCTTTCCCTTTTTTAACTAATAACGGAGTTGAACTTTAAATAGCGGTCTGAAGGAGGACGCGCACACAGCCTGTAGTAGGCACAGATGCACATCCGTGCCAAAAGACAGGATAAAAAAAGGAGGAGGAAGGAGGAATTGCTAACAGAGAGTGAAGTCAGCGAGCCACGCAGGAGTCAGTGGCATCAGACGTGGGGCTCGCGTGCGGAATCATTCCACAAGCTGGAGGTAGTGAAGTCATTTCAGCTGACTCACTCTCAGAACTTCAAGCCAGTGTCTGGGGAAAGGGGGCGACAGAGGACGAGATGGGTGGATGGCATCACCGACTCAAGGGACATGAGTTTGAGTAAACTCCGGGAGTTGGTGATGGACAGGGAGGCCTGGCGTGCTGCAGTCCATGGGGTTGCAAAGAGTCAGACACAACTGAGCAACTGAATAACAACTGAACAGAAGTTAATACAGAACACAGAGATTTCCTGTTGCATTTTGCTCTTTAACAAACACAGATAAGGATGATGTACTTTTATTAATGTTGAGAAAGAACGTTGAGTTGTTGAGTGATCTGGGAAGATTCTTCCACTGAGAGAGGGACTGGCAGGAACCACAACACCTGACCAGCCTTTAGGTCCTCCAAGACACCTGATTGGAGTCTGGGGTCACATAAGGAGGGAGGGGGCCCCGGGGACAAGCCAGGGCAGCCAGGCAGCTGGCCCTCCTCCGTCTGCTAGGACGACTTTGCCGCTGGGTACGGTGTGACACTGAACCTCACGCACACTGGGCCTTTGAAAAAGTACATCAAAATAAAACATGGGGACAAGTTCCCATTTCATTACACTAATTTATTTTCCTTGGCTTTTTTAAATCTCCCTAAAGGAGGCCAAAGAAAAGAAGAAATGTATTCATTTGCAGATCATATTTGTTTATGCGTACCTTCTTGAATAGTTAGGAAAGGTGGCTTTCTTCAGCTTCTCTAAGATGTAACCTTTCATATTCTTTATGCTATAAGACAAATTATTGACTCTAGAGAAATAAAGCTTATTCCTATTTCACTCTTGTACTAGTCAGAAGGCAAACGATTTTTTTTAAAAATCTTACTTCTTACCTAGAAAGCCAGACCCCTCAGTTTCAGAAGTAAAGCACTTGTTTGAAATGTGCTGAAAGTTAGAGGCAGAGTTGTTACGCCTCTCTTGTGAGAGGTTGACAAGGACAAGGATTAAATAGAAAATGTTTGAAGCAGCAGCAGGTCCTAATGGGTGGTTTCCTTCAGGCACCATGGCCCTCAGATTGCTAAGAGGCCAACCTGTGTCCAGGAAGCAGCCCTTATGCATCCTCTGGCTCCGAATGGTTACCGTGAAACTGATGGCTAGTCTCCTCCATGGTGCTTAGAAGCGACACTCAAACAGGAAGAAATTGGAGTCATCCTTGGCTGCGGGAATCTGCACAGAGTGTTAGCTAGAAATTCTATTCTTTGGACTGAAAAGCGGATCCTTTATCATGGCTCTCATGGGTCTTGAGGATCCTATGAGATCACTTCCTGTCTCCCCAGCATCCATCACAGCCCGCGCAGGAAACCTTCACAGCGTCAGCTCAGGGGCTCTAGCTGCAACACTCCTCTTCTTTTGCACGTTAGAGCAGTTCACTGAACACTGGGGTCTTCTGTTGCGTACGAGGAGAGACAGTCGTCTTCCCTTCAGGGTTTGTTTAGAGATCTGCGTGTGCTGTTTACTGTTCATGTAGCCGTGGGTTTGGAGTCAGCACGCGAGGCCTTGGAATTTCTGAAATCTCATCAGTAATGATTCCTCTCATCCTGGAAGTCTGTTACAACAACTCTGAGGGTGTTATTTATTTATTTATTTATTTTGCTTTGTTTTACCTGAGTTAACCCAGAAGAAAGAAAGGAGGCAGTGAACAGGAATAACCTCATTGCAGACATGAGGAAATCGCCTTAGAGATTGGATTCCTGATCAAAATGCAAGGTGGGGGCGAATATTTGGTCTCGGCTGGAAGGCCCTTCACCGGGATCTGTGGCGGGTTCCTTCCGCTGCACTCGCTCTGATCTGTATCTTTCAATGCAGCCACTGAAGGCCCCTTTACTCAGACGACAGAACTTGAAAGGCACAGATTATGCTTCCAGACCGGGGCTTTGATCAGAGGCGCTGGGAGGTTCCTTGATGAGCCTCGCAGATGGCTTCCTGCGGTTAGTGTCTTTTTTTTCCGTTTCTCATGCACCCGGTCGATGGAGATAAAACAAGCTGGCTGCTTGCTGTTGCTGCCAGTTCTGATTGGAATCTTTCTTAAGTGAGCATCAGCCCCCTGACCCTTCCATGGCCATGGCCAGGGAGGCCGGGTCCTGACTTAAGGAAGAGGAGGAGGAGGAGAAAAGGGAGAAGAGGAAGAACTGGGCTCAAGGGAGGCGATGTTTGGTTCTGTCCGATGTGCAATGTCCTCTCTAATCTGAGAGCGGGCACCTGGCTGCTCCAGGCACCCAGGGATGCCGCAGGGCTGGCCAGCATCCACGGTCCAGGTGCCACCCCGGCGTGCTCGCCTCGCCCTGACCCCGTGGGCAGAGGCAGGCGGAGACCCGTTCTGCCGAACCAAGTGGCAGCGCCCCCAGCAGGCGGGTGGCCGGACCTTGTCCCCACCTCCCGTCCTCCGCTCGTGTCCTCGCCCCAAGGTCACCCAGCCCGTCTCCTTCCGAGCCGCTGCCTGTCTATCCCCCGCCAGCGAGTGAGCGCCTTCAGGAGGCCGCGTCCGCCCCCTGGACCGCTGCGTCTCCAGCAAGGCCGTCTCACAGGCAGGTGCTCGGGGCAGACTTGCCTGGCCGGTCAGTGGGTCTTTGTCAATAAGAAACCGGACGACTCTTATCTATGAGGACGTGGGCTTCTCAAATAGCACTGGTGGTAAAGAAACGCCTGTCAGTGCAGGAGACGTGAGAGACTCGGGTTCGATCCCTGGGTTGGGAAGATCCCCTGGAGGAGGGCATGGCAACCCACTCCAGGATTCTAGTCTGGAGAATCCCTGGACAGAGGAGCCTGGCGGGCTGTGGTCCAGAGCCACAAAGAGACAGACACGACTTAGAAACTAAGCACTCACTCACATAGATACACAGACTTGCACGAGTCTGTGAAGTCTGTAAAGTTCACAAAACCCAAGAGCACTAATGTCTGAAGAATGGTTTTAAGATGAGAGTCATATGGAATTTTAGCGTGTCTCTATTTAGAAGGTGAAATGAATTCATGGATTACTTCTGTAATTAGAGATGATTTTTAGAGTTTATAATTACTACCTAAATACAGTTTAAGTGGACTATTGCATGGGGCCAATTTAATTATTTTAAGCATGTATGAAAAAATTGTAAGTCACACGGACAGTGCTTTTCCTAAAGCACTTTTGTTTCCAAAAGAGCAATTAACCTGTTGGATAGTTCACACCTCTGGTCCTTACTTCCCCAAGGAATCATCACAGGATTTGAGCTGGTCACCACAAGTGACCACAAGTCACCAGTTTGGGCAGACTCAGTCCTGGCATTGCTTCCTTTATGTTATCAACATCACTGCTTTAACAGAAGGTGGTTTTAACTCGATGAGAAGTGAAGGAAAACTGTTAGGCTAGAAAGGCATCAGTGCTTGGCGGTTTCTTGTTCATGTGCATGAAATGACAAATTTTAAAAACACGCTGGATGAGCTTTATCCTTATTTCAAAGCAGAATTTAAGTACGTTGCTCAGAAAGCAGTAGCAGTTTCCTGAAATGATTCGAGTAGATGCTACAGGACTGACTTCCAGGACAGTTTTGTGTCTCACCAGAGGTATTTTTCTTTATGAAACAAAAAGTCTACAGATTACTTCTTTTGTGGGGGAAAAAAAATCAAACAGTTTTGAAAATAAGTTAAACAAACCCACTCGTTATTAACTTTCTGCTATTTGGTATTTTTAAAATCACTCAGGTGTTTCATTTATTTAAATATATACATGTTTAATTTGGTCCCACTTTAAAAGGTACCTTTAAAAATAATCCGTCCAGTCGATGTTTATTTATAAAACCCTCTCTGCCTGATTTTCATGCCACACAGCAGCGATGGGCGGGCCTGTATTAGCCATGCTGTTTCACTTCCATAGAGGGGGAAACTTTTGAAACTAATTCTAAGTGGAAAAAGAAATGGTATCATCTGATTTTCACACATTTTATATGAATCAACTGGGTAGGGGATGCTGTCTTCTGTGTAGTTCGTTGAATGCTATATTCATTTTAAAGCCACCTGGAGGGAGATGAAGAGAGAAACAGATCTCTCTGTTCAGGGGCACCAGGGCGCCGGGCAGCCCCTCGCTTAGCAAGGCTTCCACAGGGATGGCTTTTACTGTCGTTCCAGAGAGTTCTAGGACTCTGGGATGAGGGGAGCCTCGTGGACGAGGAAAGGCATTCCATGCGACGCCCGTCACAGGACTTCGTGGAAGGAGAAGCTGAGATGATAGCCTCAGGGAGACTTCCTGCATTCTCTGACGCCGTGAGGATGGGGAGTCAGACACAAGAGGGCTCCCGATGACTTGCTCAAGTAAAGAATCCACCTGCAATGCGGGTGGATCCCAGGGTCGGGAAGACCCCCTGGAGGCGGGCATGGCAACCCACTCCAGTATTCTTGCCCAGAGAATCCCATGGACAGAGGAGCCTGGCGGGCTAGAGT
Organism: Odocoileus virginianus; assembly: GCF_023699985.2. Classification (NCBI taxonomy): domain Eukaryota; kingdom Metazoa; phylum Chordata; class Mammalia; order Artiodactyla; family Cervidae; genus Odocoileus; species Odocoileus virginianus. The sequence goes on along the minus strand of NC_069681.1, from coordinate 26,629,695 downwards.
CCATGGGGTCACACAGTCAGACACGACTGAGGGGCTAGAGAACAGCAGTGTATACAACAGATAACTGATGAGAACCTACTGTATACCACAAAAACAGATAACTGATGAGAACCTACTGTATACCGCAGGGAACTCTACGCGGTGCTCCGTGGCGACCTAAATGGGGAGAAAATCCACAAAAAGAGGGGATATACATACATGCACAGTGGAGTCACGCTGCTGTACAGAAGAAGCTGACATGACATTTTAAAGCACCTGAACCCCAATAAAAATTTTTTTAAATGTTGTTTTTTTAACCCACGCCAGTACTCTTGCCTGGAGAATCCCACGGACGGAGGAGCCTGGTAGGCTACAGTCCACGGGGTCGCAAAGAGTCGGACACGACTGAGCGACTTCACTTCACTTCAAGGAAGAGAAAAGGGAGAGATTACAAAAGAACTAACAGAAAGCAAACCCCAGATTCAGTGAAGTCTACTTTCCCTGTCTGTGCTTACTCACTGCCAGCGCCATCACGGTTGTTGTTTTCTTTGTCATCTTCCTCTGAGGCAGGTTTCATCCTCCACATCCTCTCACGTAAGGCATGGCCTAGATTCCACTGCGTGTCTTTCTGAAATATATGGCCTCACAAGGATTCACTCTGACAGTGCTGAGAATTGCAAGATTAACATTTTACCATAACATTAAATAAAATCAGTTGGATGAAGGATTTATTATTTCATTAATCTAAAATAGTCCAGTAGAGAAAAGATAATAAAAGTAAGAGCAAGAAACTGTTCAAGTTTTAAACCTGCTCCACTTTCTTTACATCTTCAAAGATGAGACAATCGTATTAGGGCCCTTGGCTCTTATTAGTACAATAAATTAATGGTTTATAGCCTTTGTTTTATTACTGGAGGAGCACTTTGTAAATCAACCACAAGTATAAGCTAGAAAATAGCCTATAAAACCACGCTTTCTCTCATGTTCCTCCTCTTTCTCTGGCATTATTACTGTTGAGCATAATAAAAACTTGGTATCTAAGAGTATCTCTTAGTAGTGTGCAGTATGACTGGGAATTACTGTATATGTGCACATATATTTATTTCCATTTTTCTCAGGTTCTAAACACATACATACACACACATATGTGATGGTGATTTTGTTACAAAGGGTTCGATCTTTGTAAGAAATTTGAAAAATAGAGAAAATTAAAGAAGAAAACATAGATCACAGCCATCACTAACTGAACTACCTAGAGATAATGACCCCAGATGCTTGGTGTGTATTCGCTCAGTTTTTAAAAATAACATCATAGATGTTTGATTCTTGGACAGTGTGCCTCCCTTTATACTGAGGACAGATATTACGTCTCTTTTTTCTTATATATTTTCACACACACGTGTGGGTCTGTGTGTGTTTCACAATCATACCCCCAGAGATCTGGTCAGAACAGACAGGCTGTGTTTGTTGAATGGCTGAATGAAGGACTCTCCTCACCCCAAGCGCCTTTCGAAGACGGAAGCATGCGCGGTAGAGTCTTGCTGCTCCGGATGCTCGTCTCTTTTAAAGCGATTCTGCGTTTTTCCCTCTCAGCCTCGTTAAGCAGAAAGCTCAGCGTAGCGTCTGGCACTCAGTCAGTGCTAAGCGAGAGAGGGCTATGCCTCCTGCGAACCCGGTTTTTCACGTCTGAGGAATCAGTCCCCTCTCCTCTGTCAGCGGGACCTTGGTGAGCCCCATTTGGCGTGTGTCCTGCGGTCACACAGGCAGGGTGCCGCCATCTTGGGGAGGAACCGCCTGTTCCCCTCACGGGGGAATGGGGAAGTGGACCGCGGGCAGAAAACCCTTCAAGAGCTACAGGAAGTGGACCGCGGGCAGGAAACCCATCAAGAGCTACAGGAAGTGGACCGCGGGCAGAAAACCCATCAAGAGCTACAGGAAGTGGACCGCGGGCAGAAAACCCATAAAGCCTTCGACTGTGTGGATCACAGTAAACTGTGGGGAATTCTGAAAGAGATGGGCATACCAGACCACCTGACCCGCCTCTTGAGAAACCTGTATGCAGGTCAGGAAGCAACAGTTAGAACTGGACATGGAACAACAGACTGGTTCCAAATAGGAAAAGGAGTACATCAAGGCTGTATATTGTCACCCTGCTTGTTTAACTTATTTGCAGAGTACATCATGAGAAACGCTAGGCTAGATGAAGCGCAAGCTGGAATCGAGATTGCCGGAGGAAATATCAATAACCTCAGATATGCAGATAACACCACCCTTAAGGAAGAAAGTGAAGAACTAAAGAGGCTTTTGATGAAAGTGAAAGAGGAGAATGAAAAAGTTGGGTTAAAGCTCAACATTCAGAAAACTAAGATCATGGCATCCAGTCCCGTCACTTCATGGCAAATAGATGGGGAAACAGTGGAAACAGTGGCTGACTTTATTTCTCTGGGCTCCAAAATCACTGCAGATGGTGACTGCAGCCATGAAATTAAAAGACGCTTACTCCTTAGAAGGAAAGTTATGATCAACCTAGACAGCATATTAAAAAGCAGAGCCATTGCTTTGCCAACAAAGGTTCATCTAGTCAAGGCTATGGTTTTTCCAGTGGTCATGTATGGATGTGAGAGTTGGACTGTGAAGAAAGCTGAGTGCTGAAGAATGGATGCTTTTGAACTGTGGTGTTAGAGAAGACTCTTGAGAGTCCCTTGGACTGCAAGGAGATCCAATCAGTCCATCCTGAAGGAGATCTGTCCTGGGTGTTCATTGGAAGGACTGATGTTGAAGCTGAAACTCCAATACTTTGACCACCTAATGTGAAGAGCTGATTGGAAAAGACCCTGATGCTGGGAAAGATTGGAGGCAGGAGAAGGGGACGACAGAGGATGAGATGGCTGGATGGCATCACCGACTAAATGGGCATGAGTTTGAGTAAACTCCAGGAGTTGGTGATGAACAGGGAGGCCTGGCGTGCTGCAATTCATGGGGTCGCAAAGAGTCGGACACAATTGAGTGACTGAACTGAACTGAACTGAAGCCCTCCCTGGGGGAGAACCAAGGTGGACAATGTGCTAGGGGGTCTCGGGGTCCCGGGGTCAGGTGGGCGGGGACCCTGAAGGGCACACCCACAGCCACCGAGTCCAGGCTGAGACCCCGAGGGCTGGAGAGTCACGGGCTGGACCAGAAGTAGTGTGTGGGGGCGGGCGTGCTGCCCCCCCCCCCCGGGGGGGGGGCGCCCCAGAGAAGAGCCCCGAGCCCCGGAGAAGAGCCCTGAGCCCCCACCACGAGGCGGAGAGCGGCCCCTCTGCGAGGCGGTGCTTCTCAGTCTCTGCTCTTCCCTCCCCAGGAAGGAGAATGAATGAGGCGCTAGGGCTGGGGCAGGGGGTACAGAGCCCCTCAGCTGTTATGGGGCGTTTGCGGCCCTTTGAGGGTCACCTTCCCGGATCGGCCGGGCTCCGGGTTACTGCTGGGAGAGTTGGGGCCATGGCTATGCCCACCCGAGGTCCATCTCTTCTCCATCAGAATGCTGTGTGCTGTGTGTGTGCTCAGTCATGTCTGACTCTTTGCGACCCCATGCACTGGAGCCCGCCAGGCTCCTCTTGTCCATGGGATTCTCCAGGCAAGAATACTGGAGTGGGTTGCCATTTCCTCCTCCAGGGCATCTTCCTGACCCAGGAATCAAACTTGGGTCTTTTGCATCTCCTGCATTGGCAGACAGATTCTTTACCATTGCACCACCTGGTATGCCACAACCTTGTCATAGCTGGGGCGGGGGGCGCGGTGCCCATCATGAAGCAGTGTCACCATCTGGGGCAGAATCACCCTTTAGAATGGTTGCTTAGAGGGACATGGGGTCCAGAGCCATGGGGACTTATGTGAGCAAAGCTCAGCATCTTACTTCAAGGTCAATGTGAAGCCGCTGAGCTTTAAGGAGAGTTGTCAACGTGATCCAATTCAGGCTTCAAACAAACAAACAAAAAAACACAACATATCACTGGAAAGCAAATCTAGATCTGGGGAGCAAGGCAACAAGCTTAAGGTAGTAACCCACATGAGACAGAGCAGGGACAGATGGACACAGAGGGCGGCTGAGGCAGAGAAGGGATAGGACCTTACAAGAACCTTCAGTCAACAAGCTCCTTACATTTTATTGACTCAAAGAGGGAACACTTTTAAAACCAGCACATCAGTTTAGGTGAGGAATATGCTCATGCTGTTATGACCAAGTGTGAATTTGCTGCACAAAGTAAGTGTGGAGGTCTGGAAGATGGAAAGGCCCATATGATATTGCTTACATGGGAAACCTAAAAGAAAAAATGGTACAAATGAATTTCTTCACAAAACAGAAATAGAGTCACAGATGTAGAAAGCAAACTTCGAGTGTCCAGGATGGAAGTGGAGGGGAAGGGATAAATTGGGAGACTGGGATTGATAGATACACATTATATGTATAAATAGATGACTAATAAGAGAGAGCGTGGGGGACTCAGTACTCTGGAATGACCTATATGGGAAAAGGATCTAAAAAAGTGGGTATATGTATGTGTATGTGCTTATGCACTAAGTCACTTCAGTCGTGTCCAACTCTTTGCGACCCTATGGACTATAGCCCTCCAGGCTCCTCAGTCCATGGGATTCTCCAGGCAAGAATACTGGACTGGGTTGCCATGCCCTCCTGCAGGCGATCTTCCCAACCCAGGGATCAAACCTGAGTCTCTTATGTCTCCTGCATTGGCAGGCGGGTTCTTTACCACTAGCGCCACCTGGGAAGCCCCCATGTACATGTATAACTGATTCACTTTTTTGTACACCTGAAACTAGCACAACATTCTAAATCAACTATATTACAGTAAAAATTATACTTAAAAAAAAAGGAAAAGACCTGGCCCTGTTGGCATTGAGAGCAGAAGACAGTTCACAAAATGAGCATAGGTAAGTTGCAAAGCAAATATAAATGTACCACAGAAGAAATATTTATAAAATTAGCAAGGCTAGGTGAGCTTTTAAAAAAATATCTTAGAAGGCTTTCCTGGTGGCTCAGACAGTAAAGAGCCTGCCAGCAATGCAGGAGACCCAGGTTCGATCCTTGGGTCGGGAAGATCCCCTGGAGCAGGGAATGGCAACCCACTTTGGCATTCTTGCCTGGAGAATCCCATGGCCAGAGGAGCCAGGTGGGCTACAGTCCATGGAGCTGCAAGAGTTGGACACAGCTGAGTGACTAACACACTAAAATACTCTCAAAGAAGAATGTAAGGCCAGAAGATGAAGACAAAGGGCGATGAAGGTTCGCGTCTTCAGCAGTAAAGCCAGCATCAGGGCACAGTGGTGGTGACGTGGACGGTGCTGGTAGTGGCAGGGCTCTCGAGTTCGTGTCCACACCCCGGTGGGGACGACGGCTGTGATTGTGTTTATGCTGCTGTTAATCATTTATAACCTCACGTTCCACGGGGCGGGGTAACTGTTACTGACATTCTTGAGGCCCTTTTGTTAAAAAGACAGAGTAAAGGTGCTCCCTAAGAGGATCCATTAACTTACCCAGTGCACTTTTTTGGAGCTAATCACCCTTGTTTGGGTTTGGCTTTGGTTTGCTTTTCACGAAGTGTCACTCTGGGAGGAAGAGATATGTTTTAAGCCCTCTTGACCAGATTGGCATGATTTCCATAATGAAATAACACATAGGATCACATGGTACATAAATCACACATAAGCTCAAAATAGTGGTTTTTATTCATCACTGCTTGCTATACAGGTCATAGTATTCTGGGTGAGAGGAATTAATTTTTCTTAATCTATAATTACGTGTAATTCGAGCCAAACCACCATCTTCAAAAACCAGAAGATACAGTACTTATTAGAGTGTGTGGCTGTAATTATCTTTTCTGTCTTAAAGTTGAACTTCAAGAATGGTCTGTTTATAAAAAAGAGAAAAGAACTTGTATTTAGCACAAATGTATCCTTTGGTGATGTTTTAAAGTGCAATCAGAGCCAGACTGAAAATTAGAATATCTATATTAGCCATCATGAAAATGTAAAATATGGAAATACTAATAATAAGTATAAATTCACAAAACAGTGATCTTTTGTAGAAACGTAACAGACCAAAGAAGTGAGCGGGCCTGCACTTGCCCTCTGCAGTGCCCCACACTCTGTGCAGTGTGTGTCTCTCTGAACCTGAATAAGCCCATTTCTTACCCAAAAAGAAAAAAGTTTAAAAAAAAAAGAAGTAAATAGGGGAAATATGTGAATTCAGCCTGGAAGAGATGGCTTTTAGTTAAATGGTTGTTTCACTGAGCTTCCTGAAAGTATAAAACATCTTCTCTTCATCCTTGTGGTCTAGAGCCTGGCACGGGGCCTGGTACTGGGAAAGCCCTTGACGAACGTGTGGTTTCTGAACGCGGTGGTGGACGGGTGGATGGATAGAGGGATAGAGGGCTGGATGTAAAGAGGGAGGGACAGGTGGATAGAAGGATGGAAGGGTTGATGGATGAATGATAAGTGAAGAGACAGATAAGCCAGATAGTAGGATAAGTGGGTGAACAAATGTGAGAGAGGAAAACCAGGAAAGATACAATATACAATGCACCTAAGTAGTATGTGAAAATGATAAATAACCAGGAATGTGTGAAGGTCTGTTCATGAAAGCGTGCAAGTACGAATGTAGGCGTTCTTAGGGGACTGTTTCTGTTTGGAAGAGATTACCTGGTCGGTACAGAAAGTGCTTTGCATGGTGAAAAGGAGAAGGAACTGTGTTTTAAAGGAGCACAGTGACATTCTCAGATCAGCAGGAAGAAAAACAAGTCTGATGGGAGAGAGGCACAGACATCAAAGCACATAAGAGAGTGTGGTGTTCTTATCGTTGTCAATAAAGCTGTTTTGAAAACTGAACAGATTGACATTGGGAGGGCACTTTAAGAGACAGATACACCAGGGCATTTTTTTTTTTAAATTCTAACATTAGAGTGAAATAAGTTGACTACTTTTAATCCAGCTATGATTTTATATATCTTGTCTTTGAATGGGAAGAGTGTATTTGAATAATGCTAGTGTTTTTAGAGCCAAGGAGATTAAAATTTTCAAAGAGTAATTTTTTAATGTATAATAACAAGGGTACAGTATTTTGCAGCAAAAGTATCAGCCGCCACAGTAAACTCTTTCTCAGTCAGATCTAGTCTCTGGTGACTATTAATAAGAAGCTGCTGATAGTGGGAGACGTGGGTGTACAGGGTGGCACAGAACATAGCAGTGTCAGGAGCAGTGACGTCGTTCACTGGGAGCGCTGCTCGGATGCTGCGGGTCCTTGACACACGCTCACGTGGGGTTCTGCCCTCAGAGTGTGCATGGGAAGTTAGAGCTCCAGTCAATAACCTCTCTTTTAGAGGAGTGAGGTCATCAGAGGTTAATAAAGATCATGTTATGGAGGCTCTTGAATGCCAAACCCAGAAGTATGCATTTTAGCTTACAGGCAATACAGAATCATGGAGAGGTTTCTAGAGTGTTCATAGATTGGAGGCAGTGGGCAAGGTGAGCCCAAGGGCAGGTAAAGAACTAGAGGATGGAGTCCTAGATTTTGGATGCAGTTATCTTATACCAGCATGTGATGGTGCCGGAAATATGACACGTAGCATCTCTGTTTCTCCAACTGCATCAGACACATTTTTTTTCTTAAATGAATGCATTCACATAATTTAAATGGATTTAATTTTTTAAAGATTTCATTATTTGAAATAAATAATTTTATAAAAATCTGAGCTCACATTATAGCTACTATCCATAAAAATCATTTTCTTTGAAATTCTGCTTTTTCCATTTTGTCATGCCATCTGCTTTACTTCACGTAATATGTGTAAATTGTGCTCTGTATATTTTTCCAGCAATACCCTCGCCCGCAAATATTTCACAGTCAAGTTGAACACTCCGACAGGTATTCCACTAATGACAAAAATGGGAATTCAGTGGCCTTCCACTGTAGAGACATCTCTACAAGGTACATTAGAAGATAGAGATGTCTACAAGGTACATTAGTGACACAGGTGCATTAATGAATTCATTGTTATAAAGTGCCCACTAGACTGAGAGCTCATGAAGCTATCCGGGTTTTGAAGGGTGAATAGGAGCCATTCTAGCAGATGATTGAGAGAAAGAAGAAAAATAAAGTATGTATGTTAAGCCAGAAGGAGGAAAATGTTCCTATTTAGAAACAGTAAGGAATATGATATAATTTGAGAATAAACTCAACTGCATTGGAAATGGATCTTGTACTATAGAAAGCCTAATAAACATTTCAAGAGAGTTCGAGCATTATCTTGGAAATCATGACCTGCTACTTCTGTACTTTCAGCACAGAAGCAATGGACATGAACTTGGGCAAGCTTCGGGAGGTGGTGAGGGACAGGGAGGCCTGGCGTGCTGCAGCCCATGGGGTCGCAAAGAGTCGGACACGGCTGGGTGACTGAACCACAGCAAAACATAATGAGACTGGGGTTTAGAAAGATACATTCAAAACTGCATCAGTAATTCAAAGGCTTGAAGTCATCAATGACAATTTCGTTTAATCTTTTAAGATCTGTCACTTCAGAAAACAAAAACAAAAACCCTAATGGTTTTCTAATAAAAACAGTGATGACTCTAATTCACAGATGGCTCTTCTGAAGGTAGTTTTGCCCACAGTCTCCCAAACAACAAGGGGTGATCAGATGGGGGAACATCCCTATAAAGGTGAGGCCAGTGATGCAGGAAGGGTGATGAAGTGTTGAAGGATGCCCCTGAAAAGGTGAAGGATGCCCCTGAAAAGGTGATGCTGCAGAAGCAAGAAGTGTGGGTCCCTCTTCCCTTCCCAAGAAGGGCAGCCCTCTGTGTCTGCCTCTCTGGTTGGAAGCGACAGTCAGAGTTGAGGATGAGGACAGGGAGGTGGGGTGGGGACCTCACAGGTGCCCTCAGCATCTCTAGCGCAGCCTCCAGGCCACCCACGCTCCATGGCAACCACCCATCCAGGCTTGTCTCTGCTCCCACAGCCTGCATCTCTGAAAAAAACCCTAAAAGCTGTATCAGTCATTGAAATTCTCAAAGTCATCAATGACAATTTTGTTTCATCTTAAAAAAAAAAAAACCCTAATGGTTTTCTAATAAAAATAGCGATGACTCTAACTCACAGATGGCTTACTTTACAGGAGTCAGGATGACATTAAGGTTTCCGTCTCGGATAGGAACACGCTGCCTCCAGGGTGTACACGGGGAGGGCTTGGTGGGAGAACGCGTCAGACTCTCCTTTTCTCTGGTTGTCAGAGCAGCTGTTTATATGAGAGTGCAACCAAAATCAAGAGTGGAGGTGCTCCGAACATTTGGTCTCATTCAGATGAATCTTGCTGGATTTGATACAGCGTACCAAGGCACTGATTTCAGAGTAACTGTGTATGAATTCAGCATGCAAACGAAATTAAAATGGCCAACACTTTTCTCCTAGTCGGTGTCATTAATAGACAAGGTAAATCCCTGAAAATGCAGAGATCTTGTCTGGGTTTTCCTGATGAAGGTAGATTCCTTGATTTATGTCCCACGAATCCTAAGTATAGATCCTTGGTGACTCAGCCGTCAAGAATCTGCCTGCAATGTAGGAGACACAAGTTGGACCCCTGAGTCAGAAGATCCCCTGGAGAAGGGAACAGCAAGCCCCTCCAGTATTCTTGCCTGGAGAATCCCATGGACAGAGGATCCTGGCGGGCTAGAGTCCATGGGGTCACAAAAGAATTGGACATGACTGAGTGACTAAACAGCAACAGTAATCCTTAGTATCACTGAGAGCAGAGGCCTTAAGGACTGAAATGTGTTATTCAGATTAATTTCTGAAGAAGGAATCTGAGATCCTACTAAACGGCTAATTTCATTTTTAAGGAAAAAGAAACATTTTTTCGGGTGAATCTGTATCATATTTTTGAAGAATAAAATTTTGGATATTTTATTTTATAATCTCTTTGAAATGACTACATGTCTCATATATTCAGTAATGCTTCATTAAGTTCTTATATCTTAGCATAGTGAAAGTGAAAATATTACTCACTCAGTTGTGTCTGACTCTTTGCAACCCCATGGACTGTAGCCCACCAGGCTCCTGTGTCCATGGGATTCTTCAGGCAAGAATACTGGATCTGGTAGCCATTCCCTTCTCCAGGGGATCTTCCCAACCCAGGGATTGAACTCGGGTCTCCTGTTTGCAGGTGGATTCTTTACCATCTAAGCCACATATGTTAGCATGATGTCAACAAATAAGATACTCTTTTTTTCCCCTCAGTTATACTGTGTGGTTCTGTTCATAATGTCCTGCTTATCTCAACGGTGGCCCTATTCTGAATTTTCTCTCTTGAGAAAGCTCCCTCAGCCAGTGTAGCCAAGCAAATGCTAAAAAGTTAAGTTGTTGTTCAGTCACTAAGTGGTGTCCGTTTGGACAGATGTCCCTGTCCCTCACTATCTCCCCGAGTTTCCCCAAGTTCATGTCCATTGAGTTGGTGATGAGCCGGTGATGCTATCCATGTGTCTCACCCTCTACCACCCTCTTCTCCTTTTGCCTTCAGTCTGGAGGCAAGGAATGGCAAGCCACTCGAGTATTCTTGCCGTGAGAACTCCATGAACAGTATAAAAAGGCAAAAATTTCAGGGAGCATCTCCAAACATAAGCAACCCATAGACAAGTCATGTGGTAAACAATAAAAATAAAGAATGACTGAATGAATCTGCCTATTGGATAGTTCAGTTCACTTCAGTTCAGTCGCTCAGTCGTGTCTGACTCTTTGCAACCCCATAGACCGCAGCACGCCAGGCCTCCCTGTCCATCACCAACTCCCGGAGTTTACTCAAAGTCATGTCCATTGAGTCGGTGATGCCATCCAGCCATCTCATCCTCTGTCGTCCCCTTCTCCCCCCACCTTTAATCTTTCCCAGCGTCAGGGTCTTTTCACTGTACAATATGCCCAAATAGCTAAATAATTTAAACAATCACCTGAGTGTGGTGGTAGGAGCGTGCCCAGCCATTGCCGTAGTCTTCAGCTGTGCCTGAGCGGGACACTTGCCGTGTGGATCCTGGCTTCCCTCCTGCCGTCCTCCCGCTGACCCAGAAGCCCAGAAGCCCTCCTCACTCACGAAGCCCTAGTCTTGCCTCTGCAGGGAGATTTCCAGGGTGTAACTCTGCCAGCAGCTGCCTGCTCCCCTCCGGCTCCCACCGCACCTGTGTCCACCTGTCTGCTACCCCACCTTCCCTGGCACCGCCCTGACTCACCTTCCCACTCTCTTCTCATCATTTCATGCTGTGGCTTCCAGCATGATCTCCTTTTTTCTACCTCCAAGTCTGGCCTGAAAGGAAGATCAGTCGTCTGAAACACTCAGACCACTTCTTAACTACCCGCTATCGAGTCCCAGGAAATTGCTAATTATTGTGAGAAAAAACCCATTTCATCCATATCTAGCTTCAGATTTAGCTTCCATATGGAAACTGAAAACTGTTTTTTTCGTGATAATACTTTATTAGGAGGCTTCACATTTTCTCATCTTCCTTGTCTTGGTAAAGAAGTGCTAAGTCACTTCAGCTGTGTCTGACTCTGTGCGACCCCATGGACTGTAGCCCGCCAGGCTCCTGTCCATGGGATTCTCCAGGCAAGGACTCTGGAGTGGGTTGCCATGCCCGCCTCCAGGAGACCTTCCTAACTCAGAGATCGAACCCATGTCTCTTACACCTTCCTGCATTGGCAGGCAGGTTCTTTACCACCTGCGCCACCTGGAAAGCCCTTGTTAGAGGAGGGAAAGTGAAAGTGAAAGTCGCTCAGTCGTGTCTGACTCTGCGACCCATGGACTGTACAGTCCATGGAATTCTCCAGGCCAGAATACTGGAGGGGGCGGCCCTTCCCTTCTCCAGGGGATCTTCCTGACCGAGGAATCGAACTGGGCATTGCAGAGATTCTTTACCAACTGAGCCATCAGGGAAGAGAGGGATCAGCTAAATAGGTAAATCATCATGCCTGACCTTCTGTCTTCTGTGTTTTTCGTTTAGTCCCTCCACCATTTATTCTGTCACCTACAGCTGAGCACAGAAATTGATGCTAAAAGCAACTGTGGTGTTGGAGAAGACTCTTGAGAGTCCGTTGGACTCAAGAAGATCCAACCACTCCATCCTAAAGGAGATCAGGCCTGGTTGTTCACTGGAAGGACTGATGCTGAAGCTGAAACTCCAATACTCTGGCCACCTGATGTGAAGAGTTGACTCACTGGAAAAGACCCTGATGCTGGGAGGGATTGGGGGCAGGAGGAGAAGGGGACGACAGAGGATGAGATGGTTGGATGGCATCACCAACTCGATGGACATGGGTTTGGGTGAACTCCGGGAGTTGGTGATGGACAAGGAAGCCTGGCGCGCTGCGGTTCATGGGGTCACATAGAGTCGGACACGACTGAGCGACTGAACTGAACTGAGTCCAGGTCTTATTTCCAATTTGCTGAATGACTTCTAGTCCTGGCTTATGTGTTCCGTGTCTGTCATACCTTCTTTTCACCCTTGAAGACATTATCGTCTGTTTCTCCGACTCATCTTTTACCGGGACTTCACAATTCCTCATCTTCTGTTTCTCATCGGTCACCTTCCTCAAAACGCTACCACTTGTGAAGTTCAGGAGTATTTCTTCACATTCTCCCAGAGGTGTAAATATCTACGTGCGGCGGTGAACACATACTGCAGCACAGAGAGAAAATCTAAGGATCATTCATCGGCTGCTCTGGGAATGCAGATGAAGGTCACACAGGCCCTGCTGGATGGGAAGAAACAGGCATCAAAAATCCACTCCTGGAGGTGGGGCCCAGGACAAATAGAAATCAGCCAATGGACAAACAACAGTTGTGGAATCTTCCAAACCTGAATCATTGATCCCGTTATAGTGTCCTGCCAAAACCGTGCCCAGCAATCCACTCTCAAGCCAGTTTTCTTCTTTTTTTATTGGGCTATAGTTGCCTTCCAGTGTCATCTTGGTTTCTGCTGTTCGATGAGCTGAATCGGCCTTATGCACACATATTTCCACTCCCTCTTGGGGCTCCCCACCCCAGCGTACCAGCCCTCCAGGCCATCATGCAGCAGCAAGCTGAGTTCTCTGTGCTATCAGCAGCTTCCTGTGAGCGACCTGGTTCACACCTGGAAGTGTATACATGTCCATCCCAGTCTCCCAGTTCACCCCACCCCGCCTTCCCCACCCGGCCTCCACATCTCTCTACATCTGTGTCTCTGTTCTTGCCCTGCAAATAAGCTCAGCTGTCCCATTTTTCTAGGTTCCACATGTATGTGTTCATATACAATATTTGTTTTTCTCTTTCTGATTTTCTGGAACTTCATACATTTCCAGAATAACTGTTGAAAAGTTAGATGGCCTCCTCTTAAACTTCCCAGTGTATACCCAGGGTTCACAAGAAAGCGTCTGTGTGTCCCCTGGAATACGCCTCCCAGTGTGGCCATCAGTGACGGGGTAGCCTCCTCCCTCCTCCCTTTCCACGCTGCACCTCAAACCTGTTTGTCGTTGTCTGCTCCTTGCCTAGTTTTCCTGCCCCACTTTCATCGTTTCCCATCATCCCTGGGAATTTCTTTTGTATCCTCAAATCTAGCAAAGTTCTCAAGACCCAGCTACTTGGAATTTTTGGCGTGGCTGTTAGAAATATCACTGGAAGAGATCTTGGCCATCCCGCCCAGCTGTCTTCCCAAGGTCTCCGCCAAATTAAGGGAGAAGAACTATATTCCAGCCCTTCCATCTCCACTCTGAGGGCTCACCTCGCGGCGAGTGCCCCGCAATGGTCATCACTGAGGCTGCCTGCTATGTAGCGTTGCTACCTATAACGCTTTGGGAGTTTGGTTTCAGAACCCAAGTTTGCATAGATTTTGCTTTGAGGATTTAGTTTCCTATCGTGAGTCACATGGGCTTCCCAGATGGTGCTAGTGGTAAAGAAAGTGAAAGTGTTAGTTGCTCCTGGCCTGGCAGTCGCTCAGTCATGTCCGACTCTTTGCGACCCCATAAACTGTAGCCCACCAGGCTCCTCTGTCCATGGGATTCTCCAGGCAAGAATACTGGAGTGGGTTGCCATTTCCTTCTCCAGGGAAGCTTCCCTACCCAGGTATCAAACCCAGGTCTCCCACATTGCAGGCAGGTGCTTTAACCTCTGGGCCACCAGGGAAGCCCTTTAGTTGCTCAGTCATGTCCAAGTCTTTGCAACTCCACTGACTGTAGCTTGCCTCCCAGGCTCCTCTGTCCATGGAGTTCTCGAGGCAAGAATACTCTAGTGAGTAGCCATTCTCTTCTCCAGGGCATCTTCCTGACCCAGTGATCGAACCCAGGTCTCCTGCATCACAGGCAGATTCTTTACCATTTGAGCCACCAGGGAAGCCCCTGCCAACGCAGGAGAAATAAGAGATGTGGGTTCCATCTCTGCGTCGGGAAGATCCCCTGGAGTAGGGCATGGAAACCCACTCCAATATTTTTGCCAGGAGAATCCCACGGATAGAGGAGCCTAGCAGGTTACAGTCCACGGGGTCAGAAAGAGCCGGACACGACTGAAGCAACTTAGCACACACGCATCCACAGTGAGTTACATTCCACAATCGACAAGGAACAGAAGATGACATGCCCCCCCCCCCCCCCAGTGCCTGTCTCACAGATTTGCTCCGTGGCGCTCACAGACAGTACCAACTGTTCTTCCTGTTGACTGCCAAAATAAGTCAGCAGTTGGGAAGGAAAAAAAAAACACTATGAATTATGGAAAATAACTGGGGAGACAGAATGGCAATACAATGGGAGGAAAAGTACCAATTCTCTGTGGCCACCCACTCAAGTGCCTACCTCGTATTTCAACCAACAGAAAGAAAAGTAAATGAAAGCGGACATCTAGTCAACCAGGAGCCTCGGAAACAGGAGGGTGGAGAGGGCTTTCCCTGCCTGTTCAAATAGCTAGCCTGGCTGCCATAATGCAAGATTCAGGTCTCAATCTCTTGCAAAACTGTGTTTCATGAAGACAGCAAACTGGCTAACAAGAGAGCTAGATGGAAAGATTGTTGTTCAGTTGCCAAGTCATGTCCAACTCTTTGCGACCCCATGGACTGCAGCATGCCAGGCTTCCCTGTCCATCACCAACTCCCGGAGCTTACTCAAACTCATGTCCATGGAGTCAGTGATGCCATCCAACCATCTCATCCTCTGTCGTCCCCTTCTCCTCCCCGCTTCAATCTTTCCCAGCATCAGGGTCTTTTCCAATGAATCAGCTCTTTGCATCAGGTGGCCAAAGTATTGGAGCTTCAGTTTCAGCATCAGTCCTTCCAATGAATATTCCGGGTTGATTTCCTTTGGGATTGACTGGTTTGATCTCTGGAAAGTGACAAAGTATGTCTGGAATCAACTCAGTTTCCATGTGAAAAGCTTCATCGTCACCTCGGGCTCCGCAGTCTGATGGCCAGTCTGACCTGTCAGCCTCTCTGGTACCTAATGGTGTTTAGACCCGTGCTAGGCTCATGTCCCTGTGATGCTGGCCTCAGGCTGCAAGGGTCAGTGTGTCAGTGCCCACAGCTCATGCTTGGGCACACGTGTTCCATGGTGCTTGTCAGCAGTGCTAAGGAGATGGCCGTGAACAATATCACAAGGTCTGTCCAAGCTGTATTTTCTTCTTATCTAACAGGACGTCACCTCTGAGCATCCACAGCCCCTTCATCTTAGTATTTCCCAGGCTTTTCTGCAGTGATTCACTTCTGCTTCCCCGAAGAGACTGTGAGCGTTTCCATTGTGAAGGACAGTCCTCACACCTACCCCAGTCCTGTGAATTCTTAGAAAATAAGCACAACACACCGGATAATTATCGTGAAAATGCAAGGCTGCAGCTTATTGTTGTGTGTTTTTAAGAACTTTCTTTGGCAGCTGTCTTCATCAAGAGCGGAACATTTGGACCGACTTGCATACCACCAGAGCTTTTAATAGGAGCTGATTCATTAACATGCCTAAATTCCCCTTTTAAAACCCTAGATAAGGATGTTCATGGTATAGCTACTGTCCAGGCAGGCCTCGAGAAGGTTATTGCTCAGAGACTGTGTGGAGATGCTTTACTTTTGTGCTGCAGTTCTGTGGTTGCAGTTACGTAAACATTTGGTTTATAATAATATATGGAGTAGTAGGAAAAAATCATTGACATGAAGCAGTTCCATGTGTCAGCTTTAAGTAGGTTTTGTTTCTGGTATTTTGTTTGTTCATTTTTTTCCCTTTCCACAGACTTGTTCTCCTTACTGTGAGAAGAGGAGAGATAAGAGTTTGGCTCTGGGATTTGGGAATTCACTCATGGGAATGGTTATATCTTCCAATAAAGAGTCAAGACCAGTGTTTTTCTTTCGACTGCATGGTACAGCCACCCCAACTTGAGTGGATGGATATTTGCAAACATTATTGACACTGTTTACATACAGTGAACATACTTATTAAGGCAAAAAAAGCTTTGAGATTTTGATTAAATGGAAAAATGTTTTTTTAAAAAATATAAGAGGTACTGGAATTACTTTTGTTAGCCTTGCTCCTGCTAATCCTTCTCTGAAAAAAAAAAAAAAAACCTCTTGCCTGATTATTTTCCCATTGTTATTTTGGCATCTTCCTGCTGCTAAATGTCTCCCTGCTGTTTGCGTTTTAGATTGGAGCTCGCAAAGTGTTCCTGAAATACTGGCACGCCAGCCAACTGAACGATCTGTGCCGCCAGCTGCAGGGAAAAATTATCACCTGCCAAAAAGGTAACAGTCACACACTTGACGGGCACAGTTCAGTCACAGTTCTGAACTTCGCTGAACTGTGCAATACAAGCCATCGAGTGAACCCCCACTTTTAAATCTTCGGGGGACCTACGTTAGAGAGGACCCTGCCACGGCCCTACGTCTACCCATCCCATGGCACCACCTTCGGGCAAATAAATAGGTTCTGGAGTTCAGAAAGCACTGTCAGCTAAAGTTGGCCGTCTACCTGTCTCTAGATCACAGGGTGCAGACGTGGCTTATGCTTTACCTGATGGTCATTCCATCTGCAGTTTGTACCTCATTGTCACCTAAGCCATAATCTGGAAGAGGGGATATACGTATCTTTTAATGGATGCATCCCTCACCTTGAAAATGGGCTTCCCTGGTGGCTCAGTGGGTAAGCCTGTAATGCAGGAGACACAGGAGATGAGGGTTTGATCCCTGGGTTTGGGAGGATCTCCTGGAGGAGGAAATGGCAATATTCTTACCTGGAAAATCCTGTGGACAGAGGAGCCTGGTGGGCTACAGTCCATGGGGTCGGAAAGAGTCAGACACGACTGAAGTGACTGATCACGCACACATGCACAGCTTGAAAATATCCGATTTGTTGATCCTCCAAGAAGCACAGGACAAGAAGAGTGTGCCTCCGAACCTGCCGTGGGGAAAAAACCCCATGCAACACTTGGGTGCAGCTCCGCATTCAGATTCCTGGGCTACTCCTGCAGTCAGCCTCTGGCAGCCAGTCCTCCAAACCCCAGACAACGTGGCAGGCTGTCTGCCTGGTCCCCTGAGGTCACTTGGACCAGCCTGGAGATCGGGGCGGTGGGAGGAGCCTCCGCTGAGGGAGGGGCCAACTCCCAGCTGTGTGCACTCCTTGCTTCTGTCTGGGTCAGGCTGGTCTGGCCTCCTTCGTGGACTTCCCCGGCGGCTAAGACATTGAAGAATCTGCCTGCAGTGCAGGAGTCGTGGATTCGGTTCCCGGGTCAGGAAGATCCCCCGGAGGAGAGAGTGGCAGCCCACTCCAGTGTTCCTGCCTGGAGCATCCCATGGACAGAGGAGCCTGGGGGGCCACCGTTCATGGGGTTGTAAAGAGTCGGTCACGACTGAGTGACTGAGCGCATGGAGAGTTTACATGCACAGTGTAGGGAAGGCTGGGCTCACAGGCCTGCTCTTGACCACCACCTTTGCACTTCCTGTTTGTGTGGTCAGACCTGGCATCCCCCCGGGAGTTGGTGAGAAGTGCAGACTCTCAGGCCCCGCCCACCCCAGGCCCCCTGAATCTGAATGCGACTCTGCAGCCTGCGGTTGAAGGTGGGATTGAGCGCACTCGCCCCTGGGCTGTGGAGTCAGCCCCTGTTACACACATCACTCTCTCGGGGCTTCCCTGGTAGCGCAGATGGCAGAGTCAGCAGGAGACCTGGGTTTGATTGCTGGGTTGGGAAGATCCCCTCGAACAGGAAATGGCAACCCATCCCAGTATTCTTGCCTGGAAAATCCCATGGGCAGAGGATCCTGGCGGGCCACAGTCGCATCTGACTCTCAAAAGGTCAGATACGACTGCACGACTCGCGTGCACTTTCTCCTGGAACTGTGATTAGAGGACTGTGCGCTCTGCCCTCGGCACGGGTGCCGCTGGAAGTGCCTCCTCGGGTTGGTTACCAGTGTGAAGTCGCTGAGCCCTGCAGACCTGAAACAAGAAATGAGCAGAACCGTAGTTCTTTCTTCACGTCTAATGATAAAAGTCGAGAATGGGTTTTTAAAAATGGCATCAAGATAAAAACCATAATTTTCTATTGCATAAATGAAATAATGGCTGTAAAAGCATTTTTTTTTAATTTACAGGCTCTTCAATGCAAAGTATTTAATTATTGATTTTTATTTTTACATCTCTTGGAACTGTAGCTTCAGTCCTTTTTGCACATGTGAAATTCACTCAGAAGTTATAGCATCTGGAGTCATTTCCAGTTTTTCAAGAGTTCTCAGTTTTTCCTTATAAATATTAGGTGGAAGAAAGTTGTAACTTTCAGTCTGAAGTTTAATCATTTCAATTGTAGATGATTGCCAACAGAAGTTTTCCTCTGACTGTATACCTTCATTTTACCCTGCATGGAATTGTCAGAAAGAGGCAGAATCAATTACCTATTTGTGGCAGATTTAGTTCATTAGTTGTCTCGTCATAAAGATGCCACATTTTAGCAACTCCTATAACAATTTTTAAAAATTTTTTCAAAGATCAGTAGTGCGAAATGCAGGAGAACAGTGAACAGTGAACAGTGGATTCCCAGGTGAATATGAGTCCAATGAATTGTCCTTCTGTAGTCAGAGGTCAGAAGTCTGGCTTGTCCACGTTAATAGTCTCTTTATTCTGAGAGATTAAGCATCTTGAATGTACCTTCCCCTTCGGCTTCCGAAAGTCACGGTCTCTCTTTTTCAAACGAGCACGTCAACTGGCCAGTTTGACGCTTTTTGCTTCTCTCTCTTCCTCTGCCTGTCACATGGTTAATATTTCTGCATTTTATTCTGCATTTTGTATTCCCAAAGTCTGACTGTACCTTTCACTGTTTAATCCTTTTCTCTTTTAGATTAGTTCAGCATGACTGTTTCTACAGTTAATACAACCGCATTCCAAAGTAAACTGAACATTTAGTATAGCCGTCTGAAAAAAAAAGGCCTTGAGCATTTTAGACATCTGTGTATTTTTTGCCTCCGAAGCCACAGTCGTAGAAAGTTATGTTCACCTTCCCACCATTTAAAAAACTTTTTTGTTTATTTTTATTAACCAAAAACATTTTGTGTTGTGGTATAGCTGATTAACAATTTGAATAGAGGCAAGGTATTTAAGTAAATATCCTAGACATATGTAGATACCCACACATTTATCCTCCCATAGCCAGGAAATATTTTAAAACACTTAATGTTTTACAGGGTAATCTCCTCCCTACAGAGGAGAATAAAGTGTCTTTATAACCACATTTGGAGAAGGGAATGGCAACCCACTCCAGTGTTCTTGCCTGGAGAACCCCATGGACAGAGGAGCCTGGCGGGCTACAGTCCATGGGGATTGCAAAGAGTCGGACATGACCGAGCGACTGAGCACATACCCACAGTAATTTTCCCTACAATTATAGCTCTTCCTATAATCCAAACAACTCCTTCTAGTTTTAGAAACTCAGACTGGGAAGAGACGCATCTGGGCATCTAATTGGAACCCACCCCCACCCCCAACCTGTCAGAGCCTCCCTGAGCAGGGCCCATCCTGTTTCTTGAACTTGCCCGGGGACGGGGAACTGACCCTCTTTCCCATGACATGCCTGATCCATTTGCCAGCTTTGCTCATTGTTTGAAATTTTTTCCTCGTATTGATCCCAAACACACACTTCCCTACACCTTCCCTGTTGTGATCCGATCTGGAGAACTACAGAGCCTGTCTCCAGGGCTGCATGACGGAGTTTGGCCTTGTAAGAGCAGAGATCCGCACCCTGGCTCTCCTGTTGGTGGGCTGTGTCTACTTGGAGGAGTTTTCTTAACCTCAGTAAGCTTCTGTTTCTCTGGGGACAAAGTGAAGATTTGCTGTTGTTGGTGTTGAGTTGCTAAGTGGTGTCAGATTCTTTGCAACCCCGTGGACTCTAGCCCGCCTGGCTCCTCCACCCAGTGGATTTCCCAGGCAAGACTACTGGAGTGGGTTGCCATTCCCTTCTCCCGGGAAACTTCCCAACCCAGGGATTGAACCCGTGTCTCTTGCATCTCCTGTATTGGGAGGAAGATTCTTTACCTCTAGTGCCACCTGGAACGCCCACAGAATGAAGGGATGGGTACATCAGTGATCATTGAGTTTGGGCCTTGAAAGACGGGATGGGGTGCCTGGCATGTGCCACTGCCTTTAAACAGCGGGCGTGATTTTTCTTTGCAAGTCTTACATTTGTTACTGATGTATCAGTGATTTCAAAGTGTGTTCACCCACCTGTTTTCCCCCGATTCTTGCATGTTTTTCTAGCCCTGCTTCCCCAGAAAGCAGAAGGATGCCCCATATTTCTACACAATCTCTTCGCAGAGCCTTAAATGCAGAGCTGGTTTTTCTAGGAGTTAAATCCCAGTCCTGTGAACAGTATGTGCATGGCATTCTAGGAGACCACTCCCAGGGGCCTCAGATGTTTCTCTTATAATCTGATACAATGCAATTGGTGCATTGGAGACACACCCGGAATTCTCTGGGGTTTGGACTTCCTTCTATCAATGTCCAGACTGTGCTACCACAGAAGGAGGGGGCTTTGTCAGGATATTACCTACTCAGTCAGGGTAAGGGTTTTTACCTCCATTGCTGTCATTCCTGAAAGTGTGGGTATCTTTCTTAAGACAACATTAGAATGTTTTAGTAAAGTCCTAGACTGGGTGAAGAATATTTTGTTTTAGAGCTGTTCAGACATGAAGTCTTCCCTGGAGGCTCAGTCGGTAAAGATTCTGCCTGCAATGTGGGAGACCTGGGTTGCATCCTGGGGTCGGGAAGATCCTCTGGAGGAGGAAATGGCAGCCCCACTCCAGTGTTCCCGCCTGGAGCATCCCCTGGACAGAGGAGCCTGGTGGGTCCAGGGGGTCGCACAGAGTCGGACACTGAGAACTAACACTTAACTCTTTTGACATGATGTGTCTGACTTGGTGGTGGACATCTGGGTTTCTGACCCACGGTTGTGTTCTTTCACTGAAGTGGTCAGAGGCTTTTTAGCCCGCCAGCACGTGCATCAGAAAAGGAGCGTCCGGCAGCAGGAGGTCACGTCCATCAACAGCTTCCTGCAGGTCACGGAGGACCTGGGACTGAAGACCTATGATGCCCTGGTCGTTCAGAATGCCTCGGACATCGCCCGCGAGAATGACCGGCTCCGGAACGAGATGAACACCGCTTTCCACAGAGAGAAGCTGGAGGCCAGGGGCAAGCAGGAGGAAGTCCCCAAAAGGTAACGGCGGGCGGTGGCCCCTTCCGTCACCCACATGGTTCATCGGCTGGGGGTGCGGGGGAGCAAGAAAATGCCCATAGTGCTTTTGTTTTTAAATATTTTTAAATATTGTTTTTAAAATATTTTTTTAAATGGACTGTTTTTGGAGTCTTCATTGAGTTTGTTGCAATATTGCTTCTGTTTCATGTTTTGGTGTTTTGGCCATGAAGCCCGTGGGGTTTTTGCTCCCTCACCAGGGATCAGACCCACACGCCGTGGCTTTGGAAGACAAAGTCTTAACCACCGGACCCCAAAGCAGTCCCAGCGCTGATAGCTGTTAATGTAACATTCAATCACACGTGGCCATAGGGAGAGGAACACTCGTATATGCATGCCCGCTGTGTGAAGTGAGACCTCCTGCCATCCGAAAGGATACACTGCCTGAGCTTCCCTTCTACAAAGTGGATGCTTCGTGTGCTTATTCAGGTCGCGTGAAATAACTGCTGCACTAACGCCCACATCATTTGCCACCTCAAGCACCGAGATTGTTTTTTAATTTTTAATTTCGTTATTTATCAGCCGTGCTGGGTCTTTGTTGCCGCGCTGGCTTGCTCTGGTTTCGGTGAGCGGGTATCGAGGGTTACCCTCGAGGTGCAGTGAGTGGGCTTCTCATCGAGGTGGTTTTCTTGTTAGGAGCCCAGGCCAAGTTGTCCCACGGCACATGGGATAATCTGGGACCAGGGATCGAACCCGTGTCCCCTGCATTGGCAGATGAATTCTTTACTACTGGGCCCCCAGGGAAGTCCCTCACGGACCATGTTTTAAGTCCTCTAATGTTTCCATCTTAGCAAAAAGGTATAGCTGGGATCTCGACATCTTTACGCAAGTGTCATCTATATAAATAAGGCTGACTCACAGAAACGTCTGAAGATTTGGCCCCCAAAATGGAGACACCGCCCTGAAAATACGAGAGCAGAGAACCCGATCAGTGGTGGCCTGTATTATATTTCCCTTAGGAAGCGCTCTCATCTTCATTGCCAGTAAGGAAAGCTTTTAGGGTTCACGGTGGATGCTGATCTTGAAACAGCCAAGTGAAGAAATCCAGGTCCTTCTCCGTTTCACCTCTCTTGTCTCTCTGTCACAAATGAAGACACTCATGACCGATAATCCTCCCTGGTCCTTTCCATCCTAATTTGCTATCAGGAAGATTTCCCACCCCCCCAGACTTTTAACTTTTTATTTTGTATTTGGGGTATAGCCAGTTATCAGTGTATGGTAGTTTCAGGCAAACAGCAGTGAAGGGACTCAGCCACACATATATCCACATGTATCCATTCTCCCCCAAACCCCTCCCATCCAGGCTGCCCCGTGACAATGAGCAAAGTTCCACATGTTCTACATGCTCTCCGCTTTGAGTATAGCGGTGTGTGCATGACCTTCCCAAAGCCTCAGGGAGACACTTTTCCATAGGAACACAGCAATATCTAGTTGCTCCTCACTGCAGATGACCGCCCCCCCCCACCCACCCCCGGCCTTGACTGCAATGTCAAATGATTTTTTATTAAAGTGGAAATGGTGGTGTGTCTCTCACTAATTAGCTTCAAATATCTCAGTGATTAAATGCTGAAAAAAGTCCCTTTGTACGGAAAACTGTAATTAAACATTACAGGGAAAACAAATTATCCTCCGAGAGCCACACTTTCATCCTCAGCGCGTTCATTCCCTACATGGGCGTCCGATCCGCCTGGCAGTGGATCCCAGCCCTGTTGGTTCCCTGCCACACAACGATATAATTATAAAAACAAATGCTCTGAGACTCCTTGTGAAACGAACGCATTGGCATCTCCCTCGCGCACAATTACATTGACATGTGAAGCCAGAAGGAAATTTTTTTTTAACCAGATAACTATTAATTTTATATGACTTCCAGAATAATATTTATTATTTTCTCTGCTGGAGCTAAACAGCCACCCCAATTTCTCAATTTCATCATGTAGTCATTTGCCCGATATAAAATTAAGTGAATAAGTATTCGTCTTATTTATTTATTTATTGAATACCAGCAGTTCACTTGGCATTGGGCAACCAGATGGAGCCACAGAAGAAAAATAACAATTCTGCACATAATTAAATAATTGCTGATGGAATTTAAATGGCAAGGGAAAGAGAGAACGAGAGAGACTGGGAAAATGAAAATCTTTGATCATTTTAAGTATATACCCTTTTGCAAGGATGAACAGTGATGAACTCCCAGCAATTGATGCATCAGTAACTCTCTATTAAGATGGATTTCCCAGAAATTATCATTCAGATTGAAATTCTGGTTTTTTGATTTGCTTAATAATCGGAGTGTGAAAAATTGACTCAGCGAATGCCTGATAGCAAACGTGGCGCTCCTTGAGACGTCTTGGGCTTGGGTGAGATGTTTTTCGTGAAGTAATCATGGTGAGGCTGGTACGTGCTTGTCTGTCAGGAAGCGGGCCTGGAAGGATGGAGTGGCTGACCCTACAGGCCCTGGGTACCGGAGCGCCGCCTGCATCCCCCAGCCTTGTGGGAAGGCTGATTTACCCAGGAGCCGAGATGACGTGTGCTCGAGTGGTTCGCTGCTACCATCTAAGTGATGCCCCTGGGCCCCTCCGCCGGGGCTCTCTGTGTTCATTCTCTCCCCCCAGAGCTGAAGACAAGAGTGGACCCAGGCGCCTCCACTGTAGCTCCATCCCAGTCCCCGCGGCAGTGGACGGCCTGGCCCAGTCCCTGGCTGGTCCGTCCTCCAGGCCTCCTTCTCTGCACTCCGTGTTCAGCCTGGATGACGGCAGCGGCCTCCCGTCACCACGGAAACAGCCTCCGCCCAAGCCAAAGAGGGACCCCGCCACGCGGCTGAGCGCCTCCTACGAGGCTGTGAGCGCCTGCCTGTGGGCTGCAGCCAGGGACTCGGCGAATGAAGGTTAGCCCTGGGGAAGAAGGGGGCTGCCCTGCTGGGTTATGGATGCTGACTGCTGGCCTTTGGGTGCCCCGTACGGCACTGCCGCCCTGGTATATTTTTAATAGAATTAAATCCATCCTTGGCTTGCCAGGGGCCCCTTAATCATTAAAGATAAAGAATATTAATTCAAATCTCTAAGCCTCTTAGGGAAAAGCTACTTATATATCACTTTCCTTCACTCCTATCCCGACTTCCACATCCAATGAGGAGCCTCAAACAGAACAGTTCAGAAAGTCAGTCGCTAGTCCATGTAAACTTTTCTGAATTAGAAAGCTGAAGAGATTCATCCGGCCTTCCCTGTTATCACAACCTAATTAAAAACTAAGCCTGCTTTATCTGCGCACAGTAAGTGAGCCAATTCATGCAGGGGAGAAACGTGACTCAGCAGAACTCCGTGAGTGAAATTTTGGAGACCAGACAAAAGTTTCTGCGTTGGTGGTCTGGACATATTTAGGCAAAACCATAGTTTATTCTCAAGTGAATTTATCGTAGGTTAGTTCATGTGGTATTATTGCTTAATTACTAATTTTTAGAATTATGAAACACAGAGGCACTCCTTTGCAGAATATTTTAACAGCTTAACAAATTTTAGCTATCACCCTTGGAATGAAAGGCCCTCTTCTAGGCCCAGGAGGATGCACAATATATGAAACAAACAAAGATACCTTCCCTCCTGGGGCCTGCACTCTCGTGGGGGAGACAGATAGGAAACACAAGAGACAGATAAATACACAGAGTATTTTAGAAGACCACAGCTGCAGAGGGAAAAAGAGGAAGAGGTGGAGATGCCAGGTGAGGTTCTCGATGAGATGGCTGCATAGGTTTCATTGGAAAATGTTACAAGAACAGAGGAGGGAACACAAATTCTTTGGTAAATAAATGAGCCAAAAATGCAAAAGCTCAGCAAAGCTGTAGGTCCATCTTTGACACCAAGGAGGCGGGCAGACCGTGGACCAGAAATCTGGTCTGTGAGCTCCTTTGCAGCAAGGACTTGACCCTAGTAATCTTCAAAGATGCTCTTCATCTGTTACTTTAGAAAGAATAGATCTTCAGGGGAATTTTTTTAAATGGCTGTTGTCACGTGTGAGTCATGCTACAGTAATGCTTAGATGGAGATGAAGGAGAATTGCATTACTTTGGGGAGAAGAGGACAAATGTGTGTTTTCGGCATCATGATAATAAGGGACATAGCAAAAACACGAGAGGAACCGTCTGGAGGAGAGCCTTCAGGTGGATTTAGATGTGAACATAAATAGAAGAGAAGACCTTCCAAAGAAACAAGCCCTTCTCCTCTTCTTCCCAGCATACAAGACAAACTAGAAGGGTCTTATAGTCTCTGCAAGTCGTAAATATGCCCCCTGAGAAGGTAGATCTATCTGCCCTGGAATTGAGATTTTGGAGAAGTCAGGTGCCAACCTGTCACACAGTTGGGAAAGGAGACAAAATGTTGAGGCTACAGTTGAGAGTCTCTCCTATGTGCAGCAAAAAACAAATGTCAATTTAAAAATGTTAGTCAAGAACCACAGGAGATAAAAATATACATAAAAGCAAATGACGGGACGGGGGGAGATTAATGAAGGGAAAGCAAGAAAGACCCCAGGGGTAAAACTCTGAGATTCCTTCTACATGGAGAATCAGAAAGCTGCTAAATGCTGCCTGTTTAAAAAACATGCTGTGATATCATTAGATTTGTAAGACTTTTATATAAATTATAGGTTCTTGGAACATAATCTCAGCTCACAGGTGGCTCTGAGATGCTTTTGGTGTCTCCCCACTGAGGCCCACCCCAGGGGAACTCACATTTGTAGAGGCGTGTGGCAGGGCTGGTCAATAAATCTGCTGCTTTTTCATGATCCACATAAGTGCTTCTTCCTTAACCCCGAGGGCTTGACAGCCATCACCATGTCTCCTGAGGCTCCAGGTGAACCCCTGCGTTCAGCAGTGTGTTTTAAGCGGGTCTTTAAAGATAGGAAAATTAACCTGACTGATTGGGTAGCGCAGGTGTGCGGGTTGGCATTTGTCACTCTAGGACTCAGGGTCACTTGCCCCTATCCGCAGCATCGAGCACCCCATCCGTCAGCAGTGGCCCTGGTCCTCTTTGCGCCATCATCACAGGAGCCGAAGGTGTCCAGAAAGTGCCACTCACCACTAGTGGTTACTTAACTTTAATTAAAAGTAAGTAAAGTCTAAAAGTCCAGTTTCTCAGTCATCAGTGCCAAGGACTCAAGAGCTGCTGGTGGGAAGTTTCTTATCATCACAAAAAGTTGATCAGACAGCACTGATTTTTTTTTTAACCGGAATATAGTAGATTTACAGTGCTGTGTTAGTTTCAGGGGTACAGCCAAGTGACTCAATTATACATCTCCACATGGCCACTGTGTTTTAGATTCTTCCCCCATGATAGGTCATTGAGGAGTATTGAATAGAGTTCCCTGCACTGTACGGTAGATCTTTATTAGTTACCTCTTTAT
Organism: Odocoileus virginianus; assembly: GCF_023699985.2. Lineage (NCBI taxonomy): Eukaryota > Metazoa > Chordata > Mammalia > Artiodactyla > Cervidae > Odocoileus > Odocoileus virginianus. Next base: position 26,602,570 of record NC_069681.1, on the reverse strand, counting down.
ATACAGTAGTGTGTGTATCAATTCCAGTCTCCCAGTTTATCCCTGCCCCTCCTTACCTCCTCGGTAATCATACATTTGTTGTCTGCTGTAACTCTGTAAATCTATTTCCATGTTATACGTAAGTTCATTTCTACCCCTTTCTTTTCAGATTCCATATATAAGTGTTATCATATGATATTTGTCTTTCTCTGACTTACTTCCTCAGTAGGACAATCTCCAGGATCATCCTTGTCACTATATATGGCTTTATAGACAGCATTGATTTTTTTTTAACTTTTTATTTGTTTAAAGAGAAAAATACTGTTTTTTATTTTTGCACATTCAAACATTTTTCATGGACCTTCTAAACACTTTAGCTCAACTGAACATATACAACTCTTTGAAGAAAAGGCGCTGGGGATTGTAGTGTTGTGACATGCATGGCTGTGTCTCTAGTCGTTCAGTCATATCTGACTTTTTGTGACTATTTGGACTGTATCCCACCAGGCTCCTCTGTCCATGGGATTCTCCAGGCAAGACTACTGGAGTGGGTTGCCATGCCCTCTTCCAGGGGATATTCCCAACCCAGGGATCGAACCTGCAACTCCTGTGTCCCCTGCATTGCGGGCAGAGTCTTTATGTGCTGAGCCATGAGGGGACTTTAACTCAGGGGGAGTGAAACTGTGAGTCACTCAGTCGTGTCCAACTCTTTGCGACCCCATGGGCTGTAGCTCTCCAGGACTGTCCGTGGGATTCTCCAGGCAAGAATACTTGAGTGGGTTGCCATGCCCTCCTCCAGGGGATCTTCCCAACCCAAGGATCGAACCCAGGTCTCCTGCATTGCAGGCAGATTCTTCACCATCTGAGCCACCAGGGAAGCCCTTAACTCAAAGAGTCTGTGCTAATTTACCCAAAGTACCCAAAGGCTTTTAGTGGTGGTGCTAGAGTAAATTAGCACTAATTTCAAATTCATGTTTTTACCACAAGTGGAATACTGAGTTTTCTGCACCTAGTAGTGTATCACACCATTATCTGTCTGCTGCAAAAGATAGGAAGGAAATTTGATCATTGCTTGAAATGTTGTGTGAACACCATTCATTAGAACAAGACCACAAATCAAGTTCAAGATCTTTTCTTTTATGAAAGAAAGCTGCTAAAGAACTCAGAAGGCTGTAGACTGAAAAGAGATGCGATCGGAGAGTGAAGGTCAAAAATCGTAGAGAAGCCAGTAGTTAGGTCACCTTGAAGTGGATTCCTTTATGCCCAGTCCTGTTCTTAACATGGGCCTTTCCTAGAGGTTTTCATCCAGTAAACACGGTCGTCTGGCCAGGGCTTTTTTCTCCCTCTCACTATCTTTGTGCCTGAAAAGCTGGAAACAATTTTATGAGCCAGTAAATTTTAACATGTGTTTGCAAACTATTAACAAGCGAGAGCCAACTATTTGAAAGTACGATTTTTAGAAGCCTAAGATTGTTCTTTGCAAGCAGAGACCAGGAAGGGAAGAACGGGTGGTGACATCACTTTTTCTTTGCTGAGAAGCTCCCAGTCGAGAGCTTTTCCCGAGGAGCTGAGTTTCTAAACCCAGCGAGCTGACATTCTCCCCAACACATCTAGTGATCACCAGATGATGAAGCGGCACAGGACAGGTTTTCTCAGGCAGCTCTCAGCATCGGCATCTGAGCCTGGTCATTTTATTACTGTCTCAGGGCCTGGGCTCATCTCCATGAGTACCTGTCATTCAGAGTCCTCCATGAAGCCACAGGTGGGAACTGCAGTTACCTGAAAGCCGGTCACTTGCACCTCCAGGGCCCCGAATGTCTAAGGACTGGGACTTCTTGGCCGTCTCTGTGTCTAGGGGGTCTCTCCACCTGGTTTGTGCAGTGTGACAGGTGCAGGGTGGCTGGGCTTCTTCCGCGGACAGTCAGCATGTCCACGGCATGTGGTCCAGGAAAGAGAATGCCCAGTGGTCAGCATATTCCCTTTGATGAGCCTGCCTTGGAAGTTACACAGCGTCACTTCCACCCTTCCATCCACCAGGCAGTCCCAAAGGCACATCTGGGTTTAGGAAAGATGAAGTAGATTCTGAGGCTTCCCCAGTGGCTCCGAGGTAAAGAATCCACCTGCAATATAGCAGACTTGCAGGAGACGCGGGTTCAATCCCTAGGCCAGGAAGATCCCCTGGAAGAGGAGATGGCAACCCACTCCAGTATTCTCACCTGGAAAATCCTATGGACAGAGGACCTGGTGGGCTACAGTCCATGGGGTCACAAGAGTTGGACACGACTGAGCACACACACGGGCCAAACAGATTTTACCTCCTGATGGGACTGGGAACTCGACTGTGGCCAAGTTCGGGGAAATGCAGACTGCCTCTGACTGTAGAGGAAACAGTTGACATCGCTCCCACGTGCAAGCTGCACTCATCTCTGGGTGCATGCTCAGTTGTGTCCAACTCTGCAATCCCATGGACAGTAGCCCACCCAGCAACTCTATCCGTGGAATTCTCCAGGCAAGCATCTTGGAGTGGGTTGCTATTTACTCCTCCAAGGAAGATGCACTCAGTTCAGTTCAATTGCTCAGTCTTGTCCAACTCTTTGCAACCCATGAACCACAGCACACCAGGCCTCCCTGTCCATCACCAACTCCCGGAGACTACTTAAAACTCATGTCCATTGAGTCAGTGATGCCATCCAACCATCTCATCCTCTGTCATCCCCTTCTCCTCCTGCCTTCAATCTTTCCCAGCATCAGGGTCTTTTCAAATAAGTCAGTTCTTTGCATCAGGTGGCCAAAGTATTGGAGTTTCAGCTTCAAAGATGCACTCACCTCTCCCCTGAACTCCCCAAAACCTCATCCCACTATCAAGCTCAATTCCAAGTTCCAGATCCCAGAACGTGTATATCTGGTCCAGGTATCCCAGCTGCTCAGATCAGGCTCCTTAGGTGGGCAGCTCCTCTAGGACTGTCCTTAACTACTGAAGACAGGTTACCTGTTCTCCTCACAACTAGCATGCTGCTTGTGCCTTGGTTAGGATTTAGTCCTGGTGCCTAGAAAGTATTTTCCATGGCCATTTGACCCATGCTCTGGAATCTTGGCTTACCTTTGGATATTATTTCCCAGTCTACAGGAGGCTACTCCTGTTTGGGGGTGGTCGTTTTCTCAGCCTGATTCCTGCTCATAGAACTCTGAGGCACCAGAACCTCTTTACCTTGTACTAACTCTCCCTTTTTCATTGCATGCTGATACAATTCCCTTAAAAGCTTTGTGAGTTTCCTGTGAATCAAATTCTACTCCTTTAGTCAAAGCCACATTTACAAATCTTTTTAAGATAACCTCCTCTCTACCTTTTTTTTTCCCCTGAAAGATTTCTGTAGGGCAATACCCTTAATATTCTTAGACTGTGGTTCTTATATTATATGGTTATATATCTTATATATATGGTTCTAATATTCTTAGACTGTCTTGTGGTTTTGTTTCTTTGCAAAGATGCATGAAACACCACCTTGAATTTTTCTTGGGCCTTCATAAAGTGGTTCATAGTTTTGACTTCATCTTCAGATCATATTTTCCTGAAAATGCCCCGGATTTAATCTCTGCTTACAAGGCATTTCTTAACTTCAGAGTTATCTGCTATCTGGATGGCCCAGTGAGAAACCATTTTATTTTCAAACTCAGAAATCCTAGGCTCCTTTAAAGTTAATAGGTGGTTCTTTCTTCAGCTTTCCACTTTATTTTCCTGTTTCCCGCAGGAAAGTAGAAGTAGGCAGGAGTCCACGTCTACACACTGTGCAAAATCTATCAGAGACATGTTGTCTAGTGTCCACGTTTCTGCGGGTGACAGGGTTGCTAAGCTGTCCACAAAGCTATAAAAACGGTTATGTTTCCTCCTGCGTCCAGCATCTTTCTCACTCTCCTTTAAAGCTCACCAGGAGCTTTCTTGAAGGTCACACTTCTGCTAACAGTACCGTCAAGATTTCTCCTGTTTCCCAAGGCTCCTGCCAGGCTTTCAAAGTCTGGGTTTCTTGTGAATAGTAGCACTGGTTCCAGGTTCCAGCATCTCTTTAGCTGTGTGCTGCTATGTCACAAACCTCTGCAAACTTCAGTGCCTTAAAATGACAGAGACTACCATTCTCCTCCCTCCCTCTGTGTGTGTCTCTGTCTGTCTGTCTTTCTCTCTGTCTCCCTCTCTGTGTCTGTCTCTGTCTGTCTGTCTCTCTCTCTGTCTCTCACTCTGTCTCTGTCTGTCTCTCTCTCTGTGTCTCTGTCTCTCTCTGTCTGTCTGTGTCTGTCTGTCTCTCTCTTTCTCTCTGTCTGTCTGTCTCTCTCTCTCTGTCTCTCTCTTTCTGTGTCTGTCTGTCTCTATCTGTCTCTCTCTCTCTGTGTCTCTGTCTCTGTTTCTCTGTCTTTCTGTCTGTCTGTCTCTCTCTGTGTCTGTCTGTCTCTCTCTCTGTCTTTCTGTCTGTCTCTCTCTCTGTCTTTCTCTCTGTCTGTCTGTCTGTCTCTCTCTGTCTTTCTGTCTGTCTGTCTCTCTGTGTCTGTCTGTCTGTCTCTGTCTCTCTCTGTGTCTGTCTGTCTCTGTCTCTCTTCCTGTCTCTCTCTGTGTGTCTCTGTCTCTCTGTCTTTCTGTCTGTCTGTCTCTCTCTCTCTGTGTCTGTCTGTCTCTGTCTCTCTTCCTGTCTCTCTCTGTGTGTCTCTGTCTCTCTGTCTTTCTGTTTGTCTGTCTCTCTCTCTCTCTCTCTCTGTGTCTGTCTGTCTCTGTCTCTCTCTGTCTCTGTCTGTCTCTCTGTCTTTCTCTCTGTCTGTCTGTCTGTCTCTCTCCCCACTCCTGTAGTTGGCTGGCATCACCCAAGCCCTTCTCCTGCCAGCCGTCTCTCAGCTATGCTTAGATAGCAGCAGGGCTGGGACAGTCCACAGGCTGAGTTCCTTGAGTCTCTGGAGTCTGGGCTGGGGAAACGCGGACAGCTGAGGCCTGGGGTGGATGGCGCTCTGTCATCTCCCACCTCTGTCTGGCCTCCCCACGACATGGCTGCTTCAGCATCCGCAGACTTCTCCCGCAGAGATCAGGGCTGCCGAGACTCGTGTCCCGAGAAGGGAGGAGAGGCAGGGCCCCGCCGCCTGGCCAGCCTCAGCGGACGCAGCATTCCTTTCGCCATGTTTTATTCATGGGGCCGGCACAGAGGTCCTTCTAGCTTCCAGGCTCTGGAAGAGCAGCAGGGACTGAGAATATTGTTGAAGGCAATTTTGGAAAATGCAGTCTGCCACACATCCTTTAAATTATTCAGATCTTCAGAACAACTCTATAATACTAATGTTAAAATTTTGTTTGGTTCATTAACTTTCTGGGAGAAGCTTATGAGTTGCTGTGCTTTAGCGCATTGAAAGCCTTCGGGATAATGCGCATTAATTACAGAATTGTGCATTTGGGGGTATTTTCTGCTCTTAAAAGTGGGCTTCTTTGGTGAACCCTGTATAATACTGGCCTCCAAAGATGTCCACTGACTTAGAAAATTAACTTTGTTCTTTTCCATCCTCGTCTGGACGTCTCCCATTTGTTTCACGTTTACAGAGCGCCAGCATCTGAACTAAGCCCTTTGCAAACACCATTTTATTTCCCTGAGATAATTACTGATATCACCATTTTATGCATGACTATACTGACGCTTCCCTGAGAGCTCAGTTGTAAAGAATCCGCCTGCAATGCAGGAGAACCCTGGGTCGGGAAGATCCGCTGGAGAAGGGATAGGCTGCCCACTCCAGTATTCTTGGGCTTCCCTTGTGGCTTAGCTGGTAAAGAATCCACCTGCAATGCAACAGACCTGCGTTTGATCCCTGGGTTGGGAAGATCCCCTGGAGAAGGGAAAGGCTACCCACTCCAGTCTTCTGGCCTGGAGAATTCCATAGACTGTATAGTCCATGGGGTCGCAAAGAGTTAGACACAACTGAGCGACTTTTACTTACTGAAGCTTACAGGGAGGTGACCAAGAGGTATTTTAGAATTATAATTTCCCTGAATGCCACAACCGCAAGCAACACACACACACACAATTCTGTGACCCCTTCTTATGGCCTGTATTGTCCCACCTCATAATAAATATCATGTTCTAATTGCTATAGAATTAACTTTTTTTTAAATTCTCTGACTCAGCTAAGAGGGCAGAGGAAGGCAGGAAACGTTTTCTGTGTATTCACTGATGTGTCTTAATAAACATTGGTTAAACACACAACTAAATGAATGACAGCGTGGAATGCTGGTCCTGCTGCAGTTTGAATGCCATTTTAACCCTAAAAGTGGAGTTGTTGCCCCAAAAGTGAGGTGGAGACTCTCATATGTGCAGTCATAATGACAGAAAAGCCTGGCTGCCTGCCTTTAATAACTCAGGAACTCAGCAAAATTAGATGTGCTTATTTAGATCAAGACTTCCTACAGATTAGCACAATACCAAATTGGTAAAGCAGTTCAAGATTTTTGAGAAGTTTTGATATTTTAGCAAAACTGTATGTAATTTTTGAAAATTAGCATCTCAGTTTCCAGAGAAATTGTATTCAATAAAATCTACTATAATTTATAGTAAAAATATAAGGGAAAGGACTTTTAGAATTTTTAACTTTAATAAATGTTTTGAGTCATATGTAAATGCTCTTCTGCCTCTTTCAAAATTAGTTCTCATAGTATGCTCATGGGCTTCCCTAGTAGCTCAGATGGTAAAGCACCTGCCTGTAATGTAGGAGACCCAGGTTCGATCCCTGGTTCAGGAAGATCCTCTGGAGAAGGAAATGGGAACCCACTCAAGTATTCTTGCCTGGATAATTTCATGGACAGAGGGGCCTGGAGGGCTATAGTCCATGGGGTTGCAAAGAGTCAGACAGGACTGAGTGGCGTACACAGTAGCATGCTCATTTGTTTTTCTAAATACAATCCTTCTTTCCAAGTTCAGTTCCCGCTTAAGTTCTTAGTGAAATATAATGCTCTTGATTTTCCTGTTGTTTGTTAGGATTTAAGTGTGTTGGTTAATTGTAAAACTCAGTCTTGGCATCATTTTCACAAAGTTCTTTATAGAAAGATAATCTCCGTGCATGTAGTTGTTTTCCTTGGTGTGTTGTGTTCACTTTGCCTGGGCGCCTGCTCAGTCGCTTCAGTCATATCCAACTTCTTGCGACCTCATGGGCTGTAGCCCGCCAGGCTCCTCTGTCCATGGAATTTCCCAGGCAAGAATACTGCAGTGGGTTGCCATTTCCTTCTCCAGGGGTTCTCCCCAGCCCAGGGATGGAACCCGGTGTCTCCTGCGTCTCTTGCACTGCACGTGGATTCTTTACCACTGACTCACCAAGGAAGCCCTAGATTATTTAAACAACCCAGCTTCAGGGGACTTCCTATAGGAAACACGCAGGGGGCTCCAAGCCTCTGACTTGCCATTCTCCCCAGCCTCCTAGAAATCCTGAGGATCGCGTGTAAGGCCCTTAGAACCCAGGTGTGGGCAGCTCCAGGGGAGATGCGAGGTGCCCTCCCCCGCCGCATTCCAGGCCCTGCATCCCCGGCATCCTGGGCCTCCTTACAGCCAGTTTACCTCCTCCTTGACGGGTGCTGGTTGTCCTCCAGCTCCAAGACCAAACCTGGTTTTCTCCTGGGGAGTGTGGGGAGACCCGGACCCTGGGGGTGCGGGGACGGGGCCCCTGGAGGGGGCAGGCCGGCGCGGGCGGGGGCCTGGGTCGCGCTGACGCTCCGGTCCCCCTCTGTCCCTGGCTCAGCTCTCGCCCGGCCGCGGCCACATAGCGACGACTACAGCATGAAGAAGGTCCCCCCTCGGAAGCCCAAGCGAAGCCCCCACACGAAGCTCAGCGGCTCCTCGGAGGAGATCTCGGGCGCCCGGCCGGGGGCGGCGGGGCCGGGGGGCGCGCGGCGCAGGGCGGGCGGCCCGCAGCGCCAGCCGGGGGTCCCCGCGCCCCCAGCGCCCCCAGAGCCCGAGCCCGAGCCCGTCTACATCGAGATGCTGGGCCGCGCCGGCAGCCCCGAGCCGGCGGAGGCGGTGTACGAGGAGATGAAGTACTGGGCGCCCCCCGGGGACTCGGGCGGCCTGGGGCCGGGCGCCGGGGCGGCGTCCGCGTCGCCCCCCGCGGCCCCCGAGGACGGCAGCGCCGGCGGGCCCTGCGGGGACGCGAGCGGCATCCCCGCGCCCTTCCCCAATCTGCTGGCGCACCGGCCCCCGCTGCTCGTGTTCCCCCCCACGCCGGCCACCTGCTCCCCCGCGTCCGACGAGTCGCCCTTGACGCCCCTGGAGGTGAAGAAGCTGCCGGTGCTGGAGACCAACCTCAAGTACCCCGTGCAGCCCGAGGGCTCCAGCCCCCTGTCCCCCCAGCACCCCAAAGCCCCCAAGGGGGACGGGGACCGGCCCGCGTCCCCGGGCGCCCCCGCGCTCGCGGGGCCGCTGGGAGCCTCCCCGCCCCCGACGCCCCTGCCCCCGCCCGCGCCCCCCGCCACCCTGCGGCCACCCGCGCACTTTCCCTTCGCGGCCCCCGCGGAGCCCCCCAGGGTCCCCCCGAAGCCCACCTCAGCCCCGGCGGGCGCGCCCTGCAGCCCCCTCACCAAAACCCCGTATTCCCCCGGGAAGACGGCCCGAGGGGAGCCCAGGAAGGCCACCACCACCGGCGCCCCCTCCCCGGCCCCCTACAGCCCCCCGAACTCCAGACCTCTGGGCAGCCCCCTGGACGAGCTGGCCAGCCTGTTCACCTCCGGCAGGAGCGTGCTCCGGAGGTCGGCGGTGGGCAGGAGGATCCGCGAACCCCAGGGTGAGTCTGGCGCCCTGAGCGCGCTGGGACAGGTCCACATGTGGGAGTTGTGCAGAGGGATGCGGTGTTAAGAAACGCGGGGGGTCCCTGCGGGGTCCTTCAGAACAGGTAGCGGGTTTAAAATCATCTTATATGCAACAGGTATGGCCGAGTAGTTAAGAATGCATCTTTCCATTTTGCAGACACAAGTTCATGATATAAAAACACGTTGCACTAAAACCGGACTTCAGACAGCCTAGTGAAGCAATGGGCATTAGATCAAGACAGCTTGAGCCACTGAGTTCTGTTTGCTAAGAGTATCCGGGTGTAACTTGGAAATGGCAGTTGCATACTGTTACATTGAGATGCCCCTTTCGGACATCTTTGTCCTTTGCTCGGGTTACTTGAGCACCCTCATCGCGCTGGCCGTCTCACTTCCATTCCCTGCGTCTGAAGTGACTACTTCTCAGTTACTCCCTGATGCTCAGTACCACTCAGTAGGAGCCCAGCCCAAGAAGGCCACCGCCTGGGCCCCCTCGCCCGCCCCCTACAGCCCCCGGAACTTTAGGCCTCCGGGCAGCTTCCCCCGAGGAGCTGGCCAGCCTCTTCAACTGTTGTTTCCAGTGAATGATTTTCCTTCTGGTCCCAAGGACCCTTTTCACTCAGTTCTGTTCTGTCTGCATCTTCTAGCTGAGCATCTCAACTGCTCAGCTGTTGACAAGCCAGTCCCGGTGAGCTCAGGGCTAGACTGTGACAGCCAGAGGCCTTGCCTGTATCAGAAAGTATTTATTTTGTGTCCCTATAGAAGTAGAATGTAGCTAGCAAAACAAAACAAAACAAAACACTTCATTAAGAATTTTTTAGTTGATCTCTTGTAAGTAGCTGGCCTCATTCAGATGAGGTTGCCTTTGGGCTCAGATTCTCTTAATAATCACAAAGAACATAGTCATCTTCCAAAAAACATCTGAAGGCTTTTAAATAAAACCAAAATATTTTACAGCATTCTGTATTTGGGAGGCGAACTGCAGTAATATAAAGCATCTTCCCTTAAAACTGTAACAGGTCTCTCGGTCATAATGCCATTATGTAGATTACAACTGCTAACATCCTTACTTTACAGAGACTGGAAACTTCGGGGCAAGAAGGTTAAGCACCTTCCTTAAGGTCAGGCTGTAGGACTGAAAGTAGCAGCTTACCTGCTCCTTCTCCTAAAGAAAATACATAGCTGTGTAGGCTTTCATCACCTGATGAGGCACAAAAAATCCCCTAGAAAACCTAAGAAGCATTCTCAATAAGTGAAAGGTATGTCAAGGCAAGGCTAAAAACACTTAGCAAATGGATGAATAACCTACTCTTTGTTTATTCCTCAAACTAATAAGCTAATCGTTTGTTTAGCTAGCCATTTCTTCTTAATTATGTCATTAATAAATGAAATTGTCCTTGTAAGTAGGGGATGGCTTGAATTTCACAAGTCATATGTTTCATTCCAAGGAACAAAACAGACTCTAAGGGAAAAGCATTACACGAACACATTAATATTTGCTTTGCTTTTGGAACTAAAAGTTTATTACAGCCTCATAAGCCTCCTTTTACTATAGATGAGAGTTGGGTGAATTCTTCTCGGGTGTATTCAGAAAAGTGAAGTTAATGATTTTCTAGACGGGCACCAATCCTTTGGATATCCCTAAGTCTAGGACTCGCGGGGAGGACCACAGAGAGGTCTCCAGCCAGGGTGCCCGAATGTGCTAATTATATTTCCCCAGGGTGACATTAACCAGTGCCTGGGAACATGCATCGAAACCTCAAGGACACCATCGTTAGTGCAACTCTAAAATTAGAAAGCATCTATTTTCCTCCTGTGGGCTTTTACAAAACTCTTCACTTGGAAAAGATTGTCTAGAGCCACTTAAGACTTTCTTACAAACACCCGAATTGGCAGCTTCTGCCCCCAGCACAGTGGCTGTGATAATCAGCAGCTGCCGGGGGAGAGGCTTGTCCCCACACCCCAGGTGACCGAGACCTGTGCGGCGGAGAACGCTGGGACTCCTGGTGGTTCGTCACCCGGGAGCCACCTGGACCAGAGCACCGGACGCGTCCTCGTGGCGTCTTCCAGGTTATTCTTTCAGCGTGCAGAAGGGGCCTAAGAGAAGACTGGGGAGGGAAGAAAATAAATAGTCATCACACTGGAGCTAATCACCAGAGCTGCTTATATGATTATTAAGGCTTGCACACTGTGACCCAGGGGCCAGTAATCCATTTTCTTCTGAATGAATCGCATGGCCGTTATTCATGATTTACTGAAGTCCTGGGACTTCTTTTAAGATTACAAATCTTTTTCTTTGCCCTCTTTATATTTAAAAATGCTCTTCTCTTCGCCTGAAAGAGCTTTCTTACCAAAGAATCCAGTGGGCAGCTAATTCTGCCTCAAGGCACCTGAATTAATTGTAGCTCGTTTCTTGGACAGTTGTGACGTGGGGAAATTGTACCGCAAATTTGCGGAAGCATTTCAGAACTTCCCCCTCGATTCTTTGGAGAGCGACCTTGAAGAGATTCTGTGTGTTAGTCGCTCAGTCGTATCCGACTCTTTGCGACCCCGTAGACTGTAGCCGGACAGGCTTCTCTGTCCATGGGATTCTCCAGGCAGGAATGCTGGAGTGGGTTGCCATGCCCTTCTCCAGGGAATCTTCCTGAACCAGGTATCAAACCTGAGCCTCCCACATGTAGGTAGATTCTTTACCATCTGGGCCACCTCACTTCAGTCGCTCAGTCGTGTCCAACTCTTTGCGACCCCATGGACTGCAGCACGCCAGGCCTCCCTGTCCATCACCAACTCCCACAGTTTGCTCAAACTCAGATCCATTGAGTCAGTGATGCCATCCAACCATCTCATCCTCTGTCATCCCCTTCTCCTCCTGCCTTCAATCTTTTCAAGTATCAGGGTCTTTTCAAATGAGTCAGTTCTTCACATCAGGTGGCCAAAGCATTGGAGTTTCAGCTTCAGCATCAGTCCCTCCAAGGAATATTCAGGACTGATATCCTTTAGGATTGACTGACTGGATCTCCTTGCTGTCCAAGGAACTCTCAAGAGTCTTCTCCAACACCACAGTTCAAAAGCATCAGTTCCTCAGCACTCAGCTTTCTTTATAGTCTAACTCTCACATCCATATATGACTACTAGAAAAACCATAGCTTTGACTACAGGGACCTTTGTTGGTAAAATAATGTCTCTCTAGAAATAGTTCAGTGTTGACAGTTCCTTCCTTTGGACTTGAGAAAAGGCATTCGGAGGATTCTCTCCAAAATGATTTTGGCCCTGATGAGCATGTAAGGGCGGAGAAGGCAATGGCACCCCACTCCAGTACTCTTGCCTGGAAAATCCCATGGACAGAGGAGCCTGGTAGGCTGCAGTCCATGGGGTCGTGAAGACTCGGACATGACTGAGCGACTTCACTTTCACTTTTCAGTTTTATGCATTGGAGAAGGAAATGGCAGCCCACTCCAGTGTTCTTGCCTGGAGAATCCCAGGGACGGGGTCGCACAGAGTCGGACACGACTGAAGTGACTTAGCAGCAGCAGCAGCATGTAAGGGATGCTGAGTTGAGGGTAGGAAGCAAGGTCCGCGGTGTTTAACTATACTCCATTGCTACCCTGTAGACCTAAATGTGGGGTTTCATAGCTGTCATGTTCCTATAGACTCCTGGGTAATCACTGGAGGAATACAAAGTCACAGAAGCTCTTAAGAGTCCAGGATGCAGGCATGGAGAAAGCGTGATTGTCTCGGGGACAGCTGTTAGCACAGCTTGAGAAGAGTCTTGGCTGCAGTGGTGGCAGAGGTCACTATGCTCCAGGCCTGGTTTTAAGAACCTGTTTAATTCTCACAAGACTAAACAGTGTCTGCTGCGGTGTCCCCATCCTACAGGTGGGAAGACTAAGGCATAAAGATTAAACTTGCTCCGGGGCTCTCCGCTTTGAGAGACACAGCCCGACTTAAATGCAGTGATTCTGGCTCTAGAGGGGACTGTCTGAGCTACCTACACAGTGAGGCCCGGAACTGCAAGGAAATAAAACAGAACAGAAGATAAGGCTTTAAAAAGTCCTGTCTACTCACCTGAGGTGCAACAAGTAAGAGTCCTACAGTTTGGATAAGAAAACTGCTTCATAAAATTCCAAACATTCACAGCTCAAAACCATATACAATTTCAGAACGTGTTCTGGAGCCGCTGGGCCCTTGGAATGAAGAACAACTGCATGTTCAATTGTCTGTGCCTTTCTGTTTATCCCATTCATTCCCAAGGTGTTTTTCTTCTGATGCCGTATTATGGTTAATATTTTTATGCTAATTATTTATAGTTGCTTAGTTTCAAAAATTATGCGACCGAGTTCAAATGCAGAGGGGATACCATTTGCTTCTTGGGGCCACGAGGGTGCGCCATTGCTCCAAACGGTTCCTTTGGCAGCTGTTGTTTATCTAGAACGTGAAATAAAATGAGCGTGTTTTCTGTGTCCATTGAAAAAGAGCAGGATGATCAGGCATTAACAAAAATGCAGTACGCCTCAGAAACCTGGAGAAGAAAGTGCAGGAGTCTGATTTGCAGAATATGTAAAAAAAATAAAAAAGATTTTGTGACTTTCTGATACTGTGCATCCTTAGTTTATATAATATAAATAGGTAGTTAAAAATTATATTGAGAGCAGAAAATATAGAGACAATATTTCTTTGCATGTATTAGGTGTTTATTAAATACATTTGATGAAAACCTACCTTTAAAAAAGCAGTTTGACATATATTTGATAAATCTGGCCCTGGGGCATTTTTTTTACAAATAAGAACCACTGCAGCCAAATGGAAATTACTCTTAATTTCAAATATTTTGTCTCATTGCATAAATACTCCAAGTAAGGATATTTTGAGTTTTGACTTCCCTGGTGGCTCAGATGGTAAAAAAAACCTCCTGCAATGCAGGAGACCCAAGTTTGATCCCTGGGTTGGGAAGATCCCTTGGAGAAGGAAATGACCACCCACTCCAGTATTCTTGCCTGGAGAATTCCATGGACAGAGGAGCCTGGGGAGCTGCAGTCCATGGGGTCACAAAGAGTTGTATACAACTGAGTAATACTTTCACTTTCATTATATAAATGAAATTTTTACAGTGTAATACTTGATTGCATAGGGCCATTTATTTTAAAAATTATTTTTAAAGTTGGCTTTATGGAAAATTTCAAACACATACAAAAGTACAATGAATTAAGGAACTGTCTCTGTGACCAGTCTTAGCTTCTATCTGCAGCTTCCTCCACCATCACTGAATTATGTGGAAATATGCCCCAACGTCAGAGCAATTTAATGATAAATATTTGTATAAATTTCGTTAGGGAAGTCCTTTAAAAAAAATAGAAGATTTATTCTTAAGTCACTTTAATAAGTACAGACCTGTCTATCCATTTGAGCATCATGGGACTTAAGACTGCTGCTCAAGACAGAAGCTGCCCCTAGATGCGAGAGCATCATTGTTTCATGATGAAGCTGAAATAATTCTCTGGAGTCAGCTTTCCACCAGAGATCACTGGCCTTCGGGGACTTCCACCAGGTCTGTGAGCACAGCCCCCCACATGGACAGCTGTGCAGGTAACTTTTCTACAGCGACAGCATCAAGATGTGAATTTCTAAATGTCACATCCAAACAGAGCTAAGCATGAAAGAAAGATCAATCTCTCAAGTACATATTAGAACTGCATCTTTTCAAAGAAAGTGTTTTTAATTTGCTTTGGGCTGGGCTGGTCTCTGGTTGGGGCCAGCGGGGACCACTCTCTGGTTGTGGTGGTTCCTCTGGTTGTGGAGCATGGGCTTCGGTAGTTGCGGCGTGTGGGTTCCGTCACTGTAGCTTCCGGACTCCGCGGCGCAGGCTGTGTAGTTGTGGCGCATGGACTTGGTTACCCGAGGAGCGTGTGGGGATCTTCCCGGACCAGAGATGGAGCCCCTGTCTCCTCCACTGGCAGGTGGATTCTTGACCACTGAGCCACCTGGGAAGCCCCTGTTGCCTCCTCAGTCCGTACTGCGTGAGGTTCTGAAGCTTCTCTGCCAAATTAAGTGCAGTTACTTACGCACTGTTCAGTAGCAAGAAGATGCTTTAAAATCACTGAAATATCACAGAATTACAGGCGGAAACCTGTGACCTGTGCTCAAGGGCAGCGTTGGTAAACTGCCGCTCCCTGCTCCTGATGTTTGAGGCAGACGTTTCGACGCTTGTCTTCTGTTTCATCTCTGACACCTTCTAACGAGATGGCAGCGTAGGACATCCATCCTCCTGCGCAGGGATCGGCATCCCGGGATGGGATGCAGGGCTCGGCGTCCCTGAGGCGTCTTGCCTACATGCAGGCTCTTCTGGCTGTCTCTCCTGTGCTGAGCTGTTAATCTCGCTCACTCTCCAACAGCTTTGCTTTCTCTGAGTGGTGATTTATTTGTGGGGGGTGGTGGCCTGAGGCTTCATGAATGTTGCAAAGGGTGTGGACGGAGCAAGCACATACTTTACTGATGTGTAGTCTAGGGCACTCTGGCCGCCCTCCTGTGAAAAGAAGGCATCCCTCTGCCTTCTGGAACCATTTTACATCAGCCCCAAGTTTCCCTCGTTTTTCCAAACGAAGAAATCCTCGGGGAAGGCAAGCTTAGCATCCCCAGCGAAGCAAGTCCTTCGCTCGTCGCTGGGTGGATATATGGAGACGGTGAGCTGTAGCATGTGGCTGCCCTGAGCTCTGGCACACGCGTGGGTCCCCGCGTGAGCAAACGGTGTTCTGAGCAGCTCCTGGCCCCGCTGCAGTACGGCATCTCTGTCTTTGGGACTTGAACCGGACGCTGCAGTGCTTCTCATTCCCCGGACGCCCAGTAGAAATAACCCTTAGTCTGTCTCCTCTTGCAAATGAGCTTTCAACGGGAATAAACTGACCCACAGCCAGACATACCTGCGTTAAGAGCACAGAGCTCTTGGTCTTCCGTGTTAACTGGACTTTTTTTTAAGTGCCTAATACTTGCTGCGCACGCTGTGACATTTCTGCCCCTGTTGACGGCACCTCCTCTCTCTCACTGCCGAGAGCTCTCTAACTCAGGGGAATTATGTACCCCGGGCCCTGGACCCAGGACTTGCGTTAACGTGTCGAGCTCACTCCCGTGTAGTCATCCGCCAGGCATTCGCTTGACGCAAGCCCAGGGCTTGCCCCCGGGAATCCAGAGAGGCGAGAGAGCAAGCTCTGGGTGCCCTGCCCTCCCCAGGCAGGGCAGGCGGCAGACGGGTCCACCCCATTTCAAGGGGAGGCCCTACCTTGGGGGGCATAGACCCCCCCGTGGGTCTGTGACTGAGCCCCGCGTGGCCTGTGAACCCCAGCGGTGCGCTCGGACCTTGTTTGGGGAGAGGTTGCCCAGACTTCATCACGGAGCACTGATGAGCAGGGCGCGGGGCGGGGGCACAGCTGGCGGCCCCAGAGCAGGAGCTCGTTGCTGCGGTAGCGTCTAGGAGAGCCTCCCGCCTCGGGGGCTGACCCGCGAGCGGGACGCCTGATGGGCGATGATGGGGGTGAGAGGCAGGGGTCTGGGCGTTCTCCAGGTGGGTGCAGAGGAGGGGAGCAGGCGGGGCAGCGCCAGGAGCCCGTGTGTGGCAGCCCTGTCTCCGAACATGAGCTCAGGGTACCTGGTCCTGTTAGCATCTGGCCACGAGCCTTGAAGTCCTCCCTGGAGGCTCAGTGGGGAAGAATCCGTCTGCCGGTGCAGGAGACCCAGGTTCCATCCCTGGGTCGGGAAGATTCCCCTGGAGAAGGGAATGGCAACCCACTCCAGTGTTCTTGCCTGGAGAATCCCATGGACAGAGGAGCCTGGGGGGCCGCAGTCCATGGGGTCGCAAAGCGTCAGACACGACTGAGCGAGTAAACAATAACAACGTTCTTTCAGTGTAAGCTTCTAGATAGAGACCCTTTCTCCCCTCCCGTCCCGCAAACGGGCCTCCGCAGTATCAGGGACCCGCAGCACGCAGGTGGAGCCAGAATCCCTCCTCTGGTTGGGAAGGATTGTCTCCTGCTTTGCTTTGTCTCTGCCTCTGTAAGGTTCTGCCTGGGAACAGCTCCTCATTACAGGTGAGCAGTCACTCACAGCAGCTGCTTTCACTTGCAAAGCGCTCAGCCAGCATCTTGCCTTGAGGAAGTGCCCCTCTCTGCGGGGCCTGAGTGTCCGTCCTGGGAGTGCGGCGTCTCGGATGCCTGCTCGGGGCTGGCCGCACGGCAGAGCTACAGGGAGCTCCCCCCGTCCCAGGGACCACGCTGAGGGCTGCTCGGCTGGTCAGCGGTGCTTCTCAACAGCCAGCTCGAGCCAGGGCAGGAGAAAGGCGTGCCCGCGTGCTCAGTCACTCAGCTGTGTCCGACTCTTTGCGACCCCGTGGACTGAAGCCCACAGGCTCTTCTGTCCGTGGAATTCTCCGAGCAAGAATACTGGAGTGCATTGCCATGCCCTCCTCCAGGGGATCTTCCCGAATGAGGACTTGAACCCCTGTCTTGTGTTCCCTGCACTGGCAGGATTCCTGGGAAGCCCGGGAGAAAGGCACACAGCCCAAAAAAGCCGACTTCATCTGTCTCTACAGCAACTATTTATTTCCTAGATTATGTGGCTATAGAAACAGATATAGCTACAGATATAGACATTCAAACATATCTATATAGAGATATAGATACTGTAATTGCAAAATTAGAAGCACGGCTGAAAAAACAACAACAACAAAAACTAGTGTCAGCCCCATACTCAGAGCCCTCAATACATATCTGTTGGGAGGATCTTAAACTCAAAGGCCTCCTGAGCTTGCTACTGCCTCTGGACGTGGCTGCGACATTCTCTGAAACCCAGGCGTCAAACCAAGCAGGGAGTTGTGACAATTAAATATTTAGATCAACCTGATCAAAAAGTTACCCTGCGAATGGTGTGAAATTCTCCCGGGAAATTTCCTTCATGGCTTGGCTGTGAATCTGCAGCCGCCAGCATGCCGTCAGACCAGAGATAGGGAGCGTGCATAAAGAGTTCATCATTCCTGAGACGAGCCAGAGGACTCAGAGGGGTCATCCCAGCTGGACCGTTCTCCAGCGCGCCATCCAGGGGGAGGAGATCTTTTGTACCTAGAATTCTGGGGGGGAAAATTCAGTCTTTTCAGAGGTGGATTATCTTTCATAAGCAGTACGTATTTTTCATACCATCAGCCCATTAAAGCAAGCAGCCACTGTGTGTTGGAGGGGGTGGTCTCTAGACTAGATTTCGAATTAAACTCCCACTTGGGGCTCCAAAGAGAGAGCCAGTGCTTTAGCCTCTAAACCAGTCAGTGACTCTCCCATAGCTAGTTAATAAAGACCTTCCTGGCTATCTGCATCTCATTATTGCCACATAATACAATATCCCAGGGTGTTCTTCCTTTTGTGAAGAAATGCTTAGAAGCTACAGGGTGCGTGGATGTTTTCCTGAAGATGACCTGGATCACTGGCGTGTTCTCTCTCCTTAAGAGTATCGGAAGAGAAAGACCCGTTTCTTAACTCCCTAAGTGTTTAGGGCCTTTATGCCGACCTGAATCATTTTTGTGATTAATTCTCAGATTAACCTGGAAAATTCCACACCACCTGAGAGCTCTCTACATTCGGTGTCATTTTTGCCAGCCCTGCATCCTATGAGTCAGCAGTCACCTCACACCCACTGTGTGTGAAGCTTCTCAGGCCTTTTGCTGCCCTGGTTTTCACTTCTCCCTTTTTCCAATTTCTTCTTGACGTCTGTAATGCTCATCCTTAGACATCGTACACTGGCAGTTACTGGGGAGCTGCAGTTTGACATGCAACTGAGACATGTTAGTTGTAATAAACCGATCAGTGACAATCTCACTCACTTTGCTCCCCACGCATGTGACTCAGTCTTAAAATGTGCAGGAACCAAACCACGGCTGTGAGAGTTGGGCCATAAAGAAAGCTGAGCGCTGAAGAACTGCTGCTTTTGAACTGTGAGTTGGAGAAGACTCTTGAGCGTCGCTTGGACTGCAAGGAGATCCAACCAGTCCATCCTAAAGGAAATCAGTCCTGAATATTCATTGGAAGGACTGATGCTGAAGCTAACACTCCAATCCTTTGGCCACTTGATGCGAAGAACTGACTCCTTGGAAAAGACCCTGATGCCAGGAGGGATTGGGGGCAGGAGGAGAAGGGGACGACAGAGGACGAGATGGCTGGATGGCATCACCAACTCAATGGACATGAGTTTGAGTAAACTCCTGGAGTTGGTGATGGGCAGGGAGGCCTGGCGTGCTGCAGTCCATGGGGTCACAAAGAGTCAGACACAACTGAGCGACTGAACTGAACTGAACCACAGCAGACATGAGCTAGATCTGAGATGACACAGGTTTACAGTGGAACACTCAGGGTACCATACCTGCGAATGTGCGCCTCACCCAAAGTCCTACAAAACCTGCAAAAGAGTTTCTTCACACCCCAGACTTTGGCTCAAAATCAAACACACTCTTCCCCAAAAATGTCCACTTTAAAGAATGGAGGAAGTGGCGTGTACACCGTGGGTGCAACAGGGTAATTCCTGAGCAAAGTTGTGTTTCCCATCTTGGTTTTATTCTCCTCCTTTGAAGTGGGAAGATCCAGGAAGGAGTAAGTAGCAGACAGAAGACTTGAGCAGAGCGGTGGGTGGAAACTCTCCCCATGCAGCTGTGCACACGTTACTGAAAAGCAAACCAAAGCTCGCAGCCCTTAAGTTACTTCCTGAAGTCACGTCTCTTTCTGGAGTGAGTTCCAGTTCTCAGGGGCGCTCACCTGGGTGGGGTCGGGCTGGTTTAGGAGCAGAATGGAGGCACACACCTAACACAAGCGACTGCAGTAGGCCAACCTGCCCGGTGGCTCAGCAGGAAAGAGCCCGCCTGCCGCGCGGGAGACCTGAATTCCATCCCTTAGGTCGGGAAGATCCCCTGGAGGAGGAAATGACACGCTCTCCAGTATTCTTACCTGCAGAATTCCCTGGATGGAGGAGCCGGGCAGGCTGCAGTCCATGTGGTCGCTGAGGAGTCAGACACGACTGAGCAACTAAACCACCAGCCCGGCAGCACTCTTCCCAGTTTGCGTACCTTTTTTCAAGTAAATAACCAGTGCCCAGCAATAGATTCTGTAGAGCTAAAGAGATTTTTGTTTTTATTTTCATGAAAATTGTATTGAGTTTATTTTGTCTCTTGGTATCTGTTGTTTACTTGCTAAGTCATGTCCAACTCTTTGCAATCCCATGAACTGCAGCACGCCAGGCTTCCCTGTCCTTCACTGCCTCCCAGAGTTTGCTCAAACTCATGTCCAGTGAGTCAGTGATGCCATCGAATCATTCATTCCCTGTCACCCTTTCTCCTTCTGCCCTCAATCTTTCCCAGCATCAGGGTCTTTTCCAATAGTCAGCTGTTCACAACACGTGGCCAAAGTACTGGAGTTTCAGCTTCAGCATCAGTCCTTCCTGTGAATATTCAGAGTTGATTTCCTTTAGGATTGATTGGTGTGACTTCCTTGTTGTCCTTGGTATTTAACCACCTTTATATATAGCTCGTGATGGAATCTCTCTTGGAGTTTTAATAGAAAACTGTGCTAAAAAGAACTACTTCGGTCCTTAAGAACAATGTAATCCTTTGCTCCATCTCAGACACCAGCTTGTGCTCCTGTCATAACATGCTTTCTAGTACCTTCTGGCCACCCCCTGCCCCATCATGTGAATCTTAGCACAACCAGAGACGTGACTGCATCATTTACGTGTCAAATGAGACCATCAAACTCCAGTTGCTGGCACTCATTTCACTGATGTAGTCACAGCTAAGAGGGGAATCTCCTCTGTTCCCTTACTCCGGCTGGAAATCTCGTCTAATTTCTGCAGCCGTGACAGACATGCGGGGCAGAGGCGCTGGGCTTCTGTGTGGTGATGGGGGATCATACAAATGTCTCTTTAATCTGATGCTCATTAGACAGCCCACTGATGTGGTCCAGCTGCTAACCAGAAAGCGTTTCCATTGCTGCAGGGGTGGAATCCATCATAGGGACCCTTCGTAATGACTTTAGGGAAAAGGTTCCATTTTCCAGATAATACAACCATTCTGTGACATCACCCCCAAGACACGTAGTTCTTTTCAGGATTAAAAACATCAGAGGTTAACGTCAAGCAAAACCATTTCATGAGCAGCCACGTTTTGTGTTGCTGTTTGCTACTTGCCTCAAGTTTTCAAAGATGGTTGGGGAAAAAAAATCATAAATAAAAGGGGCAGACTTCATTCATTCATTCGAAATATACATTGAGGATGTGTTTTGTACAGGGTATTGTCCTAAGCTGTATTGGTTTAAAAGTAAAATATGGAATCGGCTCGCAAGCAGCTCACAAGGTCCCTGGACAGCAAGAAATGCTGTCGGTAAAGATACTGTTTGGGTTTCTCAAACGGCTTACCCCTAATGCTTGAGAAATCTGCATTTTTATTCGATTCATTCTGCTCTCTTTGACTGTTCAATGCTTATCATGACGCACTAAATTGATTCTTTTCAACCCATACATATGTCCTTTGAAACTGATCCCAAATGAAGGTAGGATTCCTTTGGAGTAAAGAGGGGAGAATGAGACCAAAGCAGCTAGAGAAAGAGGGGGTACACTACCTCAGGCTGAGACCGGGGCATCTTACAACCCTGAGGAAGAAGGTTTATCCAAGTGCGTGATGGCATCACCACGTAATGCTTTGGAGGAGCTGCACCAGGGGGTGTGAAAAGGGTTCTTCTGTGTTCTTTTATGTGTAAACAAACAGCTTAAAAATGACAGATGAGAGATGCCGGGTGGTGGGCATATGAGGAGGGGGCCCCCATCTCCTACCCGGCTCTGAGGGGCTTTCTCCCAGTGGTTCCAGGGGGAAATGAGGGCCACTGGCGACCGGCTCAGCCTGCCCTCCCTGCAGAGTCCCAGCGACTCCTCCTTCCTGAGTGACCGACATCGCCACGAAGCGGCAGCTCCGGGGACCTTCAGTCCCAGGCATGGAGGCTTGGGGGGCCACGCAGGGTCGGGGAGGCCAGCCAGCCCCCCTCCATAAAGGACACAGCCACAGGAGCCATCAGAGGGACTGGCCACGTGGCTGGAGAATTGTGACAAGACTTTTAAGTCTGTGTAGATATTTTTAATCTGTTATGTAAGGCCTCGGAGCTGCTGGGCGGCAGCCACTGGTGTGGGCAGTGGGGCTGATCCACACACGTGCACGGCATCTCCAGGCTGTGAAACTGTGGGCAGACGTCTGTAGCGGGGGGACTGCTGCTGTCCTGAGCCCCCCGGGGCTCCCAAGTGCGCTCCCCCTTCCTGGGGCCTGCTACCCCAGGCCTGCCTCCGTGAAATGCAGACTCAGGCAGAGGCTCAGGGTGTGTGGCTTCTGCCTGCTCCCACGGGCCCTGATCTGTGCCCTTGGGGGCCTTAAATACCTTGTGTATGTGTTTGTCACTCCGCCGTGTCTGACTCTCACGAGCCATGACCCCGTGGACTGCAGCCCGCCAAGCTCCTCTGTCCATGGGATTCTCCAGGCAAGAACACTGGAGTGGCTTGCCATTACCTTCTCCAGGTTATCTTCCAAACTCAGGGATGGAACTCAGGTCTCCTGCATTGCAGGCAGCTTCTTTACTGACTGAGCCAGTAGGGAAGGCCCTTTAAATACCATGGGTGGATAAATTTTACAGTTAGTTCTGAACAAGGGTTTTGAAAAGATTCAACATACACCACTGCTGTTTGGGTTTTCGCTTGCATTGATTTCACTGGCTCTCTGACTCAGCTGCAACCATACCAATGAGATGAACGCCAGAAATGAAAGTCTGACTGTCTCGTACGACGTGTGATTCAGCCATACGTCCGGTTATGCCAAGGTTCATTTGCTGGGGCGGGGGCCTGGCCAGAAGACGCTAGAAACCATTTTACAATGGATGCACAACCTAGCGTCCCTGACGTGGAACAAACGTAGATTATATTTTTCTCAAGGACCGAAGTAAAGAATGTAAGCAGTGTTAGTCGATCAGTCATGTCCAATTCTTTCCAACCCCCTGCCAGCCTCCCCTGTTCATGGCATTCTCTAGGCAAGGATACTGGAGTGAGTAGCCATTCCCTTCTCCAGGGGATCTTACCAACCCAAGGATCGAACCTGGGTCTCCTGCCTTGCAGGCAGATTCTTTACCGCCTAAGCCACCGGGGAAGCCTGGTGAAGGACTGAAGTAGTTATTCTTAAAGCAATTTATCTATTAGAAACCCAAGTGAGGCTCTATTAAGAGCTATATATAAAGGTAGTTAAATACCAAGAGACAAAATAGAGTTAATACAGTTCTTGTGCAAATGAAAAGATAAATAAATAAGCAGTTCCTGTTCGGAAGGGGTCTGCTGATTCTGGGCGTCGGCTGTTCTCCTGGGAAAGGATGTGGGAACTGAAGATAGAGCTGTCCTGGGGGCACTCGCCTCTTTTCTTTCCAGATGGTAGTGTTATCAGCCTCCCATCCCTGTGACGCCAGGCACATGTCACAAATACTGAGCGCTCCCAGAAGAATAACAGGAATAAGCCCCCTCTGCCTCTGCGTCTGGAGGGAGGGGGACACACGCTGTCCCCCCAGGGCAGCTGTGCAGGTGTGGTGTTCTTGACCTCGTGGGTTTACATCACCACCTGGCATTGAGGAAATGTAGAAACACCAGGTAAACAAATGCCCGTGCGACCTCGGAGGTTAGACACTGTAGGAATGGGTCTGAGCCAGGCCAGCTCGTTTAGATGTTGCATATTCAGCTACTTATGGGCTTCCCAGGTGGCTCAGTGGTAAAGAACCTGCCTGCCAATGCAGGAGACTCAGGTTCAACCCCTGAATCGGAAAGATTCCCTGGAGAAGAGAATGGCTACCCACTTCAGTATTCTTGCCTGGGAAATCCCATGGACAAGTGAGCCTGGTGGGCTACAGTTCCTGGGGTCGAAAAGTTGGACACGACTGAGCGGCTAAACATCCGCAACGTTCAGCCACTTACAGGGAAGATGAGCTCCAGGGAAGGGAATAGTGGCCAGGCCTCTTCCAGCTATGGCACGGACAGGGGAGATGGACCCAGAAGGGGCCAGCTGGTCAACCTGGAAAGAAAACTGGCACCACATAAATTTCTGTGCCTTTTTGGGTTCTGCAAACCTTATTTATACTGACAGTCATTTTTTAGCTTTACTATGGGTACATTCTTGCCCTGCTCAGCACATATGTTGTTGAAGATATCACTCTGTTTCCTGCTTCGGTTGGTGTTTTTAGCACAAGCCATCTCCCCAAGACTTGGCAGGGGAGTGGGTGGTGGGAGCTGGCAGGGGTGGGCGGGGTGGCCAAGGAAGCCCTTTCTTTCCATCCAGCTTAACCCCAAGCGTCAGTCTTGGTGGCACTTTCTGCTGCAGAAGAATGCTCGCCTCCGAGTTCTAGAGCAGTTTTCATCTACTCAAGGGGGGTGATTTCATAAGGGAGGGCCGGGGCCGGCTCTGGCCTCTCGGGGTAAGAAGCAGGTCTGGTAGTTACGTTTGCTCAAGCCGCCCATCCTCGCCCGTCCCAGTGTTGTGTTTTGCTTCTCCTTGGGTAATCAGTACCTGTAGAGATATGACCGTGTGTGGAATGTGGCTGCCACACGACCTGTTGCATGGACCACCGTGGTCCCCCTTCCCCATCACGGGCAGACACGGATGCTGTCTCTTGACTCATTTCGGTGACTATTAGCAAAGCTGTGATGAAGTCTGATTCCTGGGACTGAGGGTCATTTAGACGCACACCACTGAAAACACACCCCTGCAGTGTGTGTGCTGATGGCATCTCTTTGCTAACGGGCCCTCTGCTCACATGTGACATCTCCTTACGTAGCTCCACGTGGGAAATCTCTCTTCCTGTTTGAGTTTAGGCCCCTCCACTGCGTCTGGGTGAATCCCGACACTTGACGTTTGTCTTTCTCTGAGACAAGATGCCAAATGTCTGGATTATACTATCATGGGCAAGAAAAAAGTCTAATTCATGTTCTAGAAGCCTGTTATGGAACAGGGAAGGGGGGACTGTGGAGTGATTTCTGGGTCCCTATTTGTGCCTTTTACTCATGTGCAATAATGTAAGACTTCAGGCATTGTTCCTTGAAACACAAAGTATTGAATCAAGTTAGTCTGTCAGTTAAACCTGGGTCTTCTGCGTTGCAGGTGGACTCTGCATCTGAGCCACCAGGAAAGCCCCCTAAAGTAGCAAACAGATTTAGTTTAACACAAGCCGGAGGCTGATTTGGGGTCTGAGCGGTCCCGCTTATATGCAGTGACACACCACCTACGTGTGTCCGTCGGCAGAGACTGCGAGCTGCAACTTCTGAATTCTAGAACCAAGAGCCTGAGAAGCAGCGGGTCCATGCCTAGCTCCCTCTCAGCCTGTGTACTTTTCCTTAACGCCAGACAGGGTAAAAACAAATGCGTGCCTGCCTGCAGTGGCCTTTCTGCAGAGGAATTTTCCTATAGAGTTGCAGAACGAACGATAGCCAGCATGAGTAATGAGTCTCAAATGCATCCTCACATTTTTTATGCCTTGCAGAGCACTCTCAGCATTAAATCAAACAGCTACAGTTTGTTTTGCTCCTGCGTTACTGGAACCTGGACTGTAGTCTCACCCATTTCCAACACACAGCCTAGAACCACCTCAAGTTCAGGTACCTAAGAGAGAAGTGATGTGTTGAGCAGGCTTCTTAAAGAAAGCCTCCCTCGCTCAGCCCCTCCTCGTCCCCCTGACCCTTCTTCGGCATTCGGTACCATCAGCCCCCCGGCCCTGCCAGCTGCCCCCGTCCCAGCCCGTCTGCTCCCCCCCACCCCGAGTCTCCAGCCGCCTGTTTGTATCCACTGCCACGTGTGCTCTGCCTTTTGCCTCCTTCCTTGTAGGAATGTCGCTTTTCCTGGGAGAAATTCTCCGTCCCGAGGGATTTTTAAGTCTCCCCTAGACATTCCCTCTTCAGTCCTAGTAAATGCTCTTGTCCAAATCATCGCCACTGGCTTTAATAACCCCCAAGGGCTTCCCAGGTGGCGCAGCGATAAAGAATCTGCCTACCAACACAGGAGACATAAGGGATGATGTTCGATCCCGGGGTCGGGAAGATCCCCGGGAGAAGGAAGTGGCAACCCACTCCAGGATTCTTGCCTGGAGAATCCTATGGACAGAGGAGCCACAGTCCACGGGATCACAAGAGTGGGACACGACTTAGCAACTAAACAACGGTAAGGACTACAGGTGCTGTCACTCCGGAGCCCACGTTCGTGGCCCCAGACGCGTGCTCATCGCTGGTCCTGACTTAGCCCCCGCCCCTGGGCTCGCAGGGATCCGTAACTCAGCTGACCCCCGACTTCTACTCGGCCTGCCGCTGCCCGAGGCTCAGTTCTCCCTGCGTTTCGGTTCCTAAGCCCTCTTTGAAGCGGTGCGCCGTCCACATCTGGTGCCGGACTGCTAGCGCAGCGTCCCTCCCATCTCACCGGCCCGCCCCGGGCGGGCCGAGCCGGGGCCGGGCCCTCGAGGGTCTGGCCCTGCCGCCCCACGTTGGCCTTCCCTGGCCCTCCTCCTCCTCGCCAGCCCCGCCCGTGCTTCCGTACCGCTGGGCCCCGGCCGGTGCGCGCCCTGCGGGGCTCCCCCGGCCGCCGCAGCCCCGGCTCTCCCGCGCAGGCCCGGGCGATTGCCCGACCTCCCTCTCCGCGTGAGCTTCCCCGCTGCTGCATCCCGGCCTTCCCGAGCAGGCCCTTCTGAGCTGTCACCTGCCCAGCGGGCTGAGAAGAGACACCCGTTAGGACGCGCACCGGGTGTGCCTCCCCCTCGTGTTGGCCTTTTAAGTGTCAACGGCTTTAACACACACGCAAAAAAAAAGCCCGGGCAAAACCTTCACTCCGCCCAGGAGAAGGAGAACATTCCAGAATATCCATCCCCATTTCCCCCGGCGTGGTCGGACAGTGCTCTGCGCTTTTCCTTCTTGCAGTCATCCGTGGGTTCCACACATCCCTGTCACTCACTGTCTCACCGCCCTCCTGGGATGGGAACGTTTGAGAAATCACGTCTTTCAGATATATCTTTCTGGAAAACCGTTTGGCTTAACTCAGCATGCAGCCTGAACTGTGTAGAACTTAGTGTCTGGACTCCATCCCTGAAGGAATCTCCCGGTGCGGAGGAGGAACGGGCTTGGCTCAGGCTCTCCACTCGGCAATTCCCAGGAAGCCCCCGAGGCGGCCCCCCGCTCAGGGGCATCTCAGCGTTCCCCCGGCCGAGGGGGAATGAACCGGCCAGCCTGCCTTTAGCCACCAGCTAGTCTTCCAGCTCTTTAGTCTTCCAGCTCTGGACTTGCCCTGTGGCTCAGCTGGTCAAGAATCCGCCTGCAGTGCGGGAGACCTGGGTTCCATCCCTGAGTTGTGAAGATCCCCTGGAGAAGGGACAGGCTACCACTCCAGTGTTCTGGCCTGGAGGATTCCATGCACTGTATAGTCCATGGGGTCGCAAAGAGTCAGAGACGACTGAGCGACTTTCACTTTCACTTTCCAGCTCTGGATTGGGAAGTTCTCTCAGCCACTAGCTGTGCTCACGGGTTTCTCTAGCTCCCCGGACCTCTTCAAGGAGCCGTCTCCCCTCTAGTAAGAAGCTTCTCTCCCCTCTTGAAAATCTTGACCTCCGTTTCCCCAGAGAAGTTCTCCTCCTCAGCTTCTGTCTCCCCTCTGCTTTCTCCCCCCGAGAAATCCCTAGCTCCTCTCCTCCGGCAGACCCGTCCCCTCCCTGAACTCACACTGCCACGTCCAGGTAAACCTGCATTCTAGTCCCATGCCCGGTGAGGAGTGGGCTCTCTCTGCTCGGAGGTTGCCCTGAGGACCCGTGTAAACAGCATCAGGCTTGCACGGAGTGTCAGTGAGGTCCAGCATTTCGCTGCTCTGTCATCCTCCGGGACGTGGCCTCGGGAGCGGCAGGCCCCAAGGGTCAGGATTGGGCCAGCTGAGTTACTGCCAGAGTCCTCTATGCCTGCAGCAGGCTCTTTTTTTTTCTTCCTGTTTTCAACAAATTGAACTTATACAATTGGGGGAAGGAGGAACTTTAAGAAAAAGAGTAAAAATGACCCAAATTTAAGGAGCGACGCGGACATTTATTTAACATGAGAAGATCAGTCAAATCAAAATACTCGTTATTCTATGCTTAGAAAAGTGCCTGCCCACGGTGGACGCTTGATGAAGATCTGTTGAAAGAAGAAGAAAAATAACAAATGTCTTGCTACAACAGTTATAGAAATTCGGTCAAAAAGAGCAGTCAGGTCACAGATGTGAACTGGGTGCTTTGCCTGACTTAGAAATGACCTTTGCAAGTGGGGTGGAGTCTGGAGACTCTTCTTTAGCCTTGGGTTCCACTCACCTCTACTCATCTCCAGCTGCTAAGAAGTCACAGTCAATATTGATGTTTTTTTTTAAAAAAAGGGACTATATATGGACTTTGTGGAACAATAATGAAATAATTATCAGTGGTGATTGTTGGGAAAATAGTGAAAACATGAAACCTCCCTCCATCGGTCAGGGATAGATTTCCAACATCCACACGTCTTTTCTTCTGCGAGTTAACACTCAGTAGAAATCAAACAGCTCTGGCCCTTTGGTTTCGTTTGTTTTTTTAAAATATGGTGTTATTATTGACTGTATTCCCTACACTGTCTGTTTCACTCAGTTATTTTGTAACTGGGCGGTTCCTCCCAGTCTCCCTCGCCTATTTCTCTCATCCCCCTCCACCCTTCCCTCTGGTAACGGCCTGTTAACACCTCTGACTCTATTTTGTCATGTTTGTTCATTTCTCTTGTTTTCAAAATTCCGCATACAAGTGAAGCATGCAGCAATTTGTCTTTCTCTGTCTGACTTATTTCACTTAACACAGTACCTCCACTCGGGTTGTCCGAAATGGCACGATTTCATTGTTCGTGGCTGAGTAGTAGTCCGTGGTGGGTGTGTGCCACACCTTCTCATCCATTCATCCGTCCAGGGGCACTTGGGTTGCTTCCATTTCTTGGCTGTTACGTCTTGTCCAATTTAGCAGTCTTAGGTGGAAAGAAAACAGCTCTGGCCCTTTGAATGAGTAGAACACGTTTACCTCACACAGTGTGAAATTTCCCTCTACCTTATAATTTTATAAGTAGTGGTTAAAACTCATAGGCATATCATTAACAGTGGAAATCCTTTTATGTGTTTCCAATAATCTCATGTGAATGGGGAGAAATAATTGCTGAGATGCATGAGTTTTCTAGAATAATTCACATGAGTTTTTCAGTTAGTAAATTTGTCGACTCTTTTCCACTTACACATAGCATGGTTTCTTTTAGAAAGTGGGTTTTTGTATAACGTTATTGTTATATTCATTCATTCATTCTTCATCCTTTTTTCTGTTCCTTTCAACAAATATTTATGGAGCACCTACTATATGCAGGCACTTTTGACACCAAGACTGCCGTTAAACTCATGGCATCAGTTTTCTGGAGGAAGAGACAGAAAATAAGCCAACAGTTGACATGTAGCATGCCGTATGGCGAGAAGGACCTTCTCCTTTGGTGAGAAGGACAGAAATTGACCCGGGTGAGGAGAAGGGTGCTGTTTTCTCGAAGGTGGTCGGGAAGGTCGTTCTGCTCAGGGTGGTTTGAGCTGAGCCCTGAACACAGCACAGAGCCCCCGCCCCACCCCTCGGGCCGCCCCGGGGAGAGTCGGAGGCTGAGTTGAGGGTTGCAGAGACGCTGGCGAAGCTGGGGAGGTGGGTGACGGGTGGGTAGTTGGAAATGAGGTCAAAACAAGCAGGGAGTGAGATCCCGGGGTTGGGGGGTGTGGGTCTCTCAACCTTAAGAAGCCTTTGGATATTGACCTGAACAAAATTAGAAACCAGCAGAGAGACGCGAGTGGGGAAGATCAGGATCTGCCTTGGCTTTATGTTTTTAATGCCAAGGTTTCATTTCTTTTTCCCCCCAGTGTAGTTGCTTTATGATGCTGTGTTCGTTTCTGCCCTGCAGCAGCGTGAATCAGCCACGCGGGCACATGTATCCCCTCCCTCTGCAGCCTCCGTCCCACCCCCATCCCACCCCCAGGTCATCACGGAGCCCCGAGCCGGGCTCCCTGTCTACACAGCGCTTCCCTCCATCTGTTTTACAGGTGGTCCTGTATACGCGCCGATCCCAGTCTCAGTTCATCCCACCCCCAGGTCTTCACGGAGCCCCGAGCCGGGCTCCCTGTCTACACAGCGCTTCCCTCTGTCTGTTTTATAGGTGCTCATGTATATGCGCCGATCCCAGTCTCAGTTCATCCCACCCCCAGGTCATCACGGAGCCCCGAGCCGGGCTCCCTGTCTATACAGTGCTTCCCACCATCTGTTTTACAGGTGCTCATGTATATGCACCGATCCCAGTCTCAGTTCATCCCACCCCCAGGTCATCACGGAGCCCCGAGCCAGGCTCCCTGTCTACTCAGCGCTTCCCTCCATCTGTTTTACAGGTGCTCATGTATATGCTCTGATCCCAGTCTCAGTTCATCCCACCCCCAGGTCATCACGGAGCCCCGAGCCGAGCTCCCTGTCTATACAGCGCTTCCCACCGTCTGTTTTACAGGTGGTCCTGTATATGCGCCGATCCCAGTCTCAGTTCATCCCACCCCCAGGTCATCACGGAGCCCCGAGCCGGGCTCCCTGTCTACACAGCGCTTCCCACCGTCTGTTTTACAGGTGCTCATGTATATGCTCCGATCCCAGTCCCAGTTCATCCTACCGACTCCTTCCCCTGCTGTGTCCACAGGCCCTTCTCTATGTCTGCGTCTCTCTCCTGCAGTGGTACAAGTGAACCTATCTAAGTTAGCTTTTAAAACAGGGTTTGTCCACCTCGGCCCTCCACGGCCAGGTGAATGGACACTGCGGGCCAGGTGAGTCTTTATCCTGGGGTCTGTCCTGGGTATTGTGAGCAGTTTTGCAACATCCCTGCTAGATGCCAGGGGCACCCACCTCCCTGGTGTGACAACCAACAATGTCTCCAGACAGCGTCACATGTCCCTTGGAGGGTTGGGGGGTGCGGTGTCATCTCTTACTGAGAGTCACAGCTTTCAAAACATCACACCCACCCAGGATAACTAATGGATATACAAAAGCTAGCATTGGACTACGGGATTTTTTTTGTTTGTTTGCATTTAGATTTTGAGGTTTGCTTGAATTCTCCCGTTCAATTAATACTCAACCAGAATGTGCCTTCATGGCCTCCTTGTGCTCAGGATTTTATGTTTGAGGCAGATCCCAGCGTGATTCATCCTCCGCAGACCTGTGAGAGCAGCCCCGGGTGGGGTCACAGAGAGTCCGAGTGCACAGGCTGCAAGGAGATTCCACAGGGATTGGAATTATCGAGTGCCAACGCTCCGTCCATCGGAAGTCTGCCCTGAGCTGCAGGGACCACCGATCTCACCAGGTGCACGGACGCAGACGGGACTCTGACACTCCTCTACAGCTCTGGGTGGGGTTTTCCAGCATTCACGCTCCTGCTTGTTTGCTTTGATTCATTGAGAATCGCAAACGTTTTCTTTTGCTGTGACATTTCTTCACCCTCAAAACCCTGAGGACCACGGCTTGGAGGCATGAACAAACCGTGGCTTTACTGGCTCCATGAGGACCACGGCTTGGAGGCATGAACAAACCGTGACTTTACTGGCTCCATGCTATTTTTTTTCCCCTAGTTTTCCATGAAGTATGCATCCAACCTGCGGTTTTATAGCTAAGCCTCCTCCAGGCTTCCTGACAGAGTCCTCTTGCCGTCCTGCTGTTGTAACATCTTCAGTGCTTAAGCAGGGTCACCGGCGCACCTTTGACAGGGCAGGTTGCAGCCGTCCTGCCACGAGACTGACAGCGGGACAGCAGAACCAAATCGTCCAGATCCTCTGCCCCAGCCCCTCACTGTGGTTGTTGAGAGACGAACAAGCTGGAACGCAGACCCTCAGGCACTTGGGTCCACCATGGAATCGGGGCGCTTACGGGCAGAGGCTGAACAGAAAGTAGAAACGGACACTCCCCTGGTTGATATTCATGCATAAGCGTAACCCCAAAGTGAGGGTGTCAGTGTTGAGGTAGCAGCTCTTGTTCCAGTGGCCAGAGGTCTTCAACCTGGGGATCCCAGTTCATTCCCACCAAGGCTTGAGTGACAAAGACCCAGAAGAGAAACTGCCTTATCTTTACATCAGCAGGTGAAATAAGGAGGAAAGGCTTGGTGTAAGAGGCCAAGTCGAGGAATGAGCGTGGGTGGACGGCAGAGCCCTGCACACCCCGGTCTAAACCCGGCGGCTGCACTGACTCACTGTGAGACGTCTGCAGGTGGGTTCACCTCCCCGGGCCTCGTGACGTCATCTGGAAAACAGGCAAGGGGGTGAGGGCTCCACCTCCCTGTTAGGAAAACGAGAACTAAGTCCTGCCTGCAGCAGGAGATTGGCATGTAATGAACACACGGGGAGATGATGATTACTGTAAGAACAATGTGAAGAATAGTCATCAGGGTGACTATGCATTCTTACGTCTTAAGAAGGGCTCACTTCCTTATTCCAACCCAGAGCCATCCTTGGAATAGACAAATGTTTGCTCTTATGGAGATCAAACCAGTCAATCCTAAAGAAAGTCAACCCTGAATATTCCTTAGAAGGACTGACCCTGAAGCTGACGCTCCGAGACCTTGGCCACCTGATGTGAAGAGCTGACACATTGGAAAAGACCCTGATGCTGGGAAAGATTGGAGGCAGGAGGAGAAAAGGGTGGCAGGGGATGAAGTGGTTAGATGGCATCAGCAAGTCCACGGACAATGAGTTTGAGCAAACTCTGGGAGATAGTGAAAGACAGAGGAGCCTGGCCTGCTGCAGTCCATGGGGTCACAGGGCCGGACACGACTGAGCGGCCAAACAACAGCTACACTCACGATAAAAACATGAAGAACACTTCCGTAGACAACATAAGGATTGCAGCCTAACTTGTATGACACATTTTAAAATATTCCTTGGCTGCAGTTGAACCTGTTCATGGGAATTACGAGTTTTTTTTTTTAACTTTTAATAGCAAAAATGGAGGGTTCGACCAAAATTAAATGTATCAATTGTTTATGAGCTAGCAGCTCATTCTGGGGGATGCTAGCATCACACACTCTTACCAAGAGTCCACACACTGTCTCAGAGGATTGAGTACTGAACCCCCAGACCTAAAAGGAGTCCCTGTTACCTGGGGGCAATGCCCTGTTTCACGCCCTGAGCTCAAACAAGACCCCTGGAGAAGGCTCCCTGCCCCACACAGCCCGAGAGCCCGGGCTGCCAGCCCCACTGCCGCCCCGCTGGGAACCCACCGAGGTCCGTCACCCGCTGGCCTGGTCCTTCGCTTGTTGGTTGTTGACCGCATTCCTGGGAGGGGAGCTCCCAGCTCCCTGCCTGTGCCTCATGGTATCCCAGCTCCCGGGGAGAGTCTGGGCAGAGGAACTCTCAGTAAACGGCTGAATTAAAGAATGGAAATAAATAGTTTCAAGAGAAATAAATGCAGATAAATGTGTGTGTGTTGAGACAGCTTTAAATGTGTTTTACTAATTTTCAGAAGATTTTTTGGAAAAAGGCCAAATAGAGTTGACCAAATTGAATAGATACTCTTTCAGCTCCAGCCTGTTGGATGATCTCTGGTTGTCGTGAGCTAAGAGAGTGACGATTCCAAAACCTGACCTTGGCCAGTGTTCCCACGCTGGCCTGGCCAAAGCCTTCTCACTTGTTTATCTATTGATATACATATATATATATATACATATATAGACTTCCCTGCTGGCTCAGATGGTAAAGCGTCTGCCTGCAGTGCAGACCCATGTTCCGTCCCTGGGTTGGGAAGATCCCCTAGAGAAGGAAATGGCAACCTACTCCAGTACTCTTGCCTGGAAAACGCCATGGAGTCGCAAAGACTCAGACAAGACGGAGCGGCTTCACTTTCACTTTCTGTCTCTATGTATAATTTTATTCATTTATTCATTTTGGGCTGTGCTGGGTCTTCCTGCTGCAAGGACTTTCTCCAGTTGCAGTGAATGGGGCTTCTCGTTATGGGGGCTGCGCTCTAGTTGCCGCTCTGGGCCTGCAGGCTTCAGGAGCTGCGGCTCCCAGGCTCTAGAGCACAGGCTCGTATTTGTGGCCCGCAGGCTGAGCTGCCCCGTGGCCCGTGGGATCTCCCCAGATCAGGGACGGAGCCCGCGTCTCCTGCAGTGGCAGGAGGATTCCTGACCGCTGAGCCGCCAGGGGCGCTCTTTTCATGTGTGTTTTAAATGCAAAGAGTCAGGAGCTACTCCCCGGGTCACGGCAATGTAAACACTCCTGGCTGGTTGTGAAAGCCCTGCTCTTTTTGCCCTCCTTCTGTCTGCCCACCGCCTGCCTCTCTAAGCCTGGCACACCCTCCTGTGTGCCCACAGGCACGTGCTCACTCGTAATGGAGTGGATGCCACACAGCGTGGAGGAGGGGGCTCTGAGCAGGACCCCGGGTGGGGAGGGGGCCGCTGAGCTGGGGAGAGGCCACCCCAGGCCCAGAAGCGTGAGTCGGTGTGGGCCTCTGGGTAAGGGCTCCGGGCCTGGGTGCCATCTGAGTGCACGTCTGAAGGGCCAGGGGAGGCAGTGCCCAGGGGGGAGAGCTAGGGCTCCGCCCCGCCCAGCCTCCGGGGTGAGCTCGGCCTTCCTCCTGTCTCCCTCAGCGTCACAGCAGATGGACTGTTCACCATCTGCAAAATCCAATAAAGTGTACCACGTTTCTTATCCTTATGAACAACGCGTTAGCCTAAAACTTCAGGAGGACCTAAGAGACAGGGTGCCCACGTAGCCTGGGCACCCACGGCTACGGGCCAGAAGCAGCATGCCAAATCCTCCTGTCACACAGGAATCCCCCAGGAGTCCTTTTTTTTTCTTTTTTTCCGGCTCCTCAGCCTAATTTGGACAGCGGCTTCTGTGTTTCTGCATCTCAGAGAGCTCAATATAGGACGTGTGTGTTGACATTTAGGTGATTTTCTAATGTACAGAATGCAGAAGTAGGGTTTTGAAGTCTTAATATGCCTAAGTGGGGACTCCCAGATGTCTCAGAGGTAAAGAATCTGCGTTCAGTGCAGGAGACGTGGGTTTGATCCATAGGTGGGGAAGATCCCCTGGAGGAGGGCATGGCAACCCACACGTGTTCTTGCCTGGAGAATCCCTTGGACAGAGGAACCTGGTGGGCTACAGTCCGTGGGGTCACAAAGAGTTGGACAAGACTTAGTGACTGGGCATGTACACAGTCCTAAGTGGATAATAACATATTTTGTAACCATAAAAGTATAGTTTTGTTTTTTTCTTCAAAACTGTCAGTTTGCCTCAGCTCTACTTAAAAACTCAGAAAACTTCTAAAACGTGAATATATCATCACATTTCTTTCAGGAAATAACCTTCACAAGATATGCAGTTCTATAATTACACATATGAAATAAAAAATGTTACAGAATTTTGGAAATAGCAGATTTATGAAATTCACTATTGTCACTTAACGCAGCCCATTACAGGTAACAGGGGTATAGCAGGCTGATGAATATATTGTAGACCATAAATTTAATTAGGGATGATTATTAACTTACTGTTTCAAATGTAATGAGTGTTTGACTTCCTGAGTTTTATTCTTTCATTCCACTATTTGATTCAACTTATTGGGTACATTTGATCAGGAAAGAATCATTTTCTTCCTACAATTTATTTTAGGTTTTGAAACGAACATGAACCTTACTAGCCGAGATGATTTTGGTACTTCAGAAATTACATCAGAGACCCAGGACAGAAATGCAAATAACCATGGGATTCAATTATCTAATTCACTCTCCAGTGCAATGACTGCTGAAAATGGAAATTCCGTCTCAAATGGTAAGCACTTCTTTAAACTTGGAAGTAAACAGATACAAGTTTTAAGTTGTATCAACTTTATAGGGAGAATGAATTTAAAACAAAAATGAAGTAGGCTTAAAAACTTGGAAAAGGCATATAGGATGAAATATCACTGTAGGGTATATTGTCAACTTATTATTTTCAAGTTAAAGAATTAAAATTGCATTCAATATTAGCTAGCTTTTTTTCCCCCAGAGATTTTTGTGGAGTATTTGGTCTGTGGAAGCCAGTATAAACTGAGACTTATCCTGAGCAGAGGAGATGATGATCTAATAGTATTTTTAAAGAAAAACATAATTATTTAAAAAACAAATTTTGTATGTAAGAAAGCTGTGGTACATATACACAATGGAATATTACTCAGCTACTAAAAATAATGCATTTGATTCAGTTCTAAAGACGTGGATGAAACTGGAGCCTATTACACAGAGTGAAGTAAGTCAGAAAGAAAAACACTAATACAGTATATTAATGCATATATATGGAATTTAGAAAGATGGTAACAATGACCCTATATGCAAGACAGCAAAAGAGACACAGATGTAAAGAACAGACTTTTGGGCTCTGTGGGAGAAGGCGAGGGTGGGATGATCTGAGAGAACAGCATTGAAACATGTATATTATCATATGTGAAATAGACCGCCACTCCAGGTTCGATGCCTGAGAGGGTGCTCAGGGCTGGTGCACTGGGACGACCCAGAGGGACGGGATGGGGAGGGAGGTGGGAGGGGGGTTCAGGATGGGGGACACATGTACACCCGTGGCCGATTCATGTCAATGTATGGCAAAAACCACCACAATATTGTAAAGTAATTAAAATAAATTAATTAATTTAAAAAATTTTGTATGCAATAGTTGATTTACAGTTTGTTTCAGATGTACATCAAAGTGATGCAGATACACACACATACACACACACACATATATATTCTTTTTTATATTCTTTTCCCTAATAGGTTATGATAAGCAGTGAGTATAGTTCCTGTTGATTATTTCCATGCCTCAGAAAAGTGAAGGGAAATTGTATTGAAAGAATGGTAAACTCCACACTGTTTTAGGTATCCGATGTGGGTATGTCAGTGGACGTGTCTTATAGAAACTGACTTGGCTGTGTATCTAATAGTCGCTTACACATAGCTTATTCCTTCCACCCTAGAAGCAGCCCAGGGCTTCTAGGTGATGTCTGAAGAGAAAATTCAGACCAACCTTCTCTTGAAGAGCCTGAGGGCATGGGTGTGGGCTGTAATGACGCAGAGCAGGAAGGCCTGAATTCCCGGCTTTCCTCTGAAGGATGTCAGGGGTGCTCACCGAGTCCCCTGGAGGCAGCTGGGATGCGGGGCTGTGTCTCCTAGGACTGTGGGGACAGGCTGTGTCCAGCACCTCCCATGGCCCCAGGGCGAGGTTGAAGGGTCCACGGTAAGAGTCAAACAAAGAACGTGTTGGCCCCAGCTCGTCTGTGAATCGTTTCAGTTCCTGGGGCCGGGCTGAGGTCCTTCAGGACGACAGAGGCCAGAGGCACCCGGAGGAGAGGAGTGCGCGGATCTATCCCAAAGGACAGTGACAGCATCCTTACCTTCAGGATGTCCTACAAACCACCTTTCAAACACAAAGTCCAACACGTCATCAAAAGGGAACGGACACATGAGGACACAAAATAAGATGAAAAATTGTGAGCAGAAATAGCCGTGTATCCACAGGGCCTCAAAAGACGAGTTCAGAAGCACATGCTTCAAAGTAAGTATGTTTACTTTGCCTAAGGAGATAAAAGAATGAAAATCTCAGCAGAAATCAGAAACCATAAAACATATCAAATGGAAATTCGGAGATTGAAGAAGGCAGTCATAAAATTAAGTACAATAGAGGATGAGTTTAAAGTTAATTAGACACAGCCATTAAAAAAAAAAATCCTAGGGAAGAGGAAGATAAATCAAAAAATATCCAGAATGAAGCACAAAGAAGCAGAGTGGAAATTTCAGAAGTCAATTTAAAGACATAAAGGATACGGCCAGAAGGGTTCATTGGAATCCTAGGGAAAGAAGACGGAGTCCGTGGGGGAGAGAAACGATTTTGTGAGAAACTGGAGAGGATCTTCCAACACTGGTGTAAACACAAAGCAAGTGGCTTAAGTCGGCAGTTTCTCATAAACACGCACCTTCCGTGTGACCCAGCAGCCCCACCCTCAAGAGAAATGCAAACAGCGTCCACAGGAACACCTGTATACAAATGCAAATCCCACTCTCATTCATAGTCACTTAAAACTGGAAATCCTAAAGGAAATCAACCCTGAATATTCATCGGAAGAACTGATGCTGAAGCTCCAGTACTCTGGCCACCTGATGGGAAGAGCTGGAAAAGACCCTGATGCTGGGAGAGATTGAGGGCAGGAGGAGAAGGGGATGACAGAGGATGAGATGGTTGGATGGCATCACCGACTCAATGGACATGCGTCTGAGCAGGCTCTGGGAGACGGTGGAGGACAAAGGAGCCTCCGTTCTGCAGTCCATGGGGTCACAGAGTAGGACACAACAGAGCAACTGAACAACACCAAAACGAAATAAAGCAGGTGCCGTCCAGCTGGCGACTGGACAGTATTCGGTATCTGTTGCCCTGTAACAATTACCCTCCACCCCCAGAACTTAGAGGCTGTTGTTCGTAGTATCTGTGGCTCAGGGACCTGGGTGTGGCTGAGCTGAGTGCCTGGGGTTCAGGGTCCCTCACGGGGAAGTGATCAGCCATCAGCCAGAACTGCAGGCGTCTTGAGGCTAGCTGGAGAGATGGTCCAGTTTCAGTGTCACTCACACGAGCATCTCCACAAGGGAGGCCTCACTACAGGGCAGGGGCTTCCCCCCGGAGCAAGCAGTCCACAGGAGAGCTGGGAGGAGCCCCCGGGGTGGGGTGGAAGCCACGCTCGCCGCTCTGCTGCTCCTGCAGGGGACGGCCAGCGCTACGGCCACATCCAGCTTGGTGGCTTCGGGCCACACGTCCAGTCGACTCACAGGAGTGGGTTCCATGAGGTATGAGTGCCTCCAGGTGGGCCCATCAGGGACCACTTCGCAGGCTGCCCAGCACATGGAGCAACTCTGCGATAAAAAAGGATAAACCGCTACTGCAGTTGAGAAAAATGTATGCATCACAAAGGCATTGCACTGCATTAAAAAAAAAAAATCCAAAGACTCTGAGTCCATTTATTTGACATTTTGGAAAATGCAAGCACAGGGACAGTAAGAGATGGGTGGGCTGCCAGAGACCGGGGCTGGGCTGCCTTAAGGAAATATTCAGGCTGGGTGGTCTGTAAGGAGCAGTGGCTTCATGGCCACAGTTGGGGGGCTGGAGTCCAAGGTTAGGGTGCCAGCTTGGGTAGCAGCCCTCCTGTAGGCTACAGGTGGCCGGCTTCTTGCTTGTCCCCCAGTGGTGGAGGGAAGAAGGTAGCCAGCTCTCTGGGGCCACTTTTATAAGGGCACTAACCCCATTTGTGGAGCTTCCACCTTCAGGACCTAATCATCCCAAAGGTTCCACCTCCTAACACCACCACTTTGGGGTTAGGGTTTCAACATGTGAGTTTTAGGGGGACACAGACTTTCAGAGACCTGGTTACCCCCCAAAGGTTCTACCTCCCAATGCCACCACATTGGGGGCTAGAATCCCAACGTATGGATTTTAGGGGGACAGAGACATTAAGACCTCAGCAGACTGCAGACAGGCATGGGATGTTGACAAACAGGAGTGAGTGTGTTCCTACAAATTTGGGCTTCCCTGGTGGCTCAGCTGGTAAAGAATCTACCTGCAATGCAGGAGACCTGGGTCCAGTCCCTGGGTCGGGAAGATCCTCTGGAGGAGGGCGTGGCAACCCACTCCAGTGTTCTAACCTGGAGAATCCCGTGGACAGAGGAGCCTGGCGGGCTACAGTCCACGGGGTCGCAAAGAGTCAGATGTGACTGAGTAACTAAGCACAGCATGTACGATAAAGGTGAGTCTTTCTGTCTATAGTGTGGCTTTTAAAAAATAAATAAAACCCTGAGTAGAATAAATACAAAGAAAGCCACACCTAGGCATAACTTAGTAAACCAAGCCTGAATCTGAAAAGCAGCCAGTGAAAGTGAAAGTCACTCAGTTGTGTCCAACTCTTTGTGACCCCATGGACTATACAGTCCATGGAATTCTCCAGGCCATAATACTGGAGTGATTAGCCTTTCCCTTCTCCAGGGGATCTTCCCAACCCAGGGATTGAACCCGGGTCTCCCGCATTGCAGGCAGATTCTTTAAAGCAGCCAGAGATTAAAATAAAAAGACAAAATACCTTCAAAGAATCAGTGGACATCCAAAGACAATGAAATAACATATTTTTTAAAATGAGGGAGCAGGAAGGTGGGAAGGTAGCCAGGATGGTAGTGCCCTGGCCTCACACTCCTTTCTCTGACTTCCCTCTGGGTCCACTTAAGGTCAAAGCGTGTGTGTAGTTTTTTATCTGAGAATGTTGCTCACCCAAGGATGCTCATTGCTGACCTGCCCAGCAGGAGAAGGTAAATGGATCCTGGATAAAATCTAACAGGCGATTCTCATTGCAAGTCTCACTTTGCTTAGGAGGAGTCACGGGGTGGGGAATTGATTAGAGCAGGGTTTGTTCCAGCTTGGCATGAAGGATCCCAGGGTAATGTGGGAAGGTCCTGTTGGCACCCAGCAAGAAGATTGGTTCAATGGCACACACACATAGAAAAAGCCCCAAAATGTTTCTGAATGCTAGCCACCCCCAGCCCCAACGTTAAGCAGGGATTACATATAAGGGTTGGAAATGTTGGCTCTGAGATGACAGCTTTTTGGTGCCTTGCGAGGAATTGACACAGGGAAGACAGAGAAGGATTTTTATACCGGCCGTAAAGATTTCTAGGGAAAGGACCTGCAGTTACCCAAAAATGTGCTACCACCAAGAACAGGCAGAGACTGCACCAGCTCCTGGGGGCCCGCAGCATGGGTCTTCCCTAAGTTTTCTCTCTGACTTGAGCAGCCTAATGTTTAAGTAATCTGTTACTGCTCACATGGTGTTTTCATTTATGCAGGTTATAGAAACTACATGTTTATGTGACAATTTGAAAAATATAGGAGAGAATAAACAATAAGTAAACACTACTATTCCTTATATTACCTGAAAATCCCCAAAACATGTCTCATATTCCACTTTGTAGAATTCTGTGTTTTTTTTCATACAGATACATCTGTGTGCTTATATAAGATGTTTGTATTTTTTTGTTTTTTAATAAAGCTTGAGCTACACTCTACACGTTGCTTAAACCACCTGCTTTTTTTTCCTGAGGGATCTCATGTAGTATATCTCTAGGTGAGCAAATGCAGGTCCGTGTTGCTGACAGCTGGTCATTAGTTGTGTGAGATGCATAGCTTCTCATCAGATAGGACTACCGTGACTTAAAATAAGCAAGTCCTACCTGTTGGATATTAGAATTATCTCCTGATTTTCCACCTTTGAAATAACACCAGGTGTTTATATTGGATTACTCCAACCTAATTGAAATAGGCATTTTGTAAAAGTTTTCATATTAGTGTGTAATGTTTGAAATTATGTGTGTGTGTGTGTTTAGATGGAAATATAGAGATATAATCTTTCTTATACATGAATTATATATGGCTGAGTCCCTTTGCTATTCACCTGAAACTATCACAGCATTGTTAATCGGCTATACTCCAACATAAAAAGTTAAAGAGCAAAAACATTCCTTTCTGAAATCTCTGATGATAACCCTTTATAAAAACATAAGGATAACAAAAACATTGTATACCCTTATATTGAAATTAAATATTCCTAAAATGTAAAAACAGAATTTGAATGATGGCATTAGTCAACAAGTACCTGATAAGAGACTCTTTCTCAAAGGTTGTATGTATCTAGTATGAAGGTAATCATTTGCTTTTTATTTTCAATTTTGGGGTATTTAAGGATAGCTGCTAAACAACAAAAAAAAAATTTAATATATTGTATAATCAAAACTAAATACATGAATATTTAAAAAGGTAACCATATATCTTTTCATTTTTATTAAAATTTCACTCCCTGCCATTCTCCCTAGCTGACCTGGGGTCATGCTGTTCTTTCCTGAAGAAAGAGAAAATAGGCATACCCCTTTGACAAAATATTTAATTTGTCTGTGTTTTGAGTCAAAAGCCAAAAACTATGGCTTTGGGAAATACCAAAAACTCTGAGTCTTATTCTAAAAATCAGCTAAATCCCAAAACCGGTGGAACAAACAAACAAAACTCCTGTAGACCAAATGGAAATTTTTGTGGGATATAGAGCCTGAAATTAATCATATAAAATTAAATATTTAGGAATATTGGGCTTCTAAACTTCAGAATGTAACTGACAGTGTATGTTCAAGCCCTGGAACCCAGATTTACATGTTAAGCCTTAAATGCTGACAGAGAACAGATTTTAAAATAACGTCAGGTCTGTATTGCAATTCATAGATGATCACTTGAAAATCTCAAGAGTTATGTGCACAAAAGGAAAATTATTTCAGCTAGGCTTTCAGCCTTTCAAAGCAACTTGACGTGTTTATGTTGACCTACTTGTGTTGATACCATGAAACCTTCCCATGACTATAAAAATATCTGGCACAAGACTCTGGCAATGCAGTACCGGCCTTCACTGATTGGAACAGCGTTGCATATTTCATAGGAACCCGTGAGTCCTGTGCCAAGGCCAGAGTCAGAAAATCCCTCCTAGTCAGTATGATAAAAACTGGCTGAACATTATACATGCACAGCACGTGATACGCTGTTGCTCAGTTGCTCAGTCGTGTCCGACTCTTTGCAGCCCCATGGACTGCAGCACGCCAGGCTTCCCTGTCCATCACCATCTCCCAGAGCTTGCTCAGACCCATGTCCACTGAGTCGGTGATGCCATCCAACCGTCTCATCCTCTGTCACCCCCTTCTCCTCCTGCCCTCAGCCTTTCCCAGCATCAGGGTCTTTTCCAATGAGTCGACTCTTTGCATCAGGTGGCCTAAGTATGTTACATACATACAACGTATGATACGTATGTGATCATTATAACCCAGATCGGTTAGTGGCACTGATTCACAGTCAACAGCGTATAGTCAATATGCTTCCTGAATAAAGTCACGAGATGGGAATAAATGCTTAAAATAACTTGAAGTTTTAATTGAGTCGGAAATCGTGTTATTTTCGAGGAAACAGTTCCTCTTGAACACCAGTATCTGCTGTCTACCTCTGCTACCCAGCAATAACGATCTGTTTGTTCATTTGCTGAAATATAGTTATGTGTGGGTAATTATAGCTATCACTTACTTTAATTGCCATCTTTTACTGATGTGAACACAGGCTTAGATCTTTTCTCGTATACTTAATTATTCCCTGGACTTGTGGTTATTTATCATTAGATTAGAGAGCAGTTTTTAGTGCTAGAACGTTGTCATTATATCAAACAAAATATTGTGAATCTGAAGATGTTTATTTTGTGGGCACAGACCTAACAAATTCTATCTGGGCCATTTTCTTCTGCTTGAATGACTACGTATTTTATCATTGGACATTGGGGGCGGGGGGGAATGGCAATTAAAAGAATAGAGTCCTTACATTTGGTTTTACATTTACCACTCTCAGAAGATTTGGCTTTTTAAATCTGTGCCGTGTTTATCCTCAGCATATTGTAAGGATAATCTGTGAGGATACAGTACTGGGTGAGACCACTTCCAAGACCGGTAGCCCTGCATTCTTTGCATAGACTCTAAGGCCACAGTGAACCTAGGCCCCAGTAGGACCGAACCTCACTGCTCTGGGAACCTCGGAGAATGGCTTTTTCTCTTATACTCAACAACAGATCCAGGCCACTGGGGATGGAGCCTTTGCTTGGAATCCATGGAATACTCTCGACTATAGGCTTTACAATATCACCTTGTTCGTAAGAATTGTAGAAGATTCTTTGGAACTCATACTGCTTTCTGATTTAGAGCCTACCTGCCCGGAGAAGCAAGCCTTCACTTGACAATCTGGAATATTGTGCAATTATCTATTCTGAGCAGCAGAAGGTAGTTTTGTAAGGGAAGCAGGCTCCTCAGGCATTCAGAGAGCCCTGCCCCATGCCTCCTTTCCATTTGAAGATATTTTGAAGTCATAATAAGTAATTTCTAGTTGGGACTTAATTTCATTCCGTTTCCCCCACTGGCATTAGGAAGTTGGGTTGAAAATGACCGATGGGAGGGCCTTAAACTCCCGGGCCACCCCCTCCCACATCCCCACCCCCACCCCACCCCACCCCTCCCCGGCCGAATTGCAGGCCACCCCCAGGATGTGGAACCCTCTAGTGTTCTGTTGCCTTAGCGCGTCCACCCCTTCCAGGCTGGCCCTCCCGCCTCTTCCTCACCTTTCAAAATCCCCCTCCTCCTGGAAGGTTTGCAGCCTTTGGCCTCTCCACCATCCCTCTTCCTTTAATTCCTCCAACCAGAGTGAATCCTTGCTTTCTCCAGATCCAGTTCAACACCACTCATGGTCCACAAAGCCTGTAAGCCGTCCTGTTGTGTCCTTTTTAAAAATTTATTAATTGACTTTAATTGGAGGACAGTTAC
This sequence comes from Odocoileus virginianus, assembly GCF_023699985.2. Classification (NCBI taxonomy): domain Eukaryota; kingdom Metazoa; phylum Chordata; class Mammalia; order Artiodactyla; family Cervidae; genus Odocoileus; species Odocoileus virginianus. The sequence goes on along the minus strand of NC_069681.1, from coordinate 26,558,262 downwards.
TTTGCAGCATTGTGGTGGTTTTTGCCATACGCCAGCATGAATCAGCCGTGGGTATATGTGTCCCCCCCATCCTGAACCCCCTCCTCCTCCCTCCCCACCCCACCCCACCCCACTCCTCCAGCTTGTCACGGAGCAGCGGCTTTGGGCGCCCTGCTTCCTGCATCAGACTCACGCTGGTCATCTGTTTTACAAATGGTGATATACATGCTTCAGTGCTGGTCTCAAGTCGTCCCACCCTCCGCTTCTCCCGCTTAGTCCAAAAGTCTCTTCATAAAATCTGTGTCTCCTTTGCTGCCCCGCAAGAAGGATTGTCAGTGCCTTCCTTCTAGATTCCATTTCTTAAGAATCATTCCCATTAAGACTTGAGCTCCTCAGATGCAGGACTTCTCTTGGCTTTTGATCGCGTCTCCCAGCGCTGTGACCCAGAGGATACCCTGATGCTCCCTGACTGTCTTCGGCTGGCCCCGGGTGAAGCGGGTCTTGCTGTTGACTTCGTTCTGAGTTTGGATCCTTGCTGAGTTTCTATCCGGATTCTGCAAGCCATCTTCCAGTTGATAACTCAGTTTTAAAAAGTGGGTCACGGCCCTCTTCTCCTTGCCCAGGTCTCCAGCCTCTGTAAGAAGTCCAGTGGACGGAATGCTCTAGAAGCAGACGCTCATCTCGCTCTTCGTGGGCTGCGTGTCCCCGTCACAGTTTTGCTACCCCTCCTTCACACGCAGCCCAAGCTTTTAGCTTTGCCCCACTCACCTGGCCATACAGTTCATTCCTGACCGTCTGCTCGTCTGGCTGCCTGGAAACGCCAGCCTGCGTCCGATCTTAGATTTCCGCTCACCCTTCCCCGGTTTTTCTGTGGTTGTTTTCAGTTTTGTTTTGTTTTTTTCCCGTTTCAACTGCCCTGACCCCACAAATGGGAAAGAGACTGCAACCCCAGGAACCCATTTACCCTCATTGTCCACAAGCTTCTCTCTTCCCCCATCAGCCTTTCATCAGACTTATTTTCAGCCTCTAGAAAAGTTTCCCTTCTCCCCTTCAGTACTTCTTTGCTCACCTCTGTGCTATTATGACATTTTTTTCCTTATCGTTCTATCTTTTTTTTTGCCAGTACACTTCCTCTTTGCTTAGCTAAACCTCCAGCAATGCCTGTATTCCCAAGCTGCTTTGAGAACCTTGTTATTCAAAGAGTGTTTACTGACCTTCATTTCAGTCTGCGAAATGCCACTCTAGTTTGTTCAGTAAGTTCCTGACTTACTTTGTTCGAGGAAAGGACACGCAACCTAATGGTACGCTGTGTTGCCCTCTGTAGGTTTACCTGAAGAAGATGGATTCTCCGGGCTGTCTCGGGGTGGAGCCTCCTCCTTTCAGAGACACAGAGAGAGCCACAGCACTCAGGTAAGAACCGCTCGGTGTGCTGATGCCCACCTTCGCTGTGATAACTGGAGCTAAAAGACAAGAAGAGTTTCGTGAAGGTGTGACCAAGAGCGTTTGTTCCCGTTGGACTAGGGGACACAGTTTTTTCCAATTCTGCCTTAAGTTTCTTCTCCTCAGCATTCTTTCTCCTTTTCTGTTGGCTGACTCCCACTTATTTTCTGCTCCTTTCCTGGTTGTTCAGGCAGTAAAGAATCCGCGGGTGGCGTGGGAGACCCAGGTTCGATCCCTGGGTCGGGAAGATCCAGTAGTCATGTCTGGAAAATCCCATGGACAGAGGGGCCTGGGGGGGTTGCAGTCCGTGGTGTCGCAAAGAGTCGGACATGGCTGAGCCAATAACATTTAAAAGAAGAATGTGCAGACACATGAAACTTAATAAACGGGCTTAAACGAAGCACCATAGACGCACTTTATCCGTGGGCATAATAGTCACTGCCCGGTGAGGAGGACGTCGCCGTCGCTGAAGGGTCTTCATGTTTCCTGCCTTTGCCCTCGGCTGAGTGAGAAGGCTTTAATGCACATAAAACGCTCGAAGCCCGTGTGGTTTTATGGCCATTATCTCTCAGTTAGCACCTCAAATCCCACATAATCCAAACGCTCTACAAACTATCATATCATCAGAACACTGCAAAATCAAAATGAGTTTACAGCTCACAAAACTGTTTTGATATGCTTCAGTGATTTCACATGTATGCATAATGTGTTTGGCCTCAAAAAAGTTCACCAAAATAAAGAGGATTATCACTTAAAAATAAACTCTAGCGTTTGTAGAAAGAAAAAGGATTTATATCAATAGTTTAGTGTTCCTTTTATGTTCAATTTAAAAATAAAGTCTTTAAAAAATATGACTTTGCTTTGAAGGTGGTACACGACCAAAAATGTATTAAAGATTTTACTGTTGATATATTAAAGATTATTGCTTTAGCAACAAGATTATCTTGTATGAAGTTGCAGTACAACTTCTGCCATGTCAGATATCTACAGTAAAATTATCTAAAGTCAAGTATCTAGATGTGTCCATGAAACCAGCTATCTATCCAGTTTCCATCAGAATATTTGACATTATATAGGGACAGTTATATTATCAGCTGAGATTTTTGTAAATAACACTGATGAGGTAGTGAGAAAAATCAATAATTTTAATCTTAAAAATAAATCTTACAGTAGGCAATATGCTGAAATCACTTACACTGATATATAGGCATTGAAATAGGAAAAAAAATGCTGATTGCTTGCAATAATAGATTGTCCTAATCTCCCCTCTGTTCCTCAGAGATGCACTTATTTCACCTTGTAAACATTGCAGATGCTTTATCTACGATAAGTCACGGGGGACCTGCTTGTAAAGAACAGAACGTCGGCTTGACTTCTGTCAAAGGGTTGACCCCTACACGCTGGGGCACGGCAATAGAGACACCCTTCCCAGGGCTTCCGCTGTGCTGTGCGTCATAGAGAAAGAAGGTGCCTTAACAGAGGCATCTTGGCAACTTCCCTGTGGTCTTCCATTGATTCGGTTAAGATGTCAAGAGAGATGGGAGAGGTCGCCAGGACTAATTTTCTGTTTTGTCTTTTTTTTTTAAGAGTTTTTTTTTTTTTTTTGACATGGGCCATTTTTAAAATCTTTATTAAATTTGTTACAATATGGCTTCTGTTTTATGTTGGTTTTTTTTTTTTGGCCACAAAGCATGTAGGATCTTAGCTCCCCAACCAAAGATCGAACCTGCACCCTGCATTGGAAGGCAATGTCTTAACCACTGGGCCCTGAAGGAAATCCTAGGAATAATTTTCCACTCCCAGTTTTTACTGAGAGCTTATTTCCAAAGGCAGACAACCCCCAGTTATCTCATAGTGCATTTTTTTCAAGGAAATGGAAAACCAGGCTCATTTTCTTGCATGCCTGGTGCAGGCTCTCTCTTGGCAGGACACGTGAGTCAGTGTTGGGTACCCATCACGGTTAGGTGGAGCTCTGCCTTGAATGACCACACATCTCTCAGCATAAATGCCTCTTGGGTGACGTTTATAGAGGAAATATAAACACATCAGGCATCTTGCACTCTAGATTTTCTAGTAAAGCAATTAAGTAAGAATTCTATAAAATCTGCCTTGAACTGATTGGGCATGCAGCAATAAAATTAAATGCTGACTAAAAATTGAATTCCTCTTTGAGGATGTCTGTATGTTAATTAACATCATCAGTGATTTTAATGAAATCCCTTTAAGGAAGATGAAATGTCTGGGCATTATTGCAGATGAAGAAATCAAGAAATAGATTTAGTAATTTGCCAGAGATCATAGGGAAAATGCAGAGTCCAGGGTTTGAACGGGTGTCAAGATCCTCTGTCTCGTTTCTGAGAAGAAACTTGCCATAACTCACTAAAAGTGATGGAGACGTCATCTAGCTTTTACATAAAATTTGGAAGGCAAAGTCTTCCAAAAGACTTGGGTTGAGATCAAACCAAAAGAAGTTTGGGTCAAGGTAAAAGTCTTAAATAGCTGTAGTGGACATCTGTGGTTGTGTTTTTAGCTGCTGGCCACATATTTAAATTTCTCACCGACCACAATGAAAATTTAAGGGAAGAGACTTCACCTTCCTCCCCTCCTTGACGAACTGGACAGATGCTTGTGACATGCGCTCAGTCTGTCCAGCGTGGATTGTGAGTTAACAGACATACAGCGGAAGGGATGAGGATAGATGTCACCCCCGGGGGCCACCTGGGGGTGGTGGCTCCCTCCAGGGGCCACAGATGTTAGCCCGTGTCTGTGACCACAAGCCACTGCACTCACCTTGGGTCCAGCCCACGTGCCAAACCTGCCCTTCTGAAATTCACACCCAGTTATTTTGCTTTCCAGTAATGCTTCTGCCTGTGAGTTAGTTTCTGTTGCTTACAAAGGAGAATTTTGACTGGCACACAAATTTGATTTTATTCTCATTATCTATGAAATTTACTTTAGAGCCATAAGTTTTTTTTTTAATTTTATTTTTCTATTCTCTATTTTGTTTAAATTGAAGTACAGTTGATTTCCAACACTGTGCTAATTTCTGCTGTACGGAAAAGTGATTCACATACAAACATTCTTTTTGACATTTTCTTTTCCATTATGGTTTATCCCAGGAGATGGGATAGGGTTCCCTGTACTAGCCAGTAGGACTTTGCTTTTTATCCATTCTTTATATGATGGTTTTCATCTACTAACCCCAAACTCCTAGTCCATCTCTTTCCTTCCCTCACAGTGATATGGTGTGGTTTACAATCTTTCATTTTCATTCATCGCATTTCTTGCCAAGCCTACTGTTGTATCCTTTAGCTTTCATAAAGAGCACTAAAAGTTATTCTTACTCTCTAATGTATTCAGATATTCACTGCAAGAAATCGTAGATGGTTTCTGATAAAATAATGGCCATCCTGTGCCTGAAAGCTTAATAAATATCTACTGCCTCTGGACACAGCCTCCAATGAAAGCCCGAACAGAATCAATATGCAATTGATCCACATCAAGAAACAAATTGTTATGTGGTTTGTTTTACTGAACCATCAAAGGAGTCTTTTTGTAATGTCACATATCAAAGAAATGAAGAGTTGCAGACCACTCAATAAACCCAATGTCTTTCTTTATCCATTTTATTTGTCACACGGACTGCTTGAAATGTATTGTGACAGAGAAAGAAACAGTGTGTTAGATAAAACAGCGAAATGTAGACACCTATCGTTTAATTGTTAAGGTGTGATTCTAAAACACATGCTGGGAATTAGAAATTAGACAACCATTTCAAACGGAATCATATGTATCTCACTGATAAGCAACTAACCAAGGGACATCTAACAGAGAGAGTGCTTCCACACAGCTGAGGTTTCAGGAAATCTGTATGCAGACCTCATGACTTCCATATTATGTGCGAGAAATGAAGGCAGTAAATTAATTGGGTGGTAGAAGTTAAACGGCAGCGTTTTCAACAGAAGGGACATGTCCTGTATAGATATCTAGAAACTTGGAAAATAACAAAAATAAATCCCATATTTTATATGTCTCCTTCATAAAATTGCACCATATGTATATCCTAGATGTTTCAAATGCATGATGTTTTTTTTCCGGTGAAGACATTGACTGTCATCAAAGAGGAAAATTCAGTTTTAAGAAGTATGAAAGGGATGAGAGAGCAGAATTGTGACTGTGCTTTTGTATGTTTTGCTGCTCCGGCGGGAGTTGGTGATGGACAGGGAGGCCTGGCGTGCTGTAGCCCATGGGGTCGCAAAGAGTAGGACACGCCTGAGCGACTGAAACTGAACTACTGAAGTATACTTGGTGACTGTGTTTTTAAAAGGAAAAAGATCTCATGATATCTCTGCAGGTCACCTTTTTCCTTTTTAAAAACTTGGTCATGGGACTTCCCTGGTGGTTGAGGGGTCGAGACTGCTTCCACTGCAGGGGGTATGGGTTCCATCCCTGGCCAGGGAACTAAGATCCCATGTGTGGCATGGCCAAAAAATAAAAATATAGTCACGATTCTGATTTCTCATTCCTTCAATATTAAAAAGAAAGAAAGAAAGAAAGAAGCCAGGATGAGCAGGGCTGGGAGTGACTAGACTGGTGTGGAGGAAGGCTGGGTTGGGTTGCAACTTTAAATCAGATGACAAACAGAAACCTTTCTGAGCAAAGATAAGGTAAGAAAGTCAGAGTGTCAGCCAGGCTGCGGTCCGGGGAGCCCCTCAGGTGGGAAGGAGCAGAGACCCTGTGTACAGCCAGCCTGGACCCTGAGATGGTCAGCAAGGCTGGAAGGGAGTAAATCTACATATTACTGGACATTTTCACAAAGAGCAATAATTACCATGAGTTATGTGTTAGTGCTAGAAAGGGGAGCTTTTAAGTGTACATACTCTAGCAAGAGGCTAAATGTAAAATATCAGTTAGGATTGTACTGCGTTGTCTTTCTTTAAGACAATGAACCAGCTTTGGAAACCTTGGTCTGCTCAGAAAATAAGTAAAGGGCAAGTATTTGCGTTTTCTGTAAGTGGAAACAGTAAGAGAAATAGCTCTGCTCCTCCCAAGATAACAGAGAATTGGAATATTGACACCTGGGAACCCGGGCCCCAGGCATTCTGACTTGTTAATTGTTCAGTCAGCGTAGTTCAGTCACTCAGTCCTGTTCAACTTTTGCAACCCCATGGACTGCAGCACACTAGGCTTCCCTGTCCATCACCAACTCCCGGAGCTTGCTCAGACTCATGTCCATTGAGTCGGTGATGCCATCCAACCATCTCATCCTCTGTCGTCCCCTTCTCCTCCTGCCTTCAGTCTTTCCCAGCATCAGGGTCTTTTCTAAGGAGTCAGTTCTTCACATCAGGTGGCAGAAATACTGGAAATATTGAAACTCCAAAATGTTGGAGTTTCAGCATCGGTCCTTCCAATGAATATTCAGGGTTGATTTCCTTTAGGATTGATTGGTTCTACCTCCTGGCTACCCAAGGGACTGTCAAGAGTCTTCTCCAACACCACAGTTCAAAAGCATCACTTCTTCAACGCTCAGCTTTCTTTATAGTCCAACTCCCACATCCATACATGACTATTGGAAAAACCATAGCTTTGACTAGATGGACCTTTGTTGGCAAAGTAATGTCTCTGCTTTTTAATATGCTGTCTACGTTGGTCATAGCTTGTCTTCCAAGGAGCACGCGTCTTTTAATTTCATGGCCGCAATCACCACATGCAATGATTTTGGAGCCCCCCAAAATAAAGTCTCTCACTATTTCCATTGTTTCCCTATCTATTTGCCATGAAGTGGTGGGACTGGATGCCATGATCTTAGTTTTCTGAATGTTGAGTTTTAAGCCAACTTTTTCACTCTCCTCTTTCACTTTCATCAAGAGGCTCTTTAGTTCTTCTTCACTTCCTGCCATAAGGGTGGTGTCTTCTGTGTATCTGAGGTTATTGATGCTCTGTGTATTAATGGGATCTGACAACTTTGAAAGAAAAATTTAGGCTAAAGGAAGAGAAAATTTTCTGTGGTGCTAAAACATAATCAGCCGACATCAGTGAAGGAATTTATTTTATGACCTTAGAAGACCTCCAGGGCCTGATTCTTTGCTGATCTCTTTGATTACACTATTATTTGAAACTGTCATTTCATATTTCTGACTCTGCCAGAAATAGGTTCTAAAACAGATGAACTATGATATTGGGAAGAAGTGTCATGAAGGCAATGACATAAAAAGCCTAAATTTTGAAGCCCGAGTGGATTTAAATTAATTTTGTACACTTGCAGGTGATTTTTATTATCTATTTTGGGAAAGAAGTCTCAATTAAAGAGATTTGCTCTCTTATGTTGCCAACTTTGGCAAAAATCTTGTCTCTTTTTCTTCCTAATGCTTCCTGACATCTGTTTTCCTTTCCCTATTTTCTCTAGCATCTGTACCCAATGGTTTGCCATGATTATATCTTAAAGACACTGTCACTCACCCCCAGACATCGCACCCTGGCAGAGGTAGTGCCCACCTAATCCATTTCTTTTGAGGCACCTGGCTAGACTACATTTCCCAGCATCCTTGTGGTTGGGAGCTGTCATGTGACTGACTTCTGGCCAATGGAAAGGGGGCCACAGTGGTGTGTGCTCTGCCCAGGCATGACCTCTGCAAACCTCCCTTCAGCTATCAGTGTTCTATTTTCTTTCCCATCCAAAAGCTAGCTACACAAACTCCAAGACCCTGGAAGATGCAAAGTACAGTCACAACAATGTAGATGGTCACCTACTGAGCAGAAATACCCATTTTAGCCTTAACATGAGCAATATACTTCTTTGGGGTCAGTCCATTGGTATTTGTGGTTTGCCTGTTATAGATAGCAACTTGAGTAAAATAGACACTGATACCTTTTAAAAAAGTTATTTATTTTTTAATGGAAGGATAATTGCTTTACAGAATTTTGTTGTTTTCTGTCAAACATCAGATGCATAACTTTTATCATTTATTTGGCCTAATGTTTTACATGTTGCTGCTGAGAATTATTTATAGTGCTTAATTAAGTTTAACCTAATTAAGCACTATAAATAATTAGCTTAACCTAATCTTTGTAAGGGTAAATATTATAAAGTTAAATAATAAGTTTAACCTCCATTATTTAGCAATTTTTATTCTTTAAGATAGTAAAAACCATGCCTGTTGATATCTTCTGATAATAGAACTGCTGGGATGTTACTTATCAGACATTTTAATAAGAAATAATGATCATTAGTGCCCCCACCAAGTCATACATAGGTAAAACAGAAGCTAGCATTTCTTAACAACTGGTCACTTAGAAAGTCCTCAAAATCAATAGACTTGGTTTTAATCAGGGACAAAATCAGCCCCCTGTAATACCCTGGGCACCCTGGAGAAATGGTCCAGCGCTTTCAGGACCTACTTGTGCATTTCATGATTAGAAAGATTTGCCTGTGTTATCCCTCAGTCCCAAGCGGGTGGCCCCGGTGGGTAGCTAGACTCGGGAGGGAGACTCGAGGTGGAGGACAGAGATTATTCTGCCATGCAGTAAGTTCATGGTCCAGGGGGGTGCTAAACTATGCCCTTTAGCTAATTATAGTTGATTTAAAAAATCTATTTGAATTGGGCTAAAGGTTTTATTAGCATTCAGTTTCACGAAGTGGTTTTTCTCTTATTTAATTATATTTAATATCATAACACAGATTGTAATTGTTTCCAGAAAAAAAATATTTTGAGAGATGAGTAACATAACAGGTAAGCGGTGCCCTACAAACTAACACAGGCGAAGATGCTGGCTGTTTGGACAAGTCGGGGGGAGTGTCCTTGGACCTGAACCCTCATCCTCTGGAGCTGAGGAGTACTTGGCTGCCACGGTTGAGACCTCTGCGTTGCTTACTTCCACACCTGCATCTTAGCTCCCTTCTGACTTCCATCTCCACTGCTGGCGTGGAGCTAAGTCTCAGAGTGCACGCCACATGGCAGACTGCTTCGCTGTCCCCCGTGTTTTTTGGTCATTGTCAGTGTAGATGTGAACAAAAGGATGGACAGGGTTCCTGATCCACTTGACTCAAGTAGCCTTTCTTCTCTTAGTGCCTGACTCATCCTTTCATTCCAGAACAAATCCCGCAGCCCAGTAGGAATCTCTTGGCCATCCTGCCTTGACATGAGTCACGTCTCTGCTGTATTCCAACCATAGTCATTGTATCGGCAGCTTATTGGCCAGTTAATGCTGTGCTTCCTTGTGATGTTTTTGCGTTGATGTCCTGTTTAGGCATGTTTGTTCATCTCACTCTCTGAGTTTTCCATCTTGTCACTCACTTTGCATGAAAGCCTCTTGAGGGAGCTGGTCATATTGTGTGCTTCCAAGTCCTGTAAGCCCATCACAGCACTTTCTGTCTCGTAACTGTTGAAAGCATGTGCATTCGTTGACTAGCAGACGAGAAAAACTGGGAAGTCAGCATGATTAAAAAGGTTGACTAAACTCAATGTACTTGAATCTGAATCCAGATTCTGCCACTGACTGGTGAAGTGAGTTTGGGCTTTAAAGATGAATTTCAACATCTATGAAAAGAGAGCTAACAATCCTCACCCTGCTTATTTCACAACATTGTAAATGTTCCAATTTGATTTTTTTTTTTAATTTTTAAAAGTTAAAAAAAGAATATAAAACAAGATCACAAAGTTGATGTTTGAAATGGGCTTTTGAGGACTGCAGAGCTTCATATATCTGGGTGCACAAAACCTGGGGCTGTCACAGAGAAGATTCATCAAGTTACAGAGCATGTTCTGTAATCGGACGGGTACATCTGATTAGATTGGCACTAAGTCTATGTGAAGAGGAGTGAAGATAAAGCTGGAGTGATCAGTGTGGTCAGGAAATACAGGGCTTTCTGTAACATGCTAAGGTAGGTGGACTTGGCTGTTTAGGCCAGGGAAAGGCAGTGGCATTGAAGATTTTTGAACAAGCAAAGTATATAAACAGACGTCCTTTGGAGAGAGAAAATCCAGTAGATTGTCTGTCCTTCATAATACCTCCTGGTCCTTGCGTGAGCCTCCCATATAATCCCAAGAAAAAATATTTTTAAAGAAATTGTAGCACTCTTACTTTCTATGCTTCCAATAACATGGATTTATGGTTTTCCATATATTCTCAGTACTTGAACCCATTACTATGTGTCATTACTGTAAATGTGCACTAAATATATGTGATTAATTTTTGCTACAATCTTCTCGTCAGTTATATTGGTGCTGCCATGTTTTTTAAATGAATTGAGGTAAGAGACCGAGCTCACACAAAATCCGTATTCTGAAATGTCACAAATTAATTATATCATGAGATGTATAATCATAAATTTCTATTTTATAACTTTCCATCAGTAGGAACAAACATGCATCTGCTTATCAGAGTCCATTTTTATTCTTAGCTGTGAACTTAAAATCAGCTGCAAAGTGCAAATAAATGTCTGTTTAAATTATATTAAGTGTGCTCCAATATAATATTACTTATTATAAAAGTAAAGGAGAGTGGTTAAATTTTTTAAGAAGTCGACATGCACAACTAATGTAAAAAGTAAAAATCCTCTGTTCCCTCACTGCCTGTTGTCCAGACACACTCTTATTTCCAATAGAATTTTTTCCTTTGAAGAGTTGTTTTCCCTTTTTTAACCCTTAGGCAAAAAAAGGAAACAAAATAGCAAGAATGAACTTAATTGGATTGCTGTATAAATGACTATTTCTGAATTAAGAAGGATCAACTCTTTTTCTGCCTAAAGGAGAAATGCTGTTCCGATTTCAGATTTTTTTTTTTAATTTTTAAAAAAATGTATGGAGATATATACCCCTTTAATCAAAGACTTTTTAGAGGGCATTTCATTTTAAGTCATATCATTGGGGTCTATTTAGGTAAACTTTGGTTTTACAAACTGATTTTCGAATTTCATTCTGTATTGTTTTTTTTCCTCCAACATCTTGTTAGCATGAGTGGAAATGGGATTTGCATTTGAAACGCTAATATTCCCTATTCAGTCAGCCAAGCCGTTTCCTTCTCTTAATTTCCATAAATGTCAGTAAATGCCTCTTTTCACCTTTGGGTGAACAGTCAATAGAAAAATCAATTCTGTGACAAATGAACAGCAACATGATTTTACATATGAATTATTTAACAAAGGTTATTTTTATCCTAGAAGGGGAAGACTTAAGGTAAAAATCAGCCACAAATTATTAATTTACATTTATTAATATAGTCATAAAAATGCATAGCCACAGGAAGTGAAGAAAATTTGAATCTCATTTTGCAATTAGTTCATGTCACAGGACTCTGTTAATGACACAATAGAAAACCATTAAAAATTAGTAAGTAGATATATATGTAATAAACCTCATTAAGTCTTTACATCATGTTGTGTTTCCCTCTGGGTTGTGAGAGATTTTGTGAGTTTTTTTAACCCCTGACAGTAACTGAACAAATTATAAATCTCCTACTTAGGGATGCAGAAACTTGCAAGAAGTCAGTCTTTATATCACTTACATTCCATCTTCATATCTAATTGGTATCTCCTATACAAAGATGGGCACAATAAAGGACAGAAGTGGTATGGACCTAACAGAAGCAGAAGATATTAAGAAGAGGTGGCAAGAATACACAGAACAACTGTGCAAAAAAGATCTTCACGAGCCAGATAATCACATGGTGTGATCACTCACCTAGAGCCAGACATCCTGGAATGTGAAATCAAGTGGGCCTTAGGAAGCATCACTACGAACAAAACTAGTGGAGGTGATGGAATTCCAATTGCTATATTTCAAATCCTAAAAGATAATGCTGTGAAAGTGCTGCACTCAATATGCCAGCAAATTTGGAAAACTCAGCAGTGGCCACAGGACTGGAAAAGGTCAGTTTTCATTCCAATCACAAAGAAAGGCAATGCCAAAGAATGCTCAAACTACTGCACGATTGCACTCATCTCACACACTAGTAAAGTAATGCTCAAAATTCTCCAAGCCAGACTTCAACAATACATGAACCATGAACTTCCAAATGTTCAAGCTGGTTTTAGAAAAGGCAGAGGAACCAGAGATCAAATTGCCAACATTTGTTGAATCATCAAAAAAGCAAAAGAGTTCCAGAAAAACATCTATTTCTGCTTTATTGACTACGCCAAATTGACCTGCCTCTTGAGAAACCTGTATGCAGGTCAGAAAGCAACAGTTCAAGCTGGACATGGAGCAACAGACTGGTTCCAAATAGCAAAAGGAATACATCAAGGCTGTATATTGTCACCCTGCTTATTTAACTTATATGCAGAGTAAATCATGAGAAACGCTGGACTGGATGAAGTACAAGCTGGAATCAAGATTGCCAGGAGAAATGTCAGTAACCTCAGATATGCAGATGACACCACTCTTATGATAGAAAGGGAAGAAGAATTAAAGAGCCTCTTGATGAAAGTGAAAGAGCAGAATGAAAAAGTTGACTTAAAGTTCAACATTCAGAAAACTAAGATCATAGCATCTGGTCCCATCACTTCATGGGAAATAGATGGGGAAACATTGGAAACAGTTGCAGACTTTATTTTGGGGGGCTCCAAAATCACTGTGGATGGTGACTGCAGCCATGAAATTAAAAGACGCTTACTCCTTGGAAGGAAAGTTATGACCAACCTAGACAGCATATTAAAAAGCAGAGCCATTACTTTGCCAACAAAGGTCTGTCTTGTCTAGGCTATGGTTTTTCCAGTAGTCATGTATGGATGTGAGAGTTGGACTGTGAAGAAAGCTGAGTGCCAAAGAATTGATGCTTTTGAACTGTGGTGTTGGAGAAGACTCTTGAGAGTCCCTTGGACTGCAAGGAGATCCAACCAGTCCATCCTAAAGGAGGTCAGTCCTGGGTGTTCATTGGAAGGACTGATGTTGAAGTTGAAACTCCAGTACTTTGGCCAACTGATGCAAAGAACTGACTCATTTGAAAAGCCCGTGATGCTAGGAAAGATTGAAGGCAGGAGGAGAAGGGGACGACAGAGGATGAGATGGTTGGATGGCATCACTGACTTGGTGGACATGAGTTTGGGTAAACTCCGGGAGTTGGTGATAGGCAGGGAGGCCTGCCGTGCTGTAGTCCATGGGGTCGCAAAGAGTCAGACAGGACTGAGTGACTGAACTAACTGAACTGATATACATTGTCATTTCCCTGATGGCTCAAGCTGGTAATGAACCTGCTTGACAATGCAGGAGACCCAAGAGACATGGGTTCCATTCCTGGGTGGGGAAGATCCACTGGAGGAGGAAATGGCAACCCACTGCAGTATTCTTGCTTAGAAAACTTCATGGATAGAACAGCCTGGTGGGCTACAGTCCATGGGGTCGCAGAGAGTCAGACAGCACTGCGTGCACACCAGTGCACAAACACAGACCTTGTTCCTGTTGTTTGTTTGAGTTGCTCGGTCGTGTCCAACTCTCTTGTGACCCCATGGACTGTAGCCTGCCAGGCTCCTTTGTCCACGGGATTTCCCAAGCAAGAACACTGAAGAGGGCTGCCATTTCCTTCTCCAGGGGATCTTCCTGACCCAGGAATCGAACCCATGTCTCCTGCACTGGCAGATTCTTTACCACTGAGCCACCGGGAAGACATCAGAAGACGCAGAACAGTTTATAATTCTGGAGTTGGCGGGGGGCGGGGGGCGGATTGAGTCTAGATTCACATCTTAAACTTTTAAATACCAAATCAGCAAGATTTTTCTCAAAAATGGAAAGAAAACATTATTTTTAACCCCAATACCAAATTGTCCAGATCATGTTCACCAGTGTCTTAGTTAGCACTATTTGCTTTTTTTTTTTTTTTCCTGTTGAAATTTTATTTGGGAATTTTAGATTCACATGCAGTTGTCAGAAAGACTAAAGAGGGCCCAGTTTCTCCCAGCAGTATGTTTTTTTTTGGCTTTTACTGAAATGCAGTTGACTTACTATACTATGTAAGGTGTAATGATTTGCTATTTGCACATATTATGAAAGGATCACCTTGTTAAGTCTAGCAACCATCTGTTCCCCATATAAAGTTATTAGTTTCACTATTTTCTAAGGATTTGTTTCAGTGAAGGAATCTTCTAGTTAAAAACCTGCTGAAACGAAGAGATTTTGTCCAAGGATGAGGATCCCAGCCCACAGGGAAATGACTTCAGAATGTGATCATTCGTGTGTCAGTTTAGAGTTCTGTATAAGTCACAGCTATGTTATAAATCCAGTATGTCACTCTTATTTTGAGATCTTATGAATAAGGAAGGGAAAGACTATTTTATATTGTTTTCCTTGTTAGTCATGCAGTTATGTCCAACTCTCTGTATCCCCACAGACTGTAGCCCGCCAACCTCCTCTGTCCGCAGGATTCTCCAGGCAAGAACAGTGGAATGGGTTGCCATTCTCTCCTCCAGGGGATCCCCCTGACCCAGGAATCGTACCTGGGTCCCCTGCATTACAGGCAGATTCTTTACCGTTTGAGCTGAGCCACAAATTATTTTCATGTAACATTATCTGATTGAGTCATGAGGATAACCATAAACCAGAAGGTTTTGGGATTTTGTCAAGTCAAGCAGTTATTAGTAGCAATGACACAGTCATAACGGCCCACATTCACAGAACAGTCACTACACTTTTAGGGCACTCGAGTAGCCCGCACCTGTCCTTTGGAGGTGTGATTACTGGGAACCCACTTACAGGTGAGGAAGCCGATGCTCAAGGTTACGTAGCCATCAGGCGGCAGATTCAGGATTCTAGTCCAGACGCCCTGGCTACAGAGTCCTGGTTTGTCAACCATCCCATCCCTGCTGATACCAGAGCCCAGATCCCCGTGGGTTTGTGACTCCCTGTTAGAGAATGAAGTTCAGTGTCATGACTGGCGCTGGTCTACATCGTCCCCGTGAAAATGCCTCCCCCAGTCTTTTCTTTCCTCCTCTCCTACTGATGCCCCTTTCATTCTTCAAAATTCAGACTGAAAGTTCCCACCTCTGTGAGGTCTTTCCAGACCTTCCTTCATAGAGCCCCTTTTCCCAGGGAAATGGTAAAAACAAAGAAAAGAAAACTTAATTAAACCTCCCCCTGTTGACTCCTCCATGTCCACGCCACATGCAGCGTGTTGAGACGCTTACGTGACTGACGTGTCTAGAAGTGCCCGTAAAGACAGGGCGTTCGTCATTTTCATGGAGCCCAGAGGTGAGGCCACGCAGAACCCAGGGTCCCTGGGTGTGGGACAGTTCTTCCAGAGCTGCAACTCTTGCCGTCTGGTTCTGGGAAAGAGAATGATTTTCTGTGCAAACACTATTCTATAAAGCATGCCAGATAAGAAAATAAGTAAGGAAGTAGCTGTCTGAAGTGGTGGCCTGGATTGGAGATATGTCTTTTACAGCAATGAGAAACAAGATTTAATTTAAAGGACACCAGTACGCCATCCTTTATCCTCCAAACCCGTCAGGATGAGTGAGACCTGGGGTGATGCCAGCTGACTCCAGGTTCCCAGAAGCATCAACATCCTTAACCCCCAGGGTCACTTCTCCTCCTGGAAAGAAATGGTTTCCTTTCAACACTGAAGCTAAAATTCTACAAAACCATTATTGGCTTTTTAATGATAATATGTGTATTATTCTGTATCATTAATGATATTACTTGTGAAATATCAAATAATGATAAGAGAAGTTATAAGAGTTTTTGTTACTACCAATAGGGCATGAAATTTAAAGAATGATAAAGCAGTGATTTAGATGTTTTTACTGTGCTGGATAACATTGCAGATACTTTGTATTCCTCATGTGTTGCTTGGCCACCATTTAAATAACATTCATAGTTGCATTTGTTCACTATTCTAAAATATTAAAGCTCCTTCACTGTGACAAATACAATCTTTGTGCCTCATAGCCTGATACATTTAATAAATCTAAGTAAGTCAGTTTAAGGATCATTAGACAGGGCATCCTGTCCTCATCTTCTGATCTTCTGTTTACTGTCTCATGGGTCATCATTTTCAAATGCCCTCTGAACTTTACTGTGTTGAAAGTAGTGACCTGTCACTTGTCCTTACACAGAATTTTAACCGTCATGTAAGATATAACCTGTGAAGATTTGTTGTGTGTGTTTTTTTTAAATGATCAATAATGTTAATATTTTAGCATCCCATTTATGCCATTCTGGCAACTATCTCTCTATACCTGTTAGATTTTACTCAATACCTATTAATCTCTGTGATACAGAATTAAGTTTCATGGGATCTCTCAATAAGAGGGTTTATTCTGAGCATTAGTTGATTATTGCAAGCATCAGTCAGATTTTTTGCTTATCAAGGAAGCATAGAAAGCTCTTGGTGGTTGATTCAAAGATGGTGTTCTTCTGTTCCCACTACATTATTCAAGACATCAATACACTCGTTAAGAAAGTGCTTTCTAAAGCTTTGTGTGTGTAGGTTTCACCTTTTATAACGTGCTTGGGAATTCAGATATTTTTAGTAAACGTTGAGAAGCTGTGAAAGGATAGAAAGCTTTTTTTTTTCCAGTGAAGCAATGACTCAGGGGATTTAGGACATTTTATGTCAAAATCCCACCCCCAAGCCTCCTTCCCGTCAGCAGCCCCTACACCTCCCTCTCCGCAGGCCAGGGTGTGTCTGGAGTGACTCAGGTTCCCGGGCTTCCCTGCTAGGAAGGTCTCGGCCGAGAGCCGCGCCTCGCCCGGCTCCTCCGTGTTTGTGGTCGTGGTGGAAAGCTGCTGAAAAGAGTTTCGCGTGGAGATGAGCTGTAGAATGGAGGTATTTTGTGCTCGGTAGGAGGAGGGGTGTGCGGTCACACCGGCATGAAAGCAGACACAGCTCACGCCAGCCGGGCGCAGAGGAGGAGCAGTGCCGACTGCTGGGTGGAGATCTGGGTCCTCTTCTGCTCTCCTCTGTTTCCTGAGCACTTGGCCTTCATTTATGTATACGTTCAGCTAGGTGTGTATTCACCTATATATCCATGTATATGCTCACCTAGACGTATATGTTCACCTAGGTGTATATACACCTATATGTCCATGTATATGCTCACCTAGACGTATATGTTCACCTAGGTGTATATTCACCTATATATCCACGTATATGTTCGCCTAGACGTATATGTTCACCTAGGTGTATATTCACCTATATATCCATGTATATGCTCACCTAGACGTATATGTTCACCTAGGTGTATATACACCTATATGTCCACGTATATGCTCACCTAGACGTATATGTTCACCTAGGTGTATATTCACCTATATATCCATGTATATGCTCACCTAGACGTATATGTTCACCTAGGTGTATATTCACCTATATATCCACGTATATGTTCGCCTAGACGTATATGTTCACCTAGGTGTATATTCACCTATATGTCCATGTATATGCTCACCTAGACGTATATGTTCACCTAGGTGTATATATACCTATATGTCCACGTATATGCTCACCTAGACGTATATGTTCACCTAGGTGTATATTCACCTATATATCCACGTATATGTTCGCCTAGACGTATATGTTCACCTAGGTGTATATTCACCTATATATCCACGTATATGCTCACCTAGACGTATATGTTCACCTAGGTGTGTATTCACCTATATGTCCATGTATATGCTCACCTAGACGTATATGTTCACCTAGGTGTATATACACCTATATGTCCATGTATATGCTCACCTAGACGTATATGTTCACCTAGGTGTATATTCACCTATATATCCACGTATATGTTCACCTAGACATATATGTTCACCTAGGTGTATATACACCTATATATCCACGTATATGCTCACCTATATATGTATATTTGTTCACCTAGACATATATATAGCTTCTCCTGTATATATGTATTCACCTATACATATATATATACATATAGCACCTTTCTTTTAGGTAACTGAAATTTATCATTTCATATTAATTTGTTAATTACACATTCTATCATTATTCTTTTTGTGCATTCACTAGGAAATAAAGCGTGAATCTTGATTTACTTCATCATCGTTGTTGTTGTTGCAACTCTTTTGCGCCCCCAGGGGCTGCAGCCCGCCAGGCTCCTCTGTCCATGGGACTCTCCAGGCAAGACTGGACTGGGTGGCCATGCCCTTCTCCAGGGCGTCTTCCCGACCGACCCGAGGATCAAACCTGCGTCTCCTGCATACAGGTGGACTCTTTACCACTGAGCCACCAGGGAAACCCTACTTTCATCTTAAATTGTTTTAGTTTTGTCTTTTTCCTAGAACTTCTAGAACCTCAGAACCTCTGAGCTCCACGCGACCCCTCCTGACTTTTGCAGCTATTGTTGGCGTGTTGTTCTACATACAACTTCACGTCTGTAACATTCCAAACACGTAACTTACGCTTACCCATGGGTTTAATTCCAGGGTCCTGACTTCCTTCTTAAATTTCCATTTTTTTCATCTTGCTTTGTTAAGGTTCACAAAATAGGCAAGACTTGTGATAGCGAAACTTCCTAGTTCCTGTTTGTCCAAAAACATTTTTTATTTCACCTTCAGTTTTGAGGGACATTTGTATTGAGTCTAGAATCCGAGGTTGAATTTCTTTCTGCACTTTAACCTGTGATGCATTGTTTTTGGCTTCCGGGGTTGCTGTTTAGAAGTCAGTTTCTCCGTAGGATGCCATTTCCCAGGATAACGGAACTGGGAAAGTCTCCTGGGGATGCTCAAAATCCCTCCCCAGCCAGCAGAGCGCTGGCGTCTGACGTTGGCCCTGCCCATTCACTCTGGCGCAGTGTCCGATGCCCCTCTTTCTGCGTTCCTCCCCCAGGTTATCCACCAGCTGAGGCTGTCGGAGAACGAGAGCGTGGCCCTGCGGGAGCTCCTGGACTGGAGACGGAGACTCAGCGAGGAGCGGGGGGACTGGCCCCAGATCCTGCCCCCCGGGGAGCCCCGGGCGCCTCCCCTGCCTCCGTGCAGGAAGCCCGAGGGGGCCCCCTGCCGCAGGCTGCCCCCCGAGTTCTGGGACTCCACCCTGTGATGGGCCCGCCTGCAGACTCGCGGGGTGAGACCGCCCGAGGGTGCCAAGCTCGCGGACAGAGGCTGCCCGCATACACGCCGGGGCGCTCTGCACAGACGCACAAAAGCACAGACAGCCCGGCCGAACACTTGCGGTTCCCTGGGTGTGTGTGTGTGTGCGCGCGCGCTCACCCGTTCTGCGGGACACACCCTGATCTCCAGGCTCCGTGGTCCCTGGGCGTGCTGCCCCAGGTGGTGCGGGAAAGGCCAGGCCTGGCGTGGACCGCAGGGGAGGCCGGTGGCGAGGGCGGCCCGCACCGCACACCTGTTCACACGTCCCACCGAGGGTTTCCTGCCCTCCAGTCGTTCGCCTCTCACGCACTCCCCAGGACATAGGGTTTATTTCTGTGTAGGTGTTTGTGTTGTATGGGAATTACAGTCCTGACAATGATTTACATGTTTGTTACTGTATTTTATAATTTTATGCCATGGGTGGTGCTCCCTTTCTTCAAAATACAGATTTAAAAAAATCACTTCTAGAAATTTTTTTTTCCTACATACCTTTTTTTTTTTTTTAATTTTTTAATGTAAAGTACTTGAAATTCCCGAGACCCTGACCCTGTCCTTGTTTGAGCTTCGCCGTGGCAAGCTCTGCCGACTTACAGCTCGAGTCCGATGTCTTCTGTTTCGTTCACTGATCGGGAGACGGTTCCTTCCCGTGTCCTGTGTGCCGGGCACATGGATGGTGAGCTCTTCATTAAAATTTCACCCTCTGACTTCAGCAGGGATTACAGGAAATGATGCGCACCCCTCCCCCCACCTTTAATGAGTGCAGCTTCAGAATCGTGGCTGGGGGGTATGCAGGGGACTCACAGCCATTCAAAGGTCTCCACGGTACCGGCAAGTGGGCTGAGATTTGCTGGTCTGAGCAGTGACGCGGCACAAGACTGGTGGTCTCCGAGCTCGGCGGCCGCTCACCGGCGCTAAATCCCGCCCCTCCGGTGATGCGCCCGCCTCGCTCCCGCGTGCGCTTCTGCCGGCCTGGGACCGGCGTGTCCTGCACCCTGGAACTTTTCAATCATACCACCTTTGCCAAGTTACTCTGCCAATAAAAGGGTGCAACTCTTTCTCCCGCGGCGGTGTACATGCTGTTGTCGTTTTCCACGGCTGCTTCTGCGTCCTGATCAGCGGGGGCAAGGAGACCCCCCTTCCTGCATTCTCACAGCACCTTGCAAACTTCAGAATCAATGGAGGTTTTGTTTGTTTGTTTGTGTTACAGCTTTTTTGATGTGGACCGTTTTAAAAGTCTTCATTGACTTTCTTGCAATATTGCCTCTGTTTTATGTTTTTGTATTTTTTTGGATGGGGGGTGGTGTTGGCCCCAGGGCATGAGAATGTTAGCTCCCCGACCCAGGATCAAACCAGCACCCCCTGTGTGGGAAGGTGAAGTCTTAACCACTGGAGTACCAGGGAAGTGCCCTGGTTTGTTTTAAGAGATTTTTGTGGTTATTCATATACAACTACTAGATAGGCATACTTCAGTTACAGGCATAGTATGTTGATTATATGGGAATAATGATAGGCAAGTAAATCAGGAGAGGCCTTCCCTTGAGAGAGAGCATGTGTACTCACAGACTGCATACAGGGTGGAGACCACGCGGAGAAGCTCCTGGGTGGGGCAGGAGATGGAGGACGGGAGCTGGGGGGCTGAGCGTTTCCTGGGTTTCCTGGGAAGGAACGCCGAGGGGAGGCGCGCATGTCTAGAAGTGATGGGTTCGGAGGATTTCGAGGCCCTTAGGTGCTGAGGCTGCCAGTGGTTGTCGCCTGCTGGCCCCAAGCAGGGGCACAGAGGTCTGGAGTCGGGGATGGGAAAGGGGATGGAGAAGGGGTGGGGTCTGGGATGGTCATGGGTGTTTTCTGTCCCTGGGACTTGGGCAGCCCGGGGATGCGCCCTTTCTCCAGCCTCCGCCAGGCGCAGATGCGGAAGCATCCGGACGCAGAAAACTAAAGGCGCAGTCGAGACGTGGGCAAGAGGCACCAGGGCGGATGACATCAAACAACCTCAGCAGGTGTCACCCAGCCTCACTCCCCTCTCTGGCCTCACGCTCTTCCTGACAGCCGCCTTCCGAACCTCGGCCCCTGACAACAGAGACCGCACTCTCCTTGATACACAGGCTTCCTCGGCCGCACCTTCACACCAAAGGTACTCCGTGCCCCTGGTCGGATTAAAGGGGTGAACTGGATCTCTGCCCCTAACACATGGTGTTTTTATTTAGAGCAGAGCGAAGAGTGAACGGTTCGGGCATTCGACCTGTGAGAACTTGTTTCAAATGTGCGTAGAGCCCTGGCTGTGACTGTTTCAGCTGCTTTGCACGTGGCATTCCCATCCTGACACTGACCTATGCCTTCCTGATAATTCTCATCATCTGAGTATTGACCCTGAATTGAAGCTCGGAGCTTTAAGGGCGCTGTCAGAATATAAACCCTCTTCACGGTTCCAAATCCTGGGCCATTCGAACCTGATAGACTGAAACTCTATACTTATTGTATGGAAGTCTATCTCAAGAAACTTCATTAAATGGTCTTTTGGAGGATGCGCTGTTGCTAGAGCTCTGGTGGAGACCTGTGACAGGGGAGCTGTCCTTGAAGCTAGCCTCCCAGGAGCGTGTGGATCCAAATGATACACTGTCTGTTCTATTAACCTGGTCACAGTTTAGGACTCGTGTGATTACAATCTGATCCTGACCATCACCTGCTCAGGGCACCTGGAGTGATGCAGTAATAAATATTTAATATCTAGTGATCCTTTTGCACTGAAGAATTGATGCTTTTGAACTGTGGTGTTGGAGAAGACTCTTGAGAGTCCATTGGACTTCAAGGAGATCCAACCAGTCCATCCTAAAGGAGGTCAGGGTTTTCATTGGAACGACTGATGTTGAAGCTGAAACTCCAATACTTTGGCTACCTGATGCGAAGAACTGACTCATTGGAAATGACCCTGATGATGAGAAAGGTTGAGGATAGGAGAAGGGGATGACAGAGAATGAAAGGTTGGGTGGCATCACTGACTCAATGTACATGAGTTTGGGTGGACTCCGGGAGTTGGTGATGGACAGGGAGGCCTGGCGTGCTGCAGTCCATGGGGTCGCAAAGAGTCGGACACAACTGAGTGACTGAAGTGAACTGAATCCTCTTGTCTCATCTAAGGTCATTCATCTTCTACAGCTAAAGGCCAAACCCCTGGACAACTTTCTGAAACAGTCTCCTGACTCAGTCAGCACAAGTCTTCTCCACATGGTGAAGAGATTTCAGTGTTCTTCACCACACTACACCCAGCAGGTCATACCTGCTCCACTTATGTGATAGAAAAATCAGCCAAGATGCAAAACGTTCATAGCCATGATAGTATTATTAATAACAAAATTAATAGTTGTAATAATATGAGATAAAGTCCGAGTCTGAGGGGGTATTAAAGGTACTCTCAAAGTGGTTCTCTAGCAATTGCAGCGTTGTCAGGATAATAAACAGGGGTGCTATTCTGGGTAATAAAGCACAGAATGTTATTCCACATAAGCAAGATTTCAACAAATATGTATGTTTGCAGTATATTTAATGATGGTATTTTAATTGCTATCAGACCATAAGGTATGAATTATGATATATGATCAGGCCTGAGACCTTATGTTTAGCAATATAATTGGTATGAATTATTACCCTGTGTTCAAACACTGCCCAGCCTTATTGCTTTATAGAAATGCTTTATGAGGGGCCTCTAAAAGCTACTATCAAAATGTTCATAGTGGGTTAAAATGATTTAAAATGTATTTTCTACAGTGGAAAAATATATCTTTAGTATTCTTAAATAGTGGTATGTAATTTAGTAGAATTATGCTACCCAATAAAAGCAACAGCCAATTAAAATCTTAGATTTGTAAATGAACTTCACATAAGAACATTACAGAACTTAGACAAAACATATATTATGAATTCCACAGTCCAGCAGGTTGGATACATTTCTGGGAAAATTCTATTCCTGCCCATTTTTAGCCAGACATCAAACATAACTCCAATCATGAAAAAGAGCACTAGGTTATTGCATAATAACATTGGGACTTCCCTGGCAGTCCAGTGGTTAAAACTCTGGGCTTGCAGTGCATGAGCCACAAGTTCAATTCCTGGTTGGGGAAACTAAGGTCCCACAAGTCGTATGGCAAGCCCCACATTCCACAGTGGGACACATTTCACCGCTAAAGTGAAAGCCCCTCAGTCGTGTCTGAGTCTGCAAACCCATGGACTGTAGCCCGCCAGGCTCCTCCGTCCATGGCAGTTCTCCAGGCAAGAATACTGGAGTGAGTTGCCATTTCCTCCTCCAGGGGATCTTCCCAACCCAGGGACTGAACCTAGGTCTCCCGCATTGCAGGCAGATTTTTAACCATCTGAGCCACCCTGGAAGCCCTAATTTTGTTTCAATTTTTACATGCATGCCTTTAGTTAGAAGTTTAAAAGTTTGATTTTTATTTTGATTCTCATTGGGAAATTTTCAACAAAAGTCATTCAAAGGTTGAAGAAAAGGTGTTCCAAGTAAAAGTTTGATGTAATTTTACCACATTTTTCAAAGCTGTACATAAAAATCCAGGTAATAGGGACGAAAGCCATTATATTTCCATTTATTGTGAAATGGTAGGTACTCCACAATGCTCATGGTTTCCCAAAACATTAGCACTGCTTCCAAAAAACTGAAAAATACATTCTTCATCCCTATTGTACTTCCTTTACATCTTATTCATAAGCAGTGATTTTATCAAACAAATCCTCCAGTGTTCTAAGAACCCTGTGAGTTACAAAGTCACCCACCTAGCAAGAGGTCATAGCATGCTGAGTTACAGCCTGGAAGAATTACCTCTGTGGTCTTTCTCTCTACCTAAGTACCACAGACCCCTGGGATGTCCCATTATTGTGGTTTCAGTAAGTTTCGCAGAAACCCAGAGGGTGCTTTGTAAAACTGTAAAGATGACACTTTCAAAGGATAAGTCTTAATAGATTGCCTATAATACATTTCTATCACCTGTTCTAATTTCTCAGATGACTTTTCAGTTTTTTTTTAATCTATTTATACCTAAAATAGCAATTTTGTATGATCTGACAAGCACAATAGCATCTGAATTTTATGTTGTTTACTGGATCGTTACAATGGTGGAAGAAAATCTTGATGTCTTCTCATAAGAAAATATCAAAGGTGGATAAACCTATGCATTTATTTCAATTGTTGTTTTATAATAGGAATGCATCAGATGTGTCTTCTCTCTCCTTTAATTAATCATCGACAGACATCCGGGCCTGTCTGCTTGCTCGCATTTTCCTATAGCCCTGGGGAGCGGATTTGCTTCAAAAGAAGGCTCCAGAGCTGGCCCAGATGACATTCTCCTGATATCACCACTTAGTCTCTAAAGAAAATGAAAAAGAATGAAACTATTGATAAATTCCAAGGGGAGAGATCAAAGCTCTAAAGAAAAATGGAATAATACCAAATTCAACTGGAGGTTTTGATCTTTGAAGATGTCTGCAAACAAAGAGAAAGGGGTCCCTGATCTAAAACAATGAGTGGAAAAGTGTAAACTCTGTCACATCACGTGAGGTTTTCCTCATTGAACCTGTCTTGGGGGCTCTATTAAGCTGAATTCCATCCATCAAGGTCTTACATGATTATCAGGAGAGCTGGTCCACCCAGCAGAGTCCGTATTGGGGTTCACCCACATCACTGTTGAATAACATAAGCAACCTTAATAAGAACATATGGAGGATTTTTTGAATACTTTTGTGTATAAACAGACTGACTGTACATTTCTGTTGTAGGGGAAGGAATTCTTCAGAAAATTCTGCATTTGGAGAACTGTTGTGATTCCCTTGGGCCTCGGAGCTGTTATAAGAAGATAACGTTCCATATTTTCATAAGCAAGATAACTTCCCAAGGAGAAGAGAAGCGGTGGGAAATCCACCTGGCCGTGATCTCAGCTCCCGAAGGTTGTCGAGGGCGGGTATGGAGGGCATTTGAGGTGCCGCTGCCTCGTTGCTGGGCACAAGAAATGCCTACCTTCCAGCCCCAGGTGAAGGGCACACCCTCCAGAGCCAGAATGCTTAATGCCCAGAGGCCCAAACGCCGAAAGTGTGCTCACAATGACTCGTCTTTGTCTTGAGTCTCCAGCCCTACATGTTTTTGGCTCCAGTTGGCCATCTCAGGGGTCCCCAACCTCCAGGATCTGAAGCCTGATGAGCTGCGGTGGAGCTGATGTAATAAGGACAGAAATAAAGTGCACATGAAATGTAATGTGCTTGAGTCATCCTGAAAACAGCCCTTCGCCACCCCTGGTCCATGGAAAGCTGGTGTCCGTGAAGCCAGCCCCTGGTGGTACCAGAAAGGGTCGAGACCCCTGGAACAGATGAAAAACAACCGACTGGCTTCACAGGCTTAGGCTGTATTTCTTAGAAAGAAATGGCAACCCACTACATACTCCTGCCTGGAGAATCCCGTGGACAGAGGAGCCTGGCAGGCTGCAGTCCACAGGGTCAGACACGACTGAGCGACTCAGCAGCACCCTCCCTGTGGCATCTCAGTGACCGGCACCCTAGTGTTTAGTGGACGCTGAGGAAGAAGAGAATTCAATCCCCTCTAACAAACACATCCTTAGAGCATGTAAAGTACACAGTGAGCGCGAATGCTCCCAAAGCTGTCCCTGTTCAGAAGGGCCTCACCCCCATGGCCCAGCTTTAAGGCTTTGCTATTAATTGCAGTGTGCCTGCCCCACTTAAGGATGTCTCCTTTTTTTTTTCATTCTGAAGCTTAAGAACTCATGACTCACACATTTCAAAATCATCCTCTACCCCCACTTGGCAGAATGATGTCACCCAAAATTTTCCTCCGGGTAAAACAGGGGGCTGAGAGTTATCATCTGCATTAGACACAGAAACCCATAAGTCTCTCTACCTGAGCTCTCATAGGAAGCACCTCGTTCCTCATTCCAAACACCTCCCTAGGCAAAAGTGTCCGCTAAAACTCTTAATTTCTATGCATGGACTTTTCAGTCTGGCTTCAGAGAGGGTCACTAATGAAAAAAAGTCAAAAAAATATTTTTGCATATTTCTAATAATCACTGTTTCCTTTCACTCTGATTTTGGGGACCGTAATACTTCTACTGGGGGCTTCCCAGATGTCTCAGTGGTAAAGAATCTGCCTGACAATGCAAGACAATGCAAGAGACACAGGAGATCAGGTTCAGTCTCTGGGTCGGGAAGATCCCCTAGAGGAGGAAATGGCAACCCACTTCAGGATTCTTGCCTGGAGAATCCCATGGACGGAGGAGGCTGGTGGGCTCACAGAGGAGTCCATGGGGTCACAAACAGTCGGACATGACTGAATCAGCTTAGCACACACACATACACGTAATAAATCTGAGTATCTTTTCTGTATAATTTTGATACATTTAAGTGTTTTACATATTAAAACATAAAATTTAATCAAAATAGTAAAAAATAAATATTGAAATTAAATATAGCTGCAAATTAACCAAGATGCATATCAAAATAATGTGTCTACTAGGTCTGTCAGTCGTGCCTGACTCCATGGGACCCCGTGGACCCACAGAGTCCTCTGTCCGTGGAATTTTCCAGGCAAGAGTACTGGAGTGGGTTCACTTTCTCCTCCAATCAAAATAACAGCGTAATCATATATTAACTAGAAATTAATTCAGGTAAGTTTTGAGTGAGTACTAGATGTACTTTACTAGAAAAGAGCCCTTTAAAGCCAAATGAGTTAACCTGTTAATGGGAGTCATAGAGAAACATGCGGAAGAATTCTGTGGTTTAAGATTTGGTTTCGTTTTCAGAATAAAACAACAACAAAAAAAACCCCAGCTGTATCCACTGCAAGTACCTTAACAAACCCTATTAGCAGTGGGTGCAGGGAGCACACAGACCTAGGTTTCTGACTGGTAAATGTCAGCGCTGGGACAGAGAGACTAAGTGAGCCTGGGTGGTCTGAGGTGATAGGAACGCAAGGAAGCACTCAGATCAGCACAGAACGGGAGCTGGCTTTAAAGGGAATCCCATGGACCAAATGCGAGGCTCTTCTGTCGCAGTTGTAAGAGGAACACTGCAAGGAATGATACAGACCGTTTATGTTTTAAACAAGCAGAAGAAAACTTAACTCGCTTAATCACAAGAGGCAGGACCTGAAGCATCAATAAACAAACCCAAGGCGTTGTGCATTAAAAGCCTAAATTAAAAATATCAGAAGTCATAGCAAATATAGACAGATTATATTCCCTTACGGACAGATGGTGAAATTCAAAATGTATTTTTTTTAAAAATCAAAGTATATTTTTAAAAAGGGGAGAGAGAACAAAATTAAAGGAGGAAAGGAAGACAAGGAACCCAGTAGCTGAAACCGAATTCACTCTCAGATACATCACCTTCCCGTGCATAGGTGTCTGACTGTGAAAAATTCCTTCAGGTCTCCTGACCCCAGATCTGCTCAACGAGAAAAGCAGGGGTAACGTGGAAAGCCACCATGTGCGGTTGGCGTGAGTATGAAATGGAAAGACACGTGTGACAGCAGTTTGTCAACTGTGCAAACATCAGCCGCCGTGATTTTATCTGGAATTATTGCTTTGGACTTAAACTGCTCTATTTCTTCACTCTCTGTAGCTCTTGGAATAGCGGAAAAATACTTAACGTTAGCTTTTCCTAAGTGATCTCAGACAGCCCTGGGGCAAAGAAAGAAAAAGTATAAATATGGGTCCTACTTGTTATTCTATTTTACCCTGGGAAGGATAAAAATTAATAGGCCAGTCCCTGCTGTGTGTCAAGCGAAGGAGTCTGATATTGTTCATTCATAAAGAGCACTGGGCTGGAACTATAGGACCCAGGTTCTAAGTCCTAGCTAGTAGGTCGCCTGCCTTTTGGGGGGTGTGTGTGTGTGTGTGTGTGTGTGTGTGCGTGTGTTGCAGGGCAAAAGGATGTATTCGTTGTTTAGTCCCTCAGTCATATCTGACTCTTTTGTAACCCCAAGGACTGTAGTCCTCCTCTGTCCAGGGGATTTTCCAGGCAAGAATACTGGGGCAGGCTGCCATTTCCTTCTCCAGGGGATCTTCCCAACCCGGGGATCAAACCGACGTCTCCTGCATTAGCAGGCAGATTCTTTTCCACTGAGCAACCACGGAAGCCCCACCTGAGAGGATTTGTAGTAAATCACTGCATGATATTTCTAAAATGTTACGATTCTCATCATAATAAGATAATCAACATTTTGGCAGAAAAATAACCACAAAGGATTTTTTTTTGTTGCAACCAAAAAATATCAAAGCCACAGTCAGCCCCAAAGGAGGAGGTGGCCTGTCTCCAGTCAAAGAATAAAACCCATCAGAGGTACACAGTCGGTTTTAAGAATATACACATGTTAAAAAATAAAATAAAGCAGAAAAGTGACTTCACTGTGCTGGGAACATGAGCCCATTGTCTTCAAAGAAGGCTGTGACATTTATTCCCAAGATGTGGTGTTTCTTCCTGGATAATGAAAATAGAGATGACTTGGAGCTGGAAATAAAGCCCCCTCCGTAATGATTTGACAGTGTTAGTCCTTGCCTCCGGCAAGCCCAAGGAAGAAGACGAGAAACACAAGGAATGCAGAGTGCCAGGGTTTATCAAAGTCAAACAGGATCTTTTTCAAAACTGCAAGGAAGGTTTAAAAGATGATTTCTTAGAAAAGAACATCCAACCCGACCAAGTGGGGGTGCTACTAAGAGGCGGTCCCGAAATGCACATGTCTTCTGGGTACAGCCACACTGGTAGATCCTTTGAAATCTAAAGCTGTGGCAAGAACTGTGAAATGGGAATTTAAAGAGTTCCTGTGTGAGTCTCCATAAAATCTAGAAGGATTCTGAGTCAAAGCAATGGGAAAGACCGCTAAGCTGCTGTCTCGTTGCACATTTTAAGCACACGTGTGTGCTCAATCACTCAGTCGTGTCCGACCCTCTGCGACCCCGTGGGCTGCAGCCCGCCAGGCTCCTCTGTCCGTGGGATTCTCCAGGCAAGAACACTGGCGTGGGTTGCCACGTCCTTCTCCAGCGGATCTTCCTGATGCAGGGATCAAACCTGAGTCGCCCGTGTCTCCTGTAGTGGCAGGCGGATTCCTTAACACTGAGCCTCTTGGGAAGCCCTTTAACTACTTAGATGGCTATTGAAGCTGCATTTGAACTAGGCAGACAGCACAGCTTTTTTTTTTTTTCCAAGTAAAACAATTATGTGTTTGCTCAGTCTGTAGTCCTCTTTCCCTCGAGTATCCTGGGGGTGGGGAGAAGAGACAATACAATGAATGGCTCCCTAAATCGTCACTCCAAAGAGAGCATCTTAGGTCCTTGAAACAATCAAACAACCCATATTCTTGAGAATTTACTATGTGGTGAGTCTACAGTGGTCCCCAGGGTTTACAAAAACTGAAAATTCCAAAGCTCCAGGTGCTGAGTATATAACAATCTCTACCCTTGAGTAATAGTAGCAGCCATAAGACTTAAAGCAAGCAAATCTAGCCACTGTGAGGAGAACTGGCTTGCGGACAATAATAAATTAATTCTAAGACGTGGAGTTATATGCCACCCCCAAACCCCATCTAGCCACATGCCACCCCCAAACCCAGATTGTTTTACACCTGGAAAAATTCTTCAATGTTGCAAGTCAGATACCAAAGGTGATATCCCTTTGAATAGACAAATGCATTAAAATTAATGTTGTAGGGGCTTCCCAGGTGGCGCGGCGGTAAAGAATCTGCCTGCCAACGCAGGAGACGCAGGAGACCAGAGTTCCATCCCTGGGTCAGGGAGACCCCCTGGAGAAGGAAATGACAAACCACTCTAATATTCTTGCTGGGAAATCCCAGGGACAGAGGAGGCTGGCAGGTTACAACCCAGGGGGCCACAGAGAATTGGACATGACTGAGCAAGCACATGACCCAAATGTTGTGTAACAGGAACTAACACAGTGTTGGAGGCCAGTTATGCTCCAAAAACAAAAAAGCAACATAGAAAAAGAGACCAGACTTGTGTTTACAGAAGTAGGGAGGGGGAGGAAGAACTGGAAGAAGGTGGTCAAAAGGCACGAATGTCCACTTAAAAGAAACAAACACTAGGAATGGAATGTACAACAGGATACATATAATGAGCATTGCTCTGTGTTATCCATGAAGATTATTAAGGGAGTAAAACCTAAGAGTTCTTCTCATAAGCAAAAAGTTCTGTCTCTTTTTTTTTATTTTGGATCAACATGAGGATGGTGGGTGTTCACTAAACTTACCATGAATGTACCTTTCATCATGTCCCTAAGGTGATTCATCATGTTCACACCTTCAGCAGTGTGGGGGAGTTCCCTGGTGGCCTGGAAGTTAGGATTCTGAGCTCTCAGCACTTGGTCCTGGGCTCAATCCCTGGTCAGAGAACTGAGATCCCGCAAGAAGCATTGCCCAAAAGAAAAAGAAAAACATTGAACAGTGCTGGAGGCTTGGGTTCGATCTCTCTATGAGGAACATCCCCTGCAGAAGGAAATGGCAACCCACCCCAGTATCCTTGCCTGAGAAACCCCACGGACAGAGGAGCCTGATGGGGTCCCAGAGAGCTGGACGCAACTGAGTGACTGAGTACACACGTATGTCAATTATATCTCAATGGAGATTCTTTTTCCCATATTGGCTATTACAGAATACTGAGTAGAGTTCCTTGAGCTGTAGGGTCCTTGTTGATTGTCTGTTCCATACACGGTACTGTGTAAACATCAATCCCAGTCTCCTGGTTTAGTCCCAGAGAGTCTGAAACAATGGATATACGTACATGCATAGCTGAACCCCTTTGCCGTGTTCCTGAAACCAGCACAATATTGTAAATCAACTAAATGCCAATATAAATTAAAATTAAGTTAAAAGAAGCTACGGCCCTATTTTAGAAACAACTGGAATAAAAAAAAACAATGAAAGGATGAATTATTTTATGTCATCCCAGGTTATTTTCTTGTAGAGGTTGTCTTCTGTGGTTTCATTCATTCCTTCATTTTGGCTGGAGCTGGCTTTGGTACGAGGGGCCGAGTGGGGAGTGGGAGACCCCACTGCCCTTTCTGAGCTGATCCCAATCTCAGCAGCAACACAAAGCCTCTCTTTCTCACCAGAGGGACATCTGAGTCCGGGATTTCCCGGACAGGCATTTCAACTCAAGGCTTCGGGGTAGAGAGGTCCAGATTCATTCTCTTCAGTGGATCAGCAAGACAGCCCCGGGGAAAACAGACGGCCCCCTCCCCCAATTTGGGTGGGTTATTTTGGAACAGTCACGGGTCGCCCCCAAACTGTTTCCATGAGGTCACTTCTTCTTCGTCATCCACAGAGAGGTTGGCCCACAAGTGGTGGTAAAAAGCACACAGGACAGAAAGGCCTCAAAAGGAGAAAATGAAGCCCAAGAGAGCCAGCCCGCAGAGTTCCCATGTCACAATCCCACAGCTCACATTCTGTCCTCGCTGCTGAGGAAACAGTCTAATGTACAGTCCTGTCACCATAGCTATTAATAACCTGGATGGCGTCCAGACCCACACGGGTGCAGGGGAATAGTCTGTCCTCAGCAATCGCACCAGCCTCTAGATGTTTTCTTTCTGAGCCCAGGCCTCTGTGTCTCCTGCCTGCCTGCCACGTGTGAACCGTCTAATTTTCCAGTGACACATAAGCCCTGATTAGTGGCGATAAGGACCGAATTTTTTTTTTAAACAAGGCTTAAAAAACCACAAAGAACTCGGAGTTCCAAAACACGCCATTAGCACTTTCCAGGCCTATTTTAGAAAACCAAGGGGAAAAATGTAAAATGGAGTGGGTTGGGAAGGTTTTTCATCAAAGTAGAGTTGTAATTTTAAGTGGGAGTTTTGTACTGAAACCCCCTGATGGCGAGCGTGATTAAGAGAAGCTTGGCTTCACTGTTTACAGCAAACCTTGATTAAATACAAACAAGCAAATGAAACAAAAAATTAAAAAAAAAAAAGCCCCTTCCAAAATGTTCTGTGGTCCTTATTACCCAGAAGAATTATCGCGGAGGAAAAAAAAGGAAGGATCCGTGGACCTGACCATCTGTCTCGGGTCCCCTTCCTCCGTATTTGTTTCCAGCCTTGGTCCATCTGTATAGTTTGGCTTCTCTGGTTTGTCTTTTGAGGTTCAGTTTTTCAAAAAGCAGATACCACGCCAGCTTATTTCATGTTCAGCATCTCTCACTGGGGGCTTTATTAAATGCTAAGGAATAATAAGACTTATAATTACATTTTGACTCCCTGGTATTTTTTTTTTCCTGAAGAAAGGCTGAACATCGGGCGTCTTTATTTTCCTCTGAGCCTTAGGTACTAGGAGCCACTTGGAAGAGGCCACTTGGAAGAGGTCGGGGTGACTATGCACCTAGTATCTCCTGACCTCCACACTCCATTCCCCCTGTTTCCTCCTGTTCCTCCTGTTTCTGATTCTATAAAAGTAGTAGGCACAGGGCAAGTATCACGTAACCACCATCAGAAAGGCAGGAAGAATTCGTCTGAAAAGAGAAAATCTGTCGTGACTGCAGAATGGCTACAGCAGAGCGACTCGGAGAAGAGTCAGCGGGAAAGCTGGCCGAGGAAACAGTCCCGTGGAGGCGACCTCAGGCTGCGGCTCCTCTCCTCCTTCCCCATCCTTGCCCCCCTTCCGCCTCCTTTTCTCTTCTTGTTCTGAATGAAATTGGAATGGTCCGGCAAGGGGGAGCGGGAGGGTCAGAGGATGTTTTGGCGTGGCCTTCTGCTACGTGGCAGCCCACTCCAGTACTCTTGCCTGGAAAATCCCATGGACGGAGTCGTCTGGTGGGCTACAGTCCATGGGGTCACAAAGAGTCGGACACGACTGAGCGACTCCACATCCTCCTCCTCTGCTATAAAACATTTATTCAAAACGGCCTTTCTGAGCCTTCCCTGGTGGTCCAGGGGTTACGAGTCTGCTGGCCGATGCAGGGTGCACGGGTTTCCTCCCCGGTCTGGGAAGATTCCCCAGGCCGGCCACAGAGCAGCGGAGCCCAAGCTGCCACAGCCACCCAGCCTGTGCTCTGGATCCCGGCTCGGAAACAAGAGACGGCCCCGCAGCGAAAAGGCCGCCAACCACAGTGAACCGGGAAACAGGAGACGGCCCCGCGGCGAAAAGGCCGCCAACCGCGGTGAACCGGGAAACAGGAGAAGGCCCCGCGGCGAAAAGGCCGCCAACCACGGTGAACCGGGAAACAGGAGACGGCCCCGCAGGGAAAAGGCCGCCAACCACGGTGAACCGGGAAACAGGAGACGGCCCCGCAGTGAAAAGGCCGCCAACCACGGTGAACCGGGAAACAGGAGACGGCCCCGCAGGGAAAAGGCCGCCAACCACGGTGAACCGGGAAACAGGAGACGGCCCCGCAGGGAAAAGGCCGCCAACCACGGTGAACCGGGAAACAGGAGACGGCCCCGCAGGGAAAAGGCCGCCAACCACGGTGAACCGGGAAACAGGAGACGGCCCCGCAGTGAAAAGGCCGCCAACCACGGTGAACCGGGAAACAGGAGACGGCCCCGCAGGGAAAAGGCCGCCAACCACAGTGAACCGGGAAACAGGAGACGGCCCCGCAGGGAAAAGGCCGCCAACCACGGTGAACCGGGAAACAGGAGACGGCCCCGCAGTGAAAAGGCCGCCAACCACGGTGAACCGGGAAACAGGAGACGGCCCCGCAGGGAAAAGGCCGCCAACCACAGTGAACCGGGAAACAGGAGACGGCCCCGCAGGGAAAAGGCCGCCAACCACGGTGAACCGGGAAACAGGAGACGGCCCCGCAGTGAAAAGGCCGCCAACCACGGTGAACCGGGAAACAGGAGACGGCCCCGCAGGGAAAAGGCCGCCAACCACGGTGAACCGGGAAACAGGAGACGGCCCCGCAGGGAAAAGGCCGCCAACCACGGTGAACCGGGAAACAGGAGACGGCCCCGCAGTGAAAAGGCCGCCAACCACGGTGAACCGGGAAACAGGAGACGGCCCCGCAGGGAAAAGGCCGCCAACCACGGTGAACCGGGAAACAGGAGACGGCCCCGCAGGGAAAAGGCCGCCAACCACGGTGAACCGGGAAACAGGAGACGGCCCCGCAGTGAAAAGGCCGCCAACCACGGTGAACCGGGAAACAGGAGACGGCCCCGCAGGGAAAAGGCCGCCAACCACGGTGAACCGGGAAACAGGAGACGGCCCCGCAGGGAAAAGGCCGCCAACCACGGTGAACCGGGAAACAGGAGACGGCCCCGCAGTGAAAAGGCCGCCAACCGCGGTGAACCGGGAAACAGGAGACGGCCCCGCAGTGAAAAGGCCGCCAACCGCGGTGAACCGGGAAACAGGAGACGGCCCCGCAGTGAAAAGGCCGCCAACCGCGGTGAACCGGGAAACAGGAGACGGCCCCGCAGGGAAAAGGCCGCCAACCGCGGTGAACCGGGAAACAGGAGACGGCCCCGCAGGGAAAAGGCCGCCAACCACAGTGAACCAGGAAACAAGAGACGGCCCCGCAGCGAAAAGGCCGCAAACCACAGGTGAACAGCCGCCCCTGCTCGCCGCAACCAGAGAAAAGCTTGCAAGCAGCAGTGAAGACCCAGTGCAGCCAAAAATGAGCAAATGGATAATGACCTTTCCGATTTCAAGGACTGGAAATGTGGCTTTGAGTTAAAGTGAATGAGTCTCCCGCACTCTTTTCACTTCTCACCTGGTAGAGACACCCAGTCATACGTGACTCTGCCGGTAATCGTGGTTTTTGTTGTTTGTTTTTTACAATGAGTTCTGGGAACTTGCTGAGTTCAGGTCAGCAGAGGAGACCGTTGGGAGAGGGACACAGAATGGGGCGGAGGAGATGGGATGTCCTGGAACAGCCAGGGCCTGTGGACCCCCAGGGTAGACAGGAACCTTCAGTTCCTCGCTGCCTGGGACCCTCCCCCGTTACTGACAGGCGCGGCCTCAGGAGAAGCTGACCCGCTTGTCATGTAAAGAAAAGAAAGCTGATGACCCCGGCCTTAATCCCACACCCACCCTGCTTTCGCTTGCAAAGGATTTTTTTTTTAATGCTCCCGTCTATCGGAATTTGTCTCACTTCTGCCCAACGCTGGCCTTCTACCCCACTATTTTCTTCATCACTCCTTATTCTCAGCTCTTCAAAGTGTAACTCTGACACTCTTTGAGCATGTAAGGATCCAGGCACAGTATAACATGCTTTTGCAACTTTTTAATATTCTCTATGTTAGTGCCTATAGGCTGGTGGGGCCAAAATGGTGTCTCTTTGTTTCACGTCTTTTATTTAGGAAGTGAGAACTCAGTAGACACTTTCAGTCTGACTGGTTGCCTAAAGGCACGGAAAAGTCCGGCAAATGCCTAGCCTGGTGCTGTTTGAGCAGGTGCCAGATTTAGTCTGATTTCCTTATCTATGGAGCCAGTGGGATTTGTTCAAAGTAATATTGGAGCGTTTTCTAGATCAATATGGCCAAGTGTTCATTATTAAAATTCCCCTGAACACCACCTGCAAATCTGAATTGTTGATTCAAGGAAGGTAATTGGTTTCTTTCAAGTTCTTTGAATTAATACTGGCATTATTTTCCAAGTAAAACTCTGTCAATAGTTCACAAGGGCATTTTATGTGCTCATTACAAGACAGCGAAAAAATGTAACATGTTAGAGGTCACTTAGATGAGGGAAAGACTGTAACAAGAAAATCCAGGCAATCAGAATGACCAGACCATAGAGGGTTTTCTTCTCTGACAACAGGATTTAAAATATCGTATTGAAGATACAACAGAGACGCAGTTGGAAAGGATCAGAGGCTATTGAAAGATACATTCTCTACTGAAATGTCAACAAAATTGTTTCCTCCCTCACATTAAAAGTACAATGTGTGGTTCAGTTAAAGGGCCTGAAATGTGATACAGTGATTAAGAGGTACCTGTTAGGAACCTAGTCAGATTTAAGGGAGATACAAATAATTTTAACTCGGAAAGGAAAACAGGTAGCATTTGTCTGATTTAAACTATGAACTGTAGCTTTATATATCTTCTTCCTCCTTCACCCAAAGTGCCAAAAATAAAACATTATTTTGAGCAAGAGTTTTGAAGAATGAAAGAAAAACAATGTCGCATCTGTAGAAAGTCAGGAGTTGCTCCTAAATGAGACTTCCAGCTTACTCTCAAGGCAGTGGCTGGAGTCTGTCCTGAGGATGCTCTGGGTCACCTTCAGTGGTTACATCTTGCCAGTTTCAAGGCTGGAAGCAAGACCCAAATACCTTGAGAATATTTCTCACTGCAGATGGATTGACACAGTTTGCTAAGTCAGGAACAAAAGGGTTTTTTGTTTGCTTGTTTTTTGTATGGAGGTTCTCTCAAATGTGCTAAGTTAAATAGTTCAGTAGTCTTTCCAGAAAGTAACCCTCTGTTTCTCGGAAACTTACTCTCTCCCCTGGTGGCTCAGAAGGTAAAGAATCCGCCTGCAGTGCAGGAGACCTGGGTTCAATCCCAGGGTCAGGAAGGTCCCCTGGAGGAGGGAAAGGCTACCCACTCCAGTACTCTTGCCTGGAGAATCCCTTGGACAGAGGAGCCTGGAAGGCTACAGTCCATGGGGTCGCAAAGAGCTGGACATGACTGAGCAACTCAACAATAACAACAGCAACATTATTTATAACAGTAAAACATAAAATTCTGATCCCATTTACTTTAAAGTCTACATATTCAGGTCAGCAGAGAAGAAAACATTTTAGCTAAATGTTTGATTTGAATAAAATTAATTTTCAGCATGGAGGGGAGTTTTCAGCCAGGTAATCTATTACTTTAAAATAGACAGCTAAAGCAACTTTTCATTATGTAAGTTCTTCCAAAAATCAGGAAAAAAGAACACATATAGCCTACTTTGATGAGGTTTTAGAGGCAGCCAGACCACAGCCATGGGACCCAGGTGCTCTGTCATGCCTGAAAAGGGTCCTCCGGGCCACGCGAGGTTCTCCCCAGAGCCCCCCTTTAAAAGTCAATTCTGCCCACCAGGGTTCAATCCCCATAGAGCAGCTAGGCTATCTAACCAAAACCTATTTCTAGTCTATCTCGTGGATTGTGTAGTAGGCAAAAAGATGGAAAGAGAATATGCGTTGTAACCAAATGATACAACACAGACGTGCAGACATTTAGCAATGGAAGGACTTAGGAGCTATGTCACCTAATACCTTTATGACGCAGACAAGGAAACTATGTCGGAAGAACTTGAGGCTTCTACAAGGACAGAACCCAGCCAGGCAGCTGCAGGCACTGACCTCTGTGCTCAGTTCTCTGACTCTTGGTTCTGAGCCTAGTTTCTCTCCCTTTAGATGGAACATTGTTATAACACAGTTTGCAGAGGCGAAATAAACTGATTCTTTACAAATCTGATTTAAATATGCATTAAATGCTTTAAATAAGCATTCTTGTCACTGATGGACACGGGAAGTCAACTTTTTGAAAGAATAGGCTAACAAGAGACAGATTACTAAAATAGTAAGAGAAGGAGTTACTTAGATTATGTGAACCTCAGTTTCCTCATTAATTAAATGAAGATGATAATAGACCCATGCAAGATTACTGTGAGCCCGATCAAGCCTGTAGCTCTAAGGAGGTCCCACCCCCCACTACAGTCCTTACTGTGTGGCGGAATAAAAGCCTTCCGCGCGTGCTGGTGCAGCCAGAGGCCTTGCGCATTCCCATGTAAGATGTGGGGACTCACGTAGTTTTATTTTATCACACTTTCAACTTTAAATTTTGGCAAACATCCTGGCAAACAAACTCAAGTGATCTACTCGCTAAACCACCGACATAAACACATTTTCTAGCGAAATCAGCATCATGCATTTTCTAGAAACGTAAGTCAACCAAACCCTATCTTGCTTTCATGCCAACTGAACTGCCACAGCAAGCCTCCATATTAAACCTAATTGTTTCAAGGTGGCAAGAAACATATAGAGCATTATTAGTTCAGGCTCTTACCAAAGGAAATACAGACTTCACCATGGGGACTCCGTCGTGGAGCACTGAGTGAATCCCTGGTGTGAAAAAGTGTAAGACAAACTTAACACAAAACTCAAAAAACAGCAGAAAGCAACACCCCCACTGTTGTGAGCTGTCTGTGAGCTGCAGGCACATGCGAAAGGAATCCAGAAACGACCCCAAAACTTACCCTTTCTCTGCCCCTCACTCCCTTCGCTTTTGTTTTGCTTTCTAGTGACAAGCATGTGTTCTTTTACGTAGAAATAAATAGCAAAGCTACAAAATACTATTTTGTGTGTTAGTTGCTCAGTCACATCTGACTCTTTTCAACCCCATGGACTGTAGCCCACCAGGCCCCTCTGTCCATGGAATTCTCCAGGCAAGAATCTTCCCGACCCAGGGATCAAACCCAGGTCTCCTGCATTGCAGGCAGATTCTTTACCTTCTGAGTCACAGGGAAACCCCTATTTTTTTTTATACCCACTAAAATAAATGCTATATGCACAGGACACTAATACATTTTTTTAGCATATTATATGCTCATACCTATAAATATGAAATTTGTTCCTCCTTTGAAAACAACACGTTTAATTTTGTGGTTATATAGGGCTTTCCAAGTGGTGCTAGTGGTAAAGAATTCACCTGCCATTGCAGGAGACCAAAGAGATACGCTTTCAATCCTGGATCAGGAAGATCCCCTGGAGGAGGAAATGGCAGCCCACTCAGGAGCCTGGCGGGTTACAGTCCATGGGGTCACAGAGAGTCAGACACAACTGAAGTGGCTTAGCACACAGGCAGGATTTAGGTAAGCAATCTGAAAAATAGAAAAGATGTTTGCTAGATTCGCAAGTATAACAGAGGCTGTGATTTAACATTTTTTATTAGATTGCTTTAAGTTATGCTTTGCATTAACACTTTAAAATTGTGAGTGATAAGCCAGATCTGGACAGAAAAGAACTGCGACAGAACTTGTTTTCTCAGGGTGGTTTTTGTTTGTGTATGTGAGTTTGTGTGTGTGTGTGTGTGTGTGTGTGTGTGGAGGTGAGACAGACAGACTTCTTTCCTGAGGCACTGAGTCTGACCCATATTTGACTGTGCTAAGGCAACCTGCAGAGAGTTAAAACGTGTCCAACCCTTTGACTTTCCAAGTCAGACAGCAAACAAAAACGATGGGGTTACATCAGCGAGAGCGTTAGGGATTCCTGGGTGAAGGGACATTCCTAACTACTCAGATGCGGCGTGAACTCCAGAAAGAAGCTGTCATCGCCAGTGACAAATGTTTGTTAGGTAAGCCGCTGGGTTCCCGATGAGGACAGTGAACGCCAGTGCATTCCAGGGTAAGCAACCCGAGGCCCGAGACTGGGCTTACCCTGGACCTTGCTGACTCTTCCCACCGGGGTGAGAATCCACGTCCATGATGAAACGGAACATCCCCGCTGGCGCAGCACTCTGCGAGAGGACATGTGAGCTCACGCAGTTCACATGCTCAGGGGAGACAGCCAGAGGCTCGCCAAGCCCTCTGACTCTTTGGAATGTCGACGTGGCCTATGAATCACCTGACGGGCTCTGCCTAGGTCCATTTAAAGACATTGTGCAAAGAAACTCCGTCTGCACATCACTGCCCAAAAAGGAGACTTTCCTCTTCCGAAACTAAGTGAACGTCCCAACCAATTTCTAAGCAGCAAGTGTCCCGACTACCGAATGTGAGATGACCCACCGCGTGTTCGGTCCTCGTGGGGAAGCTAGAGGTTTGCAAAGCGCACGTTTCTGAGAGACAGAAACCCTACCTGCTACTCTGTGCCAGGCAGGTGACCTAGAGAAATGGCCTTCTTAATCTCTCTGAGCTCTCCTTTCCTCCTTTGTGAAGGAGTCTCTGAATTCTCCTTCCCACAGGACTGCCATGAAAAGCAAAGGAGATCATTTATATAATATTGCTTGATGAAGTCTAATGCATATGTGTTTCAGTTGGGTCCGACTCTTTGCGAGCCATAGACTGTAGCCCACCAGGCTCCTCTGTTCATGGGATTTTCCAGGAAAGAATACTGGAGCAGTCTGCAATTTCCTCCTCTGGGGGATCTTCCCAACTCAGGGATTGAACTCGTGTCTCTTATGTCTCCTGCACTGGCAAGCCAGTTCTTTACCAGTAGCGTCACCTGGGAAGCTCCCCTAATACATATAGGCATAACAATTAGAAAAATTACTGTAATATTTTTATTACTATAAAAGCAGGATTTTCTGCAGAACCAAATATGTAGTTGAAGACAAGGGATTGGTGAGACTGTCCAAGAGAACGTCTAGTGTCAGCCAGAAAGAAATACAAGCCACGAGGCAGACTAATGCTTAGGAGCAGGACCTAACCAAGAGCCAGCAAGGGCTTCCCTGACGGCTCAGCAGTGGAGAGTCTGCCTGCCAATGTAAGAGGTGCGGGTTCAACCCCTGGGTTGGGAAGATCCCCTGGAGAAAGAAATGGCAACCCACTCCAGTATTCTGGCCTGGGAAATCCCATGGACAGGGGCGCCTGGCTGGGTCCCAAAAAGGTTGGACACGACGACTTAGCAACTAAACAATAAAGGGGAGTGGGCGTGATGGGTGGCTAGGCGGCCTGGTGTCATGGAATCCAGTGGTGGAGGGGAGTGGCTGTGGGCATCGTGCAACGCAACGGCAGGTAGGAAGATCATGACTGACTCGAATGCTTCAGGTTTGGTCGTTAGGAATCACAGCTCTGTTTCTAGTAACTAATTTTTCTCCTGGTCTTGAGCCACATGTCCAACTTCTCCACATGCCCAGTAATTTTAACTGGGTGCTTGACGTGTCTGTATTGTCCAGTGGATGGATTCTCGCTGTCCTTTCCAAAGCACTGGGCTTTGTTCTGGAAGGCAGTTAATTTGAACATGAGTTTAACCCTTCTAATTCTTTGTCTTTAATGTTTTGTTAAGGTTTAGATCAGCTTTTTTCAGGGCTGGTTGGTCCTACTCCTGATGCATGGCCCTTCTGGAGCCACTACTGAATGCCCTGTGGGTTCAGCAAGGTCTTTCCACTCTTGGTGGAACTCAGATATCCCCCAGCTCTCTGTGAGCCTCAGTAGGTTTTCTGTTTGTAGTTTCCTGATAGTGGTTGGTGGTTTAGTCGCTCAGTCGTGTCCGACTCTTGCAGCTTCAGGGACTGTAGCCTGCCAGGCTCCTCTGTCCGTGGGATTCTCTAGGCAAGAATATCGGAGTGGGTTGCCATTTGATAGTGATCTTTCTTTAGTAGTTGTCCAGACTAGCATTCAGACTCAAGGGAAGATCTTTCTCTGCATAGCTCCTTGTCCCCACTCTTATGTCCCACAAATCCCAAGTGTGAGTCACTTGTGAAATGACTTGGGAACTAACAACTTCAGGTTTCCAAACTCTGCTCTCCATCACTGTAGATCAGTGGGCCCCCCACTCTGTTTGGGTTCCCCTTCCTGGGCCATGACCCAGAAGAATCTTCCAGGCAGGAAGCCAAGACATCAGGCAATCACCTCGTAAGTGTCTTTCCTACCATGGATTATGTTCCTGTGCTATTGTTTGTCAGACATCTGAAAGCCATGCATTTTGTACAGGTTGTGTATCTGTTTATGGCTACAGGGCTAGTCTAGGACCAGAAATCAGGAAACCAGCAAGGACCTCTGGACTCATGGACAAAAAATTCACCAGTCACCTTGAAGAGGCTTGTACTACCCTGGTGACCCACTGGTGAAGAATTTGCCTGCCGATGCAGGAGATGCAGGAGATGTGGGTTCAATACCTGGGTCATTGAAAAGATCCCTGTTAGAGGAAATGGCACGCCCACTCCAGTATTTTTGCCTGGAAAATTCCATGGGCAGAGGAGCCTGGTGGGCCACAATCCTTGGGGTTACAAAGAATCAGACATGACTGAGTGAGCACAATGGGTAAATATGAACAAAAATGTAAGATTAACAGGTGCACTAAATTGAAGTACATCAAAAGTATTAATTCATGTATTTATAATAATAAATCTCATTGGCCATATTTAGAGGATGCTAGGAAAACAATTCCTTATTTTGAAGAATAGTAAGATGATATAATCAAGCACTTTTATATTCTGAAAGAATTCTACCTGAGGGTAATTGAATAATATATGAGGGAAAGACACATTATAGACAATAAATTAAAAAGGAATGCTGAAATTAAGATATCACCATATTGCAACCTCTAAATTACTTTTAACCTATTCTAGATAGGTTATTAATGGTAGCTCTCTTTACAAAAAGAAATATAGCTGGACTCCATGTGCCTCCTGACAGACTTATATAATACTGCCTACGAGATGTTTCTGCATAAAAAGTGGGATAAAATAAAACTATCATCCAAACCTCATCAAAACTCTAGGCCTAACAACCAATTTACAGAAAATACGGGATTCAAGGGAATTATACAGCTGGTATACGGCAAAACGTAGACTTAAAACATCTTTTCAGGACAAACAACCCAGATTCTTCAGCAAAGAAAATGCAAGGAAAGAAGGTGGGGCTATATTTTTACTTAGAAAGACTTAAAGGTCAAGCAGTTGCAATGACTGTAACTTGATGGAAATCCTGACTCAAA
Organism: Odocoileus virginianus; assembly: GCF_023699985.2. Lineage (NCBI taxonomy): Eukaryota > Metazoa > Chordata > Mammalia > Artiodactyla > Cervidae > Odocoileus > Odocoileus virginianus. The sequence goes on along the minus strand of NC_069681.1, from coordinate 26,515,223 downwards.
CAAACTGTAAGAGAATAAAACGGGAGAATAGGGAGCTTGAACACCAACAGGACACTTAATAATAGTAAGGAATTATTCTTCATTTCTGTAGGCAATAATGGTATTGAGGTTACATTTGTAGGATCTTTCAGAGATGCTTATTGAAATATTTACGGAAGAATTGGTATGATGTATGGGATAACCAGGGAGGGAGTACACGCTAGAATTGGAGATGAAGTGAGAGACTATCCTCAAGTCAAGTTTTGAAGCTGAATTGTTAGTTTGTGGAGTTATTATAACACCTTCTCTCTTTGCTTCTTAGCGCTTTGCAATTTCCATAATAATTCTTTAAGGAGTGCCTTTAAAAGTGCTTTACCATTGATATTAGTTTAAATAAAGGAAGTTTTGAGATTGGTGGCAATTTATAGATTTCTTGGTGGTAAAAAGATAGCTGAGAGCGAACAGTCCCTAAATTTTAGAAGGAAAGAAAGAAGGAAGGGGCAAGGGGAGGAGGAAGAGAAGGGAGGCAGGCGGAGAAGGAAGGACACCGGGAAGGGAAGCCATGCTCAAAGCAGAAACCTCTTCAGTTTGTGCAGTTTTAAAAACTCATGAAAAATAGCAAGTTTAAGTCACCCCAAATTACTGCAAATTAGAATCAATTTTAAAACATTTTTACTCATACTTGTGATGAGCCCAAGAGGAATAGCAAGCAATCCTACGTAGAAGGGAGAATAAGCACGTGCTTGCTCAGTCGCTCAGTTGTGTCCAACTCTTGGAGACTCCGTGGACTGCAGCCCCAGGCTCCTCTGTCCGTGGGATTTCCCAGGCAAGAATACCAGAGTGAGTTGCCATTTCCTCCTCCGGGGGATCTTCCCCACCCAGGGATCGAATCCAGGTCTCCTGCCTTGCAGGTAGATTCTTTCTTGCTGATCCATCTGGGACATTCAGAGGAGGGATAGCCCCTGAATTACTTTTGATAAGCTGTTTCATCATCCCCTAGACCCAGCCAGAACGGGCCTGTTTTTCATGGGATTGTGGTCTCCTGGGGGGGACAGCCCCCCCGACCCCCTGCCCCACGGTGGGTCCTGCCTGGACAGCTTTGCCACAGCAAAGGGCCCCGGCTGCTTATCTACCGGGGCGTGCTGGGTGGGGTCCCACTAGTCACATTCCGCGGGACCAAGTTCTCATCTGAAACAGATGGGCTGGCATCCCCACACTGCCCAGATCAGAGAGCACTGTCATCTTCTAGCAAGATCACAAACGGAGAAGCTACACACTCTAATTTGTATAAAGACCCCTAAAGATGTTCTGCTTTCTCTTCTGGCCAAGTCGCTAAACCTTTACCAGTCTTACCATGATCCCTTGATTTTTCAGACAAGAGGGTTTTCTAATCTTGCAGACCTGGGTCTGTACATCAACATCTTGTGGTCAGCCTTGAATTTTTTCACCCTATTTTGCTGTACTTTCTAAAGTTCTACGGATTAGATATTCAATTAACAATCTGCTGTTTTCAAAATATAATTGGGAAAATATCGCTTGGCTCAATTATAGAAGACCAGACCATATATGCATTGGCAAATCACTTAACCCTCTTGACCATCAACTGGGTTTATTGTTTAAAGAGGGTCAGGATCCCTTGCTTATCTCTTAAGACTTTTATCATGAGGGTGTGACCACGTGAATTTGTAATTACCGTTGATGTGCATGACATTGTGGACAGTTGCAGGCAGACGACAAATATCCAGTTGGCATTTAATGAGCACATTTGATAACTGGCATGATTGAGCAATTCTTATGTGGCAGGAGTTATCAGCAGGGCTTTATGTGTATTGTCATTTAATCCCCAAAGAATCCCATGAGAGAGTGTTAACATCTCTTTTTTTTTACAGATGAGAAAACCGAGGCCATGAAAGGTTAATTAAATTGCCCTGCATCATGTTGTTGGTATCACTAGCAAGTGATGGGGTCAGAAATCTTAGCCAGGCAACATGTGTTAAAGCTACATGCTCCTGAGTATTTGTTTGATTATTGATCATTATTAGCAATCATTATTGATGACTGATATTTATGTGAAAGACCTAGTAGGACAGAGAAAGGGAAAGGCAAGCCCAGATGGAAACAGCTGAGTACCCAGTTCGGTGAGAAACTTGGTCCGTGTGTGTATATTAGTCACCCAGTCGTGTCCGACTCTTTGCAACCCCATGAACTATAGCCCTCCAGGCTCCTCATCCATGGGATTCTCCAGGCAAGAATATTTGAGTGGATTGCCATTCCCTTCTCCAGGAGATCTTCCCGACCCAGGCATTGAACCTGGGTCTTCTGCACTGCAGGTAGATTCCTTACCATCTGAGCCACCTGTCTATTGGGCAGTAAAGACTAGTGAAACATGCATTAAGAGAAGCTGAGTACAGAACAGAGAAAAACAGAAAAGAAAAAGGGCCACTTTTACTGTCCCAAATACTTGACATCCTCATAACTATCAAGTCACCTTAACAGAAGAAAAGCCCTGAAGTTACAAGAGAGAATTCAACTTGTTATTATTCAGGAATCCTCCTTGAAGGAGTCACTTTCGCAACCAACCCAAGTTTTGTCTGGATACTTTTTCTAATCATGTACAGGGACCTTTCAAGTAGCCATGGTGAAGAATAAAATGTTCCCATCGCACTGTCTCCCAGGGGTGTTCTGACATTCCCTATAAAGTCCTCGTAGGCAGCTTCCCGCCAGACCCTTTGTGGGCCCTGAAAGACAGGTCCCCTGCTCACTGAGAAACAGCATCTCACTCAGGAAAGAGCGATAAGCCGCTGACGACCGGCCATGTCTGGAGCTTGCTTTAACCACTGAGCCTTTCCCTCGGCCCTTGTTTCCAGGATCTGTGGCATCATCTTCTCCCTCGCCCTCAGCTCCTCTGTCCAGTGGGGCCTTTGGAATTGCACTCAACGCCGACTGTCACTCTGTCTTCCTCTGCTTTCCCAGGACCACTCGGTTCATCTGGGACCCCAAGCCCCACCCTGGGGCAGCAGTGGCCAGATGCTCTTCAATCCCCACCCCTGAGGAATTGACCCAAGGCAGCCTGCTAAGAAAAACTAACCGGAAGCAGATGTGATGAGTTCGATTTGCTGTATCTGATAACTGACCGAGCAATGGGCTGCAAACGAGGGGCTGAGATGTTTAACACTTGCCTGTGGGATTCTGAGGACTGATTATATTTCTGATGACCAATTATGTCTTTAGAGAGCAAGACATTCTGAGTCCAAATAAAAATACAAGCGTGTTTTTGTCTGGCAACTTTGTGGGGAAGCAAAGAAAGCATCCTTAGCCAAGAAGAGTGCAAAGGTGGAGAGCACCTTGCCTTCCAGGGAGAAAGAGAGAAAGGTGCATGGGTTACCTGCAGCGCTGAGTCCTGGTGAGTCCCCTCTCATGGAGACAGAAGGGCCACACTCCTCTCATCTCCTCCCAGGAGGTACGACAGCGCAGCGTCTCCTCGGGAGGGCCTAACACCTCAGGGTTTTGAGGAACGTGAGCCTTCATACCCTCTTCTCTGAGAAATGGCCCAGTAAGCGGGAAAGACACTGTCCCGTCAGAACCCCTGCCCAGGCTAACCCCCGAAGCTTCCCTGGTGGTCTGGGGTAAAGAATCCGCCCGCCACTACAGGGGACAGGATCTGATCCTGGTTCAGGAAGATCCCACGTGCTGCTGAGCAACTAAGCCCGAGAGCCTCAACTGCGGAGCCCGTGCGTTGCAACGGCTGAAGCCCGCGCACCTGGAGCTCACGGTCCGTGGCGAGAAGAGCTGGTGGAACGAGAGGCCTCCGGAGCACAGTCCAGGGCGCCCTCACTCACCGCAGCTAGAGGAAAGCCCAGCAGCAGCGGAGACCCAGCTCAGCCAAAGACAGATGAGCAAGTTTATTTAAAAAGAAAAGGAAAACAGACTATCCCCAGAGCTCCAACCAAGGTGCCTGGTTCAAGGCGGGAAATTAAAATGTGAATCAGCTCCAGTCAAGTGAGACCATATCCGTGTTACTTAACTTTATCTGGAAACTAAGTAGGCAAACCCAACCTGGGTTATTGAGGAAGGAAGTCCAGAAAACCAGCGTTTTGCCATGATTATTCAGAGAAAAGAGACAGGGATGGTGATTAGTCTTCAGCTCCTTAATAAAGCAGTGAGCTCGGTGGTCAAATCAAGGTGACCAGATGTCAGGCCTGGACCCCATTCTCTTCCCTGGCCCTTTCTACTTTCACCTGACAACTTGGAGATTCACTTCATTGTTGTGGTCAGTGTCAGGATGCCTTCTGTCCTAGAGGGGGTATGAGGAGGGAGGACATATTTCCCTTGATGCACTCACATCTCCCTCTGCGCATTAATGTTCTGACATTTACATCAGTTCCCCTGAATCCAGACCATCATGGGATGACTGACAGATCTGCTTTCCCGGGAGTTGAAAGCCGAGGGTGAGCCCCTGACCATGGTGACTTTATCTGGGGAATGCCACCCTCCGAGGCCAGCTGGGGTCCGTGGGTGACAGCCTTTTCCAGCACCAACAGGGAGCATCAGGGTCTGTCAGATGTCATTTTTGCTCCATAAATTTGCCAACTAGCATCACCTCTAGGCATCTCTTTCCTTACATGTACAACAGTGGACTGGCTTTGATGTTCTCAGAACTTCCAATCCCCACAAGGCTCTTCTTCGAAAATACCATTGACTTTCTTGTCTCTGTCTCTCTCTTCTTTTCTTGTTTTTCTTTCACATGTCAAAAAAGCACAGTCTCTTGCAAAACTTAGACCTTGGGGCTTGTGCTTGGGTTTGACATACAAAACAAATGAACTCTTTTCAGCTAATTGATCATGTCCTCAGCTCCCAGTGGAGTGCGGGGTCGTTTACACATGAGAAAGTCTGCCAGTCTTGACAGGAGGCTGTCTCTCAGGTAGGTAAGACACCTGTGATGAAGTGATCCATTGAGAAAGCCTATTTTCCTGCTGCATAAAAACAGGCCTGAAGACAAGACTATGTGAGCTGTCAGAGGCGGGCCTTCCAAATGCAATTCCAGGGAAGTGACATGCCGCCATCATTCAAGTTAATGTCTATTTGTGCAACGATATTGTTTGAAATAATCGACCAATTCGTCAAAAGAGAACATCAGACTGTGGAGGAGGGGAAGGAGTGGGCTTTTTCAGTACTAATGAAAGAAACGACATTTCTGTTTACCATGTGTCAGCTTTAACTAGTCAACAAATGCTCATAATGATTACCAAATTTTGAGACATGCTCCAGTTATAAGGATAAGCAATTTTTTAGATTTATGGACAGGGTGTTTCTCCCATAAACATTCAGCTTTGATAATTATCAGGAGGATTATTTGTTACATCTCAGAAGTTAAGTGCACGATAAATGGAATGCCTCTTATTGGCTGCAATTTTCCAAGTGGAAAGAAGGCCTGTTTCCTTGAAAAGCAACTCAAATGCATTAATAACAAGTGTAGAGCTTTTCAGGGCTGCATGTTGACAGTAAGGCTAAAAGTGGAGACTGTACGATCTATGTATGAAGATCGCGTTCATTCTCAAAGCACGCACAGCAAATATCAGAATGGTCTCAGTGTTCCCCGTGATCCTGCCCAGGTTGACCTGACGGGTAACAGCTCATAGGTTCAAATACGCCCTCCCGGGAGTCTGGTCAGCATCTTAGCTCAGCAAGCTCCATGGCCACTTAGAATCCCAGCAGAAACCTGGAATCCCAAGAATGTGTTTGCATTATCCACGACTCTCCCCTCATCTGGGGGTCCACCCTGGGATTCCATTCTAGTGACTTTAGGGAATGCCACTAGTCACTCATTACTTAGTTCCCAGGATCCACTTAAGAACTTGTTTACTTGTGAACAGAGCGTGTGGACATCTAGCCTTTGGAGTCAACTGAATATCAAAACAAAGATAAACTTCTCTGAAGTGCTCAGAGTGTTCTCGGACAGTTGAGCTGGAGGAAATCAGGAGATCAGGGTTGCCCTTCTGAATCTCCAAATAAGTGCATGGGGAAGGTCATTGGACAGTCTGCCTGGAAACCCTGCCCGCTTGTGAGTCCGTTCATAGTCCCCAGATGGTCCTGAGATGGTGTCTCCAATTGTGTTTGCTGAATTGAGTAAGTACTGCTTGGGTTTATACCCTTTCCTGCCAGACATCTAGTTCAGAAAGAAACAGAGGCCTGTGCTTCAGCCATTCAAAACTAGTGAGACGTTTCCTGCTGTGTTGGGAGAAGATGTCTCTCACCATAACATCACCATTAACCACTCTCAGCGGTCAAGCATAACTGCAGAAGAATATACACACACACAGACACACACGCGCGCGCAGACACACACACAGGTAATCTTTTGCAGTCATCGCAGGTCACACAGAGTTCATAACATTTCACCCACATTTTATTTGCAAAGGGGCTTCCCTGCTGGCTCAGACAGTAAAGAATCTGCCTGCAATGCAGACTACCCGGGTTTGATCCCTGGGTTGGGAAGATCCCCTGGACAAGGGAATGCCAATACACTCTAGTATTCTTGCCTGGCGAATCCCATGGGCAAAGGAGCCTGACAGGCTACAGTCCATGGAGTCGCAGACACGACTGAGCGATTAATAAACTTTCGACTTTCTTTTTTTCTTTAATTGTGAGAAAATGCCTGAGGGACCACACAGCCCCATGGACCTGGAACCCATGAGCCCAGATGTTGGGTGGCTCGAGTGTGTGACTGTTTTTGTGGGTCCAGCTTCCAGGATGAGGTCTAAGAACCATCCTCTACGATAGATTCTCCAAATAAACACGATCACTGCCTGGTCTGTGCATCTTCAAAGCCCTGCAGCCACTGGGTCACGTGCATCAAACCAACAGTAGTTCATCCCCAGGCAGTGAGGGCCCAGCGCTGCATTTACTAATTTTATACCAAGAGCACCACACGCTGTTGTCTAGAGAACAGGATAAGAGGACCGGGGCTTAGGAACCGGGAATTTTATTCTGTCTCTCCTGCTAATTCTCCTGTGACCTCCGCCCAGTCCTCTAAATTGTTACTTTCTGCAGAGTGAAGATAATGGACAGAGACCCCCCTCCCCATCCCAAAGGAGCGCTGCAGATTAATTAGGTGGCTCATTTGAGATTCAGAGTGATGTGAACCCACAGGAAGATCAGTGTGAGAACAAAGGCCGGCTGCAGACCTGGGACCACACCAGAGCCGGCCCAGGAATCCATTTGGTGACACGCCGGAACTGGTTAATTAACGGGCATTAGGAAGGGGTTATGTTTCCCAGGAGGTAATGGAAAGATGGAACTTGCTGAAATGGGCCTGAAGACGTGTGGCTCCAGGGCTGCTTTGTTCTGAAAGAGGACTGGGCCCTCAGCATCACACCCAACCTGGATCTACCACTGGTCCTTTCTGAAACCTTCTAGAAACCCTAAGCAGGTCATCTGCAGCTGGCACAGTTTTTTTTTTTTTTTTTTTTCAGTAAAAAATGAAATCTTCTAATCCTCTGTGTGTGTGTGTGTGTGTGTGTGTGTGTGCTCGTGAAGTCCCTTCAGTTGTGTCCAACCTAGTGACCCTGCGGACTATGCCTGCCAGGCTCCTCTGCCCATGGGATTCTCCAGGCAAAAATACTGGAGTGGGTGGCCATTTCCTCCTCCATGGGATCCTCCCAACCCAGGGATCAAACCCAGGTCTGCCGCATTGCAGCAGATTCCTGCTGTCTGAGCCACAAGGTAATCCCAAAGAGCTGGGTATCTCAGTGAAGAGGACATGACTGAGCGACTCAGCAGCAAAAGCAGCAGATCTCTGAAAAAAGAAGTGTCGGGACTCAAGTGTGAACGTGGGGGTCATCCACACTTTGGGAAGCACCGAACCTCCCAGTGGCTCTGGAGCAGAGTCCCTGCTCTCCTCCTGCCCCCCAACCTCCCCCACAAAGCCCCCCCACCTTCTTTCTACCCTCCCTTCTCTGCTCTGCTCACTGTCTATTGAAAAATTATGTGCAACCTTAAAGTTGAGAGTTCTGTTTTATTTGGCAGGAATTTTTAGGACTCCAAGCTTCAGAGGCAGCATCTCAAGTGACCCTGAAAGAACGGCTCCAGTGAGGTGGAGGTAGGCAGGGGGGATCCAGGTTATACAGGTTTTCAACAAAGGGCAGGTAGTCTGAGAATCAAAAGAGAAAGCCATGTATCTCAAGGATTTTTAGCACTTTTCTATGTATGGAAAGATGCAAGAGTCTGTTGTTCAGTCGCTCAGCCGTATCCAACTCTTAACAACCCCATGGACTGCAGCATGCCAGGCTTCCCTGTCCATCACCAACTCCTGGAGCTTGCTCAAACTCATGTCCATTGAGTCAGTGATGTCATCCAAGCATCTCATCCCCTGTCACACCCTTCTCTTCCTGCCTGCAATCTTTCCCAGCATCAGGGTCTTTTTCAATGGGTCTGGGCTCACACTGAAATCATTCCTTTGATATGCATCTCAGCATCTGTGGCCAGAATCTTGTGTTTTCACATCCTGAGTCTCCTCAGGGCTCACCGTAGGGAGTGGCTGCAGTCTGATGACTGCTAGACGGCAGGTATTCTTTCCTTCCTGACCTCCCTCAAGGCTCGCCAGCTCACCATTCACAGGTGGCTGAAACTGCTGATGAATGACTACAACATCCTTTTTTTTTTTTTTTAACAGATATGGCAGCAAATATTCCATTTCTCATCACCTACCACCCACTTCTCTGCTTTGTGATCAACAAGGATGGATAAAGGAAAACCAGGTCTCCTGCACCGCGGGCAGATTCTTTACAACACACGTGTGTGCTTTTCTCTGGGGCTTCCCAGTGGCACTAGTAGTAAAGAACCCACTGGCCAATGCAGGAGACATGAGACGTGGGTTCGATCCCTGGGTTGAGAAGATCCCCTGGAGGAAGGCTTGGCAACCCACTCCCGTATTCTTGCCTGGAGAATCCCATGGACAGAGGAGCCTGGCTACAGTCCATGGGGTCACAGAGTCGGACTTGACTGAAGCAACTAAGCAAGCATGCTTTTCTCCTGTGGATCTGTCGTTTCAGTTTCATGTTCAGTCAGCCAGGGGCCTGAAGAAGACTGTCGCCCCCGCACCCCGTACCCTTCATGTGAAATGTGACTTGCTGGGTCCTCTGACCCTACAGGAACGTGGGTGTTGGACGTCCAGCTGTTCCCACCACCTGTCCTCTCCTTATAGACACTATTAACATCATGTAGAGTCCTTGACAGGCTAACTGGGTCCCCCAGAGCCCGTCTGCACTGTGCACTTGGCTTTGAAGGTTGTTCATGACCCAGCTCTGCCCTGGTTACTTGCAAGTGGTTTCCATCATTTTCCAAAGGCTCCTGGGCCTGGGGCCGGGCACCCTGCTGGTTTTCCGTGAGGGTCCCCTGATGGCACCCTGACCCATGGCCCTCAGCTCAGTGATTGGCCTCTCCCGAGTAGGTCAGACCCACTAAATCCTTCCAGGAGGCCTTTGCAGACCTCCCCAAGACTTCTGAAAGTTCTGTAGCTGGGATTTCTGGGCCTTTTATACGTCCCAGTCAGTGTCTTTCCTGATCTATTTCTAAAGAAGATACTTCTTGTCACGCTCTTTGATGTCACCTTGCTCTATTTGTTGTTGCGACCTCTCTCATGGCCTGAATTAATTGCAAGACCATTTGTTAGACAGTTTACCCATCTTCCCAGCAATAGATGTAACCCATGAGGGCCTGGGCATTGTCTGTCTTCTAAAAACATGTGTCCCCATCATAGAGAACTGGATGTGAAACCCAGTCACACAACCACAGCCACAGGTAACCCCAGGCGCTCACCATGGACCCCACGGGTCCAGAGCTTTACCTACACTGGTGAATCCAATCCTTGCAGCAGTCTGAATAGGTCCGTGAAGCTATCACCCCTTGACAGGTGCGCACATTGAGCATCAACAGGTAGAAACACCTGCCTGGACACACTGCTCACCTGTGGCCCAGCCAAGATTCAAACATGGAGGTTGGGCTCCAGGGTCCATGCTTTGGCCGACAAATGCTGTATTATAAGGACTTAATGATCACTTGTGAGTAGATAATTCAGTGAATGAAAATTGTTTATGTCCCCTGCAGGCTCGTGGTGGAGTGGAAGCTCACACCTCAGACCTGGGAAGGTAAGGGGACCCTTCAGTAAATGCCATGTCCTTGGCTGACTGATCCCATGGAGCCTGGCCTGCAAGGATGAGCTGACCTGTCTGTATGCACACCTAAGGAAACTCTTCTCTATTCTAATAAAGTCAAGGAAAATTTGAGAACCACTTTTCAGGAAGAGCTTGAAAAACAAAAATGTCCCCTATTAATGAGGATTTCTAGTCTTATGAAGTGCTGGGGCACATGACTTGGGGAGACATGATGGCAACTGAGGTCTCAGAGGCACATGGCCTCGATCCAGGAGCCCAGGACATGCTAAGTGGCCCTGAAAGGGCTTGGAGTGATGTGCACACCAGGTCTTTCATCTGTGAACTTCCTACAACATTAGGTACCTCCTTCTGATTCGCTTTGAACATGGTACGTGCTAATAGACACTAACAATCAAAATTTTTAATTATCGCAAATGGCTCAGCGCTGCTCAGAGGAGACAATGTCAGACAAGTAATTATAATCAGTAATGTCTCAGGACTCTTTAACCCTAAACCTTTATGATTATTTTTACCCACGTTATTAAATAATGCAATTCATTTATTCATTCCACATACGTTTACCCAGTGCCCGGAATGAGAATGGATGACCTGTAAGGGTAGGTCTTAGTCATAATTCCTCCTTTATTGTTATTTGGATGTCAGGGAAACACCATGGACATCCCTAGGAGGGAAAAGGAGCTGTCAATCATAGGGGGGCAGAGTGAGGCAGACGGGCATCTAGAAACAAAAGGCATGATGATAAAGCAAAGAGTTACACAAATTAGGAAAAGGTTCTCCAAATTTGTGACATAGTGACAGCTTATCCGGGCTTCCCAGGTTGCACTAGTGGTAAAGAACCCATCTGCCAATGCAGGAGTCATAAGAGACTCGAGTTCCATCCCTGGACAGGGAAGCTACCCTAGAGGAGGAAATGGTAACCGATTTCAGTATTCTTGCCTGGAGAAGCCAATTGGCAGAGGAGCCTAGCGGGTCCCAAAGAATCCATGGGGTTGCAAAGAGTCAGACATGACTGAAGTGACTTAGCACAGACGCACACACAATCTCACCTTAAAAATACCTTCTTGGAAACCTCTGGAATAATATTTAGACAAAGATCTGGGCACTCTGGCCCAGCTAACTAGACACCTAAAATTAATTGCCACATCAGGAAAGGCTTCTGGCTGGGGCATTGTATTTGAAAGCCTGGTGATCTGGGAGCAATTCACCCAGTGTTCATAAGAATCTCATCCCAGAAGAATGTGTTGAGTCATAAAGCAGAGAAGCAAACCTGTGCTCTGCACAGCCCACAGAGTTCAGACGTAGGCCTCTCCGACAGGGAGACCGTCTTCTAAGAAGGGGTTGCCTAGAGATGTTTTGTTTTTTCTTTCTTTTAAAACAACACCGACCCTCTGATGAAGAAAGGAAGGCTTCCTCTTTGTTTTCTCCCCTGCTCCCAACAGAACAGCTGCGAGAGGAGCCGTGGACTTGAGGGGCAGGGCTTCCTGGAGCCCCTGGATCTGAACTCTCTTTAGATCACTGCAGACAAAACAGGCTTTCACAGCCAACTCTTACTGGGCCACAGGGGACCTGGCTCAGCCTCCCGTTCAAAGGCTAAATTTAGGGGAATGACTCTGGCCAAGACTGAAGTGGAGGTCACAAGAGCGGCCTGACTCCAAGCTGATCTCCCTCCACTGTTTCGTGGTGAGAGGCTTCATGCAGAAAGCATCTAAGTTATCATGGGTGGAAAGATCCAAAAGCCACGGAGACTGTCGTGAAGAAGTAAGAAGACCTTCCTGCAGATCCTGTGTCCCTTTGAGGCGGAGGCTCTGGCCGTGGATTCCTGGCACCCCGTCCCGGCGGCCTCCCCCACCTTCTCCACCTTCACCCACTTGGCTCACAGCCCCGGCCAGGCTTCCTAGGAATCCACCCATCATCAAAACAGCGATTCTGGAGAACAGGCTCATCAACTGGAATGGAGGCTGCTCTCCTGAATCGTCTCTTCCTTGGGGACCCAGGGACGCAAGCGGTTGGCACCGAGATCTTCCGCCCCAGCCCAGGCCTGCCCTCACTTGCCTTCTGTGGAGGCTGAGAAAGACATTTTCCCTTAGACCCCAGAGGCAGAGGCTGGGGCCGTGTTTCCCCGAGTCACACAAGGGAACTGGGGGACTTTGAACTCTGATGAAACCTAGTTGAGGTCTGCTCCTTTCCAAATCACCCACTGGAGGACTCCCCCCCCAGTCAGATCTCCCTTCTTGTCTTATTGAATCAGAGACAATCTGATGATGCTTTGCACTCTGTTCTCCCTGCTGTGTAAGAATAACAGAGAGAGGACCTATTTGCCCAGCAGGAACGGAGACGCAGATGTAGAGAACAGGCGTGTGGACACTGCAGGAGGAACTGGGAGCCTGGGGTTGATACACACACTGGTGTGTTAGTTGCTCGGCGTCTCCAACTCTTTGAGAACCCACAGACTGTGGCCCGCCAGGCTCCTCTGTCCACGGAATTCTCCAGGCAGGAATTCTGGAGTGGGTAGCCATTCCCTTCTCCAGGGGACCTTCCTGATCCAGGGATCGAACCAGGGCCTCCCGCATTGCAGGCAGGTTCTGTAGCTTCTGAGCCACCAGGGAAACCTGGTGTGTGTATACACTGTTGTGTGTAAAGCAGACAGCTAGCGGGAACCTGCTATAGAGCCCAGGGAGCTCACTCGGTGCTCCGTGATGACCCGGAGGGGGGATGCGGGGATGGGAGGGAGGTCCAAGAGGCAGGGGGTATATGCATATACACACACATAAGGCTGAATCACATCCTTTTACAGAAACTAACACCACACTGTAAACAGTTCTACTCCAATTAAAAAAAATAATAATAAAGAGCTTCACAGGAGAAGGAATTTTTTTCTCACTTACTGAGCATCCGTCATGTGTCAAGTCCTGTTTTAAGGAATTTGCACGTATTCACTTATTTAATCCCAATAACACCCCATATGAAGTAGACACTAAAGGTGGCATCTGGCTTTAGAGCTCACTCTGTGTCTCAGGGGAGATCCACTTTTGGTTGTTTCGTAATAATAACAATAGTAACAGCAGCAATAATACAAAAATCTCTATAAAACTTTAAAAAGTTTAAAAAGTATTTTAAGTACTTTATAAAACTTTAAAAAGTATTTTCAGAGAATTCACCCTATTTCCCCTTCATTACTGCTCGTGAGGTCCAGCATTCCTTTTCTTACCATCCGAACCACCCCCATTGGAAGAGTGAGGAATTCCAGACTGGGAGAGATTGAGGGATTAGCCTGGTCTCACCTGGACTTCCCAGATGGCGCTAGTGGTCAAGAACCTGCCTGCCAACCCAGGAGATGTAAGAGACGTGGGTTCAATCCCTGGGTCGGGAAGATCCCCTGGAGGAGGGCATGGCAACCCACTCTGGTATTCTTGGCTGGAGAATCCCACGGACAGAGGAGTCTGGTGGGCTGCAGCCCATGGGGTCCCTCAGAGTCAGACACGACTGCAGTGACTTAGCACGCAGGCATGTCAGCTCCAGGTAACAGTGTTTTCTGGAACGTGAAGATTTGTGCCTTGAACCACCACGCTGCTCCTCTTCCATGGGCTTCCCTCTGGCTCCCTCGGTAAAGAATCCGGCTACAATGCAGGAGACTGGGGTTCAGACCCTGGGTCAGGAAGATCCCCTGGAGAAGGGAATGGCTATCCAGTCCAGCATTCCTGCCTGGAGAATTCTAGGGACAGAGGAGCCTGGTGGGTGACTGTCTATAAATTTGCAGAGTCCAGCAAAACCAAGCAACCAACACTTTCACTTCTCACTAGGATTTCCAGGCAGGCCGTCTGGCTGGGTAGCAGGCACTCTGTCCACACAGGCATAGGTCTGCTTGCAGGCAACCAGTGCTCTATCAGAGATCCAGTCCATGGCCGAGCCTCAGAGTCGACCAGGTCAACCGAGCCAAAAAGAAATCTAGGGTCTTCCCTTCCTGAGCCGACTTTCTCAGTTCTCCTCGGCTTGTCGTGATGTGATGAGTCTTTGGTCTTCCTGCTTTAAAACCTAAGAATCATTTTTCATAATCTCTCTCCTTCCCCACTCACATCCAAACCAAGCCCTCAATGTGCCTTTTTTTTTTAACTGCTCAAGCAGACAGAACTTTTATTAAACAAATAAATGGTGGTTCAGATGATAAAGAATCTGCCTGTGATGTGGGAGACCAGTGTTTGATCCCTGGGTCGGGAAGATCCCCTGGAGGAGGAAATGGCAACCCCCTCCAGTATTCTTGCCTGGAAAATCCCATGGACAGAGGAGCCTGGCGGGCTACAGTCCATGGGGTCGCAGAGAGTCAGACACGACTGAGCGGCTAACACACAGACACACACACACACTCCCGAGATGTGGGAGCAGGCCAGCCCCAAAGGAGTGGCCTCAGTGTGTCTTCGGAAGACACACGTCCGATTGGTGAGCCAGGGGCTGGTCCTGGAGCGTCACGTTGTGCCCTGGTCAAGAGACACAGTGATGGGGGCGGGGGGTGGGGGGGAGGGCGTAGAATGGTGATATTTTTATAATCTTATGGAAGACATGAAACTGGAATGTGGCTCATTATCCTTCAAGATAAGAAATGACAAGGACTCAAAAGAGGGAGGCGAAATGGATGCTCACCCATCATGCTAGGGGCTTCAGAAGACCACTTGCTTGCCTCCATTTGGCCAAGACAGAGCAAAGGCAGCCTGGACGTCCATGACTCAGAAGCTGAAACACAGGGCGGGGCTGGTGCTCAGACATCAAAGGCAAGAGGAAGGAAGATCATCTTTGGGTTGATTTTTAGGGGGGAATGAAAGAGCTCTAAGAAACTAGTTCATGAAATTAAAGCCTCTCTGAGATTCCATGCTTCTCCCTCTGGTTGCGCCGTGAGCCCCTTGGTTCAGGCTTTTCTCAGGAGATGCTGGTGGTGATTCCATGGCCCCCTGCCAGCCAGTGGCAGCCCCCAGCTCCCCTCCTTACAAGGCCACGTGGGGGCAGCTCCTCCATCAAGGTCATCTGTGATCTATTATTTGCTAAGAAAGATGGCCGTGAGCTAGCGCTCACTCGCCTCCTCCCTTGTTATGCAGAAGACCTGTCCCACAGAAGGAAAAGCCTCCTCTTCCCCTCCCCTGCCCTGCCTTGCTTGGGATCCCATTTTGTCTCATCTGCTTAGTAATCAAAGGGCGTGATGACTGATAAACAATTCCCTCCTGTGTATTCAGATCTCCCTCGTTGCTCCTGGGCCCTTCCCATCATCATATAAATATTCCCAATTAAAGAAAAATCCTCCCCAGAGGTGATACGGTCCAGTAACTAAGCCCCATTCCCGCAGCACCCGAGGACCTCCATCCTGGCATCCTGTTCAACCCCATCAATGCCGCCAGCCTTCCCCTGCTCACACCCACTGCACTTCCCATGTTCTCTTTACTTCTCTGGAGTCTTTTCTCAATAATTATGAAACCTGTGGAAACTTGGGAGGAGCAGGGTGACTCCTGGTGATGACGAGTCTGGGAGAAGCTGGCTGTGAAGGCAGACTCGGTTTAGATGTGTGCGAACGTGCGGAAGAAGGGCCATGAGTCAGAAGAGCCGGCCTCGGTCCTGTTGTCTTTTGACTTAAATCCCCTCTCCTCCTGCTATGCTGGTAGAGACCAGCATACCGTGCCCTTCTTATGGGGCTGTCGGGTTGTAAACCTCTGGTCGTAGGAATCAGAGTTCAAATGTCAGCTAACTTTTAGCTCAGCAACTCCACTGGCAGAAACGGATCCAAATAAAGAAGACAAATTACCGAATATATACATGAGAATGTTCACAGCTTGCTTTTACGTAAGAGATATCAGAAAATGAGGTGACCATTAATAGAGGCATTATTAAATTATTAAACACATATTGTAGACATGCACAATATGTATGTGCTAAGAATGTTAAAACAGATTGAAATGTATTGGCATGGCAAATTTATAAGGCATATTTAAAAAAAAATTATAATATCACCCTTTAAAAATTATACACACAAACATGCAAACCTGGAGAAAGTTCTGGAAACAAATATTAATATGAAGCAGTGATATTAGCTGGAGATTACTGGTGTTTTGTTTTCCTTTTTCATAACTTATAGTATAATGGCTTTTTTTTTTTTTTTTTTTTTGCAATGGTCACATTATAACTTGCACAGTAAAATAAGTTCTTTTAATTTTGGAAATTTTACAGTCCAGCCTCACCATGCCTTCCACATTTTTAAGTTATCAGTCTAGCTTTGTGTGGTCTAGAGAGAGCATAGTAACCCCAGGTTCCAAAGCAGCGGTTCCCTGGGCCCAGCTCCACCAGCCTGGTCCTCCTGCCCTTGTGCTGACTTGTCCTGGAGGGAGGAAGAAGAGAGGGAGATGAAGACAAGCAGAGGGAGGAAGGGGAGAGAAAGTCGACAAGCGAGGACCCTGTCTGCTGGTGAGATTCAGCCCAGTCTGTAATTTTCAGTCATTTGAACTGTTGATCTGTGTCTGCAACAATTCAGTTCAGTTCAGTCGCTCAGTCGTGTCCGACTCTTTGCGACCCCATGGACGGCAGCACGCCAGGCCTCTCTGTCCGTCACCAACTCCTGGAGTTTACTCAAACTCGTGTCCATGGAGTCAGTGATGCCATCCAACCATCTCATCCTCTGTCGTCCCCTTCTCCTTCCACCTTCAATCTTTCCCAGCATCAGGGTCTTTTCCAATGAGTCGGTTCTTCACATCAGGTAACCAAAGGACTGGAGTTTCAGCTTCAGCATCAGTCCTTCCAATGAATATTCAGGACTGAGTTCCACAATGCATGTGTAAACTCCCATCGAAGTATATTATGAAACAGTCTACGTGAACACACTCAAGAACAACAGTTAACATGCATTCATGTGCCCCATGCACCATGAGGGCAAGCAAGGAGACTCGGTGACTCAGGCCCTGAAAAGCTTTGCGCTCCCAATGGGTTTCTACAAAGCCAGGCGAGGGAGTGGGGTCTCAGGGTGTGCGATCAGCTCTCGGACAGTTCTCTGATTGGCGGGTGGTGTGGTAACAGGGCTGGGTCACAGGGTTTACCATTCTAAGTCCTGAGGCTCCAGGAGGCCCAGGGCTAGGCATTCACGACCATCAGGCAGTCAACTTTTTCCATTTGGTGGGGTAGGGGGTGTCACATCTACAAAACAACTCAGGAAATGTGCACCAAATTCTGTTCTCTATTCAGCAGGTACTTCAGAGAGGAGCTAAAGCAGAGGATATGGGGAAGCCCTACCCCTGTCCTGAGAAGGTCCCATAGGGTCCTGCTCGGTTACACAGTCTCTGGAGGACCAATGGCAGTGCTGCTCTTGTTTTCCCATAATTAGAGGTGATAGACAGGCAGTTCCTTCAATCTAACTTGTTAATCTAAGACCTTGTTGTTCACTAAATCGTGTCTGACTCTTTGTGACCCCATGGACTGTAGCACGCCAGGCTTCCCTGCCCATCGCCAACTCCCGGAGCTTGTTCAAACTCATCTCCATTGAGTTGGTGATGCCATCCAACCATCTCATCCTCTGGGATCCCCTTCTCCTCCCTCCTTCAATCTTTCCCAGCATCAGGGTCTTTTCAAATGAGTCAGTTCTTCACATCAGGTGGCCAAAGTACTGGAACTTCAGCTTCAGCATCAGTCCTTCCAATGAATATTCAGGACTGATTTCCTTTAGGATGGACTGGTTGGATCTCCTTGCAGTCCAAGGGACTCTCAAGAGTCTTCAACACTACAGTTTGAAAGCGTCAATTCTTCAGTGCCCAGCCTTCTTTATGGTTCAACTCTCACATCCGTACAGGACTACTAGTAAAACCATAGCTTGGACTATAGTCTTGGGTCACTCTAAACATGACAGGTCAAGGCCAGTTCAACAAGACACAGCTCTATGTGGGGCTCTTCCCCATTCAAGTGGAAGCTAGTGATGGCTTTCTAGTAGACTTTTCGTACATCTTGCAAAATCTCCTCTGGATGGGTTTCTGCATTTGCGTGGTTTCTGCTGTCATCACTCAGAGGAAAATAATCCAAATAAAAAAGGCTGCTAGGGTCCAATATATAGGATTTTTCTGCAGTTCCGCCTGTTTCTGCCTCACACTGCCAACCAGCCACCGAGTGCCCCTGAGGAAGACAGCCATCTGTTCCCAAAGCTCTGACAGTTGAAAGAGAAGAACCCACCTTCTAGCTAAATTCCAACACGTAATAATGATGACGTCCGCCCTGAGACGAAGGCCAGGTCTCTAATACGAGTGAGCTGGCCTCTATCTCGAGCTATTTTCGCCCCTGCGTCTCCTGCGCATTTGGCTGCTTGCTTATTTTTGTTAGAAAGACAGACTTGTTCGTTTGCCAGGAAAGCCTCTAACATCCTGCCACCAACATCTGCACAGAATAGAATGCTCTGGAGGATCAGATGGGGAAAAAAAACAACTTCCCTCTGAAGGGGGTGAGGAAGATAGTGGCGTTTCTGTTTGAAGCAACAGAACGCGTAAGAGCGCGCGCCAGCCCGGCCACACCAAGGAGCCGTTGTGAGCAGCCGTGTGCTGCGCCCCGGCCGGGAGGCCGCCCACCGGGATGAAGGACCTGGGACGCCTGTCAGCGCCCGCGGCATCTGCCGGCAGAACACAGCGCCTTTCTGCTGCCGCTCAATATGTTCCTTGTGCACAAGGGCCTCAAAGGGCACTTTACAGTGTGGCTGACACGTATCGCTTCTCTCTTCCATCCGATTGTGGAGTCAGCGCAACAGAGTAGGTCCAATAGACGCACCCATAGAGCCGCAGTGTTTGCCGCGCTGCGGACGCGGAGCAAACTGCAGACAGGACGAGGGAGGGGTGGAGGGCGGGAGGAAGGAGGGAAGCGGGGCACCTGCGCCTTCGATCAGCTGGCATCCGCTCTTCCCACACATCCTGCTGTTCCAGGCAGCGCCCAGCAGCCCGCCTGGCAGGGAACGCAGTGACCAGTGAGCGTCTACTGGGTGGAGAACGTTCTTGACTGCTCACGGATTTACAGTGGAGTGAAATGAACACTTAACAGTGGGGGCTTCCCAGGTGGCGCTAGTGGTTAAAAAAAAAACCCGCCTGCCAATGCAGGAGCCGTGAGACACGGGTTTGATCCCTAGGTTGGGAAGATCCCCTGGAGAAGGGCGTGGCCACCCGTGCCAGTATTCTTTCCTGGAGGAGCCCATGGACAGAGGAGCCTGGCGGGCTACAGTCCATGGAGGTGGTGGGGGGTGGAGAGGTCACAAAGTTCAGACACGGTTGAAACGACTTAGCACAGCACAAAGTGAAGTCGCTCAGCCGTGTCCGACTCTTTGCGACCCCATGGACTGTAGCCTACCCGGCTTCTCCGCCCACGGGATTTTTCAGGCAGGAATGCTGGAGTGGGTTGCCATTTCCTTCTCCAGGGGATCTTCCCGACCCAGGGATCGAACCCAGGTCTCCCGCACTGTGGGCAGACGCTTTACCCTCTGAGCCTCCAGGAAAGCACAGCACAGGTTATAGTAAAAAACAAAAGAATGCTAGTGTTGACAGCATGTAAATAAGTACCTGAAATGAACTGGTTTTATAAAAAAGGGGGTTTCAAATCCCTTCTGAGAGCTAATTGTTTTTTGTCACCATATCTTCTAAGCTCCAGGCACACTTCTAATGTGGAAGCAAGAGGCTGCCCTCAGGCTGGAATGAGTGCGTGTCGGCAAGCGGCCGGCGGCCTCCCTGCTCCCAACAGGGCCCTCTGCAGACTGAGATCCTTTGGCCGAAGAGACGGCGTCCCTCACTGCTCCGTTGTATCGCAACATGAAGAACAGGGCACGGTCAGAGGTGGACTGATGGCTCAGTTGGTAAAGAATCCGCCTGCAATACAGGAGACCCCGCTTCAACTCCCAGGTCAGGAAGATCCGCTGGAGAAGGGGGAGGCTGCCCACCTCAGTATTCTTGGGCTTCCCCTGTGGCTCAGCTGGTAAAGAATCCACCGAGACCTGGGTTGGGAAGATCCCCTGGAGAAGGGAAAGGCCACCCACTCCAGTATTCTGGCCTGGAGAATTCCATGGGTGTCTAGTCCGTGGGGTCGCAAAGAGTCGGACATGACTGAGAGACTTTCACTTTCAGAGGTAGAGGGGCCCGCTTGCATGACACGTCCCTGGGCTGACAGACGTGCTAAAATGCCTTAGAAGAGAGAAGAAGGGGAGCCAGCCTGAGGGTCTGCCTTCTCCTCAAAGGCAGCTTCGACTCCTCAAAGCTCTACCTCTCACCTATAGGAGGGTTGAAAATCTTACAGATCAAATGCCGGTTTTCAGAGAAATCTCATTTCCTAACTCACCCAAGTTAGTGGGAGCAATGGCTTTGAACCTGGGCTCCAAAGCTTCAACCACCACCATACATAAAGATTTCAGCATGAAAGGTCTCTGGAGCATGAGACATCCTATTCTGAGGACGACCCTAAGACCAATTTTTGCTGCTGTAGTTCTCTTTCTCATCTTCCTTGTTCTCTTTTCAACTAAATACAGGTGTCATCTGCGCTTTTACAACCACCTCACCTACACTTATTGGGAAAAAGTCTAAAATACAGTCTTGCTTGTATCAAAGTCTTCCAAATAATTTAACTTTGCTTTCCATAGCAACACCTGTTTGCCCTCCAATTTTGCTGCATTTTATCTCACAGTATTTAATTACATGAAAGTGAAAGTGAAGTCGCTCGGTCGTGTCTGACTCTTTGCGACCCCGCGGACTGTAGCCTACCAGGCTCCTCCGTCCATGGGATTCTCCAGGCAAGAATACTGGACTGGGTTGCCATTTCCGTCTCCAGGGGATCTTCCCAACCCAGGGATTGAACCCAGGTCTCGCGCACTCAGGGCAGATGCTTTAACCTCTGAGCCACCAGGGAAGACCATTTAATTACACACATATTAGTAATCAGACTTCCCAGGTAGCACTAGTAGTAAAGAGCCGTCCTGCCAGCGCAGGAGACATGAGGGATGGGGGTTTGATCCCTGGGTCGGGAGGATCCCCTGGAGAATGGAATGGCAACCCACTCCAGTCTTCTTGCCTGGAGAATCCCTCGGATGGAGGAGACTCTGGGGGGGCTACAGTCCATGGGGTCACAAAGGGTCAGACAGGACTGAAGCAACTTAGCACAGCACAGCACATATGAGTAATTACAGTGCCATAGAGAGGTGTGGGCAGAGACGCGTGGTCAAGATGCCACGAAGGGAGGAAGCAGAAGAACATGGTACCCACACCAGCGAGGAGACACTGCACAGAATTCATCATCTTGGCCTTGGGTAGGATATTCAGCAAAGCCACGGGATCTATTCCCGGAAGTTGCTGAGAGAACTTCTCCTGCTTCACCTGGTTTTCCTTTAGGGACCGTCCGAAGGAGGCCTGCAGGGCGGGGGTGACAGCCTGTGCGGCTCCTCACATCTCCCATCTTTCTTCAGCCAAGACGTTACATTGGCTTCTTGCCGCGGTGCAGTCTCTGTGCTGGGCCTGGGTTTATTCACTCACTCATGGACTCATTGCATGACTGAGCTGCAAAACAGGTCATGAACTCACAGGTGCCAAAATCCCAAAAGAGAAAACACTTTTATTTCTCCCTTGTGTCCCAGCTAACTAGTCCTCACGCCCACGAAAACACTCATCATCAGCTTCTTACCTCTTCTGGCACTACCAAACTTGCTTTTCCGGGCCCCTGGGAAACTGACAGGCAATGTCCGGATGGTCACAAGCCCATGAGGTGGATACCTCCTTGAGAGGACACGCCGACCCTCGCAGTGTTAGTCACTCAGTCGTGTCTGACTCTTTTCAACCCCATTACTGTCTCCCTCCAGGCTCCTCTTCCATGGGATTCTCCAGGCAAGAATACCGGAGTGGGTAGCCATTCCCTTCTCCAGGGGATCTTCCCAGACCAGGGATTGAACCCAAGTCTCCAGCACTGCAGACAGATTCCTGCCCCCCACTAAGTGCACCCGAAAATTATGCCACACTTTCCTTAGCTCCAACTCGTAGTTTTTAATCCTTGAAAGTCGCTCAGTCGTGTCCGACTCTTTGCAACCACATGGCTTATACAGTCCATGGGATTCTCCAGGCCAGAATTCTGGAGTGGGTAGCCTTTCCCTTCTCCAGGGGATCTTCCCAACTCAGGGTACAAACCCAGGTCTCCCACATTGCAAGCGGATTCTTTACCACTTGAGCCACCAGGGAAGCCCAAGAGCATTGGAGTGGGCAGTCTATCCCTTCTCCAGGGGATTTTCCCAACCCAGGAATCGAACTGCGGTCTCCTGCATTGCAGGCAGACTCTTTACCACTGAAGCATTGGCAAAGCCCCATCCTAGGTGGGTATGATAAGCAGAAAGCAGCACACTAAAGATGAAGCTCTGTTGTGTGAGCCTAAAACTTCTATAGTTAGAATTCTGTTATAAAATCATCTTAAAGTAGTCAGTTCTTGTGACTCGAAGGTGCTTGTTAAGATGACAACATTTACCCCCGAAACAAGTCCCAGTTTGGCACTGGTCACTGGAGAAGGGAATGGCTACCCGCACCAGTATTCTCGCCTGGAGAATCCCCTGGACAGAGGAGACTGGTGGGCTACAATCCACGGGGTCTTGAGTCAGACATGACTGGGCCGCTAACACACATGGAGTTCACTAGGAAGAGCCACCCAAAATACGCCTCTTTGGCTCAAGGGTTAGCTGAACTAAAGGCAACTGAGTCCCAGCAGACACAGGAAAAGCTCTTTATCTCCCACCAGCTGCCCAAAAATAGGGAATAAAATTCTCCTTTTATAAGGAAATCCCCACTGCTAATGGTGTTCTCCTACCAGGAAGAGAGAGACTGCAGGCGTGAATCTCATCACCCGAGAGACTCTCCTAGGTAACAAGACGATCTTCATTCACATAGGTTTTCTCCCCTCATCTTCCCATAACTTGCCCTTTCCTCTTGGAAGCTCAAAACCCCTTTTCCTTCACTGGTCTAAGGTGTGTATACACCTCCATCACCTGGCTGCCTCCTTGAGGCTCATTTCTTTGTGAAGTTTCCTTGCCTATGTCCTTACTTGAATTGTTTTTTTTTTTCCCCCTCCAGTTAGTCTTTTTATCCATCATCAAATCAAGGAAAAAGAGGTAATGGTCCATCCTTAGTATCAGAGATTTGCGTAGGTTGTTCAGTTCATTGTTATGTAGTGTGTTTGTGAGGGAATCGTGGATAGAGGATTTTTAACTCAGGGTAATTTGGGGCCATAACTTAACAATATTGAGACATACGGGACAGGTGTTCCCCACTAATAGTTTTGCCTTGGACCCATCAAAGCAGTGTATGAGGCATGTGATGTTCATAGCAGAGGCTTTCCCATCCCTCTGCCTACAGTTTTTGCCACTAGAATCTCTTAATTTGCTCTTACCATTAAGATACTACTTCCTTGGTGGCTCAGATAGTAAAGAACTGCCTGCCAATGAAGGACAGCCAGGTTCAATTGCTGGGTCAGGAAGATCCCCTGGAGAAGGGAATGGCAACCCACTTCAATATTCTTGTCTGGAGAATCCCATGGACAAAGGAGCCTGGTGGGCTACCATCCATGGGGTCTCCAAGAGTTGGACATGACTGAGCGACTAGCACACCAAGAGAGTTGTTGGTAATGATTTCATTGCCCTCCCCCCAAATCATTTTCTCTGTAATTAAGGGAGATTCCCAAAATGTAAATACTCTTCCAAGAGCTAAAGCAGGGGCCCTAAGCAGAGGACCACCCCACCGGCTGCCTCTGGCATGCACAAAGAGGTTGGCCCTTTCCCTGAAATAAGAAGCACCGATATTGACAAGTTGGGAATTTTCACACCAATCCTCAGAAATTAGATGTGAAACCCCAGAGGCTGCGTTTCTCCAAGGCAGGGATTGGCAGGAGCTGGGCCATTGGCATCTGTTGGACAACAGGTCGCTGGTCAAGCACTCCACGCTCTTCACCCAGAGACAGAAGCGACCTCCTTCATCCCTCTTCCTTTGCTGTCCAGCCTCAGCTATATCACCTGCCTGGCCAGGGGCCCTGGGGTGTGCCATCCCAAAGGAGGGCTTTCTTAGATGAAGAGCAAGCTGGCGGGAGAGTGGCCATGGAACACGCTGGTCTCCATGCTCCTCCGGTCGGAATTCTGTGATTCCTGGGAATTTACGATTCGTGGTCCTAGACAATGTCTGTCCTCTTTCTGAGGTGCGGACAGGTCCCCATAGGGTTCATCAAGCTGAAATGAAAGCAGGTTAACAGTCAAACTGGTTCTCTGAAATCTGAATTTACTTTCCACTAGTCCAGTGTTTACTCCAGCAACAAAAATAAAATCACAGAGGCAAAAACTGAAAAGAAATGAAATGCCTGCTTGAAAGTATTGTAACAAGACCAAGCTGACACAATCTCAATGCCAAACCACACTTAGAAACAAGCTCCTTGGTTTCCCCCTGTAACCTATGTGGACTTTTGGGTTTTATTCATTTCCAATTAACCTCCAAGTCATCCCTGGATCTGTATTTCTAAAGCCTGATGAACTTTATTCCTCTCACTGGCAAAATCCATCCCAGCTATTGAATGCAGGCTTCTGAGGTCGGAGGAAGCAGACATTCTGTTTGTTTGCTTGCATCTTGCAAAGGAAGAGTTTTTTACTAGATGTTGCTCTTATTAGTGGACGTGACTCTCAGCCCAGTCTCTGTGTTTTTTGTTTTTTTAAACCACTAAGGGCATTGTGAGGGAATTGTGCAGGGGAATCAGAGATTCTTTTTTTTTTCTTTAATCAAAGAAGTGGAAACTTTTATTTCAGCCAATTTTGAGGATTATACCCCAGAAAGAGCATCTCAGACACCTCTGAGAACTGTTTCTTACTTCTTCCTTTCAAAGATTCGCATCTATAATAGCAATGGAAATGAAGCGAAAACAATACAACATACTTCGCTGCAGTTCCGTGACAGCGAGGAACTTGGGGCTGACGCTCCCACATGAGACGATTCGATGTTCTCTGCAGAGCCTGTCGTCAAACTGGTGTTAAGTTAGTGATGCAACGTCAGTGCTCGCTAGGAGTTAGCGGGGGACCGCAAACTGCCATCTGTGGGTCCAACCATGCCTGTTTTTCCAAACAGTAGTGCTAGTCACTCAGTTGTGTCCAACTCTTGGCAATCCCATGGACTGTAGCCTGCCAGGCTCCTCTGTCCATAGGGTTTTCCAGGCAAGAATACTGGAATGGGTTGCCATTTCCTCCTCCAAGGGATCTTCCCAACCTGGGGATCGAACCCACAACTCTTGTATCTCCTACATTGGCAGGCAGGTTCTTTACCACTAGCGCCACCTGGGAAGCCCCAAATGGAGTTTCCAAATAGATTTCGTTGGAAAGCCGCTGTGCTCACCCGTTCACCCGCTGCCTATACCTGCTTTTGCTAATGACGCAGCTGAGTAGTTGAGATAGAAACCTTATAAACCATCAAGACTGAAATATGTTGAAATTCATAATCCATGGGTTTCTTTTTTTCTAGAATAAAACAAAGTTGTTTAATTGGAGTGGATGACTCTTTGCAGAGACGACTGAACGACACACTAGTCATGAGTGTCTTTCTCTCTCTCTTTCTTCTCTTTTTGTTCTATTTAAAAACATCTTGAATCAGCAGAAGTCTGGTTATTCTGCCCAGTTCTTCTGCATCATTTCTCTGATAGACAATCACAGGATTTTTTTTTAAAGCTGTATTTATTTAGTGGGATTGTTTTAGTGGGAATAAATCATAGGGTTTAATGTTAGACAGGAGGAAAGCCACCCTCTCCTTAGTAGGTATGTGAGAATATGCATGGTCCTGGCTCCAGGTGGCCTCTAAAAGATCCCAGATGATTATAACATTCGTCCAGCCTTGAGAATTGCCTGGAAGCAGGACAAAAGTCAGATGAAGCACCGTGAGCAGGATTCTGTCTCACCGTAAGATGGAGAAAAGAACAACTGCAGATAGATAATTTGTCTATAGTCACTGGCCTGAACTCTTAGGAACTTGAAAATAAATCTTTGGGCAAAGAAAGCTACAAAGAGGAAGAAAAGTGAGCTCCAACTTACCCCAGGCACTGGCCCTTGAGAGTCTCAGCTCAGGAAAGCAAGAGGAGGCTCTTGGTGGATGCTGCATCCCTTCTCCTAGGGGTTGGGTGAGTGCGGGACGGTCACTAGCTCGAAGAACCTGCTGGTGAATTGGTGGCAAGTGGCCACACACTGGGGATAGGCCCCTATGGTCACACAGCCCTGAGCTCTCGCAGTTTTGAGAGTAACACATGGCTTTGCTTCTAAGCAGGAAGTAATGCGTCTTCCAGAGAACACATGCTTTTGGAGCCTGGCACGCCTTAGGAGAGTAGGGTGCTGGTGTGTCCACTGGAGAGAGAAAAGCTTTACAGAATCCACACTAGGTCACCGCTGTGCCCCAGGAATCGGGCTTTGCATCACCACACAGCCTGGTCCTGGGACTTGAACCCAGCTTTCAGCAGCCCCCTGGCCCCCGTGGCTGGGATGGACAGCGTGGGCACCCCAGGGAGAACCCTCAGCATCTCTTCAGGACCTGCCTGGGGAGCCCTGAAAGGTCTGAGCATCCTATCAGGAGGTGACCGTGCTGATGGCCCTAGAGTCAGAAACAACCATATGCGCCACCATCTTGCAACCATCTGCAGCCGAAAGCAGTGATTCTGACCGGAGATGAGAGCCAAACTTCCAGCCAGCTCTTCAGTTTGACCAAACAGATCTTCCAACCACCTCCAGAAAGTCGGCTGACCATCTGTGTTTCGCACACAAGGCTGCTTTTCCCCTCAAAAGCAGGGGTCTGCTCTGACGCTCAGTCCTTAAATCTTCAGGGCCACACCTGCTGTGAGCCAGCTCTCCTGGGAAATCCTGATCCTCTCAAGAGCTGGAGGCACTCACCCCGGGACCGGCTTATTTTCTGCCCACATTTGGTTTTGTTTAAACCTGGACAAACCTTGTGCTGGGCTTAATTACAGGAAACGCAAGGTGGGTCTCAGAGTTTTGCAGGAAGGCGGTGGTGGTGCAGAAACCCCCCTAAAGGAAACCATCCCTCCATATTACCAGTCTTGTATTTACAAAAGTGGTGTGGAGTCGTATGTAACATTTACGAATAGCCGTATTGGTCTAACAAAAACCCTCAGAAATCTAAGTATCTTCGGAAACATCAGTCATCACTGGTACTTTCTTTTCTTCTCATCACCACAGTTTCCAAAGCTATACACACATCCATAATAGATACTTTATTATTTATTACAGGCCATTAGAGTTTTATGATATACTGAACTGTCACTGAGTTACAAGATTTTTTTTAAATGCATTTTTTTCCATCTAAGATAAAAGCAAGGATAGATGTAACAATGTGATTCATATTTATGAAATTTAAATTTTTTATAATCAAGTTTTAAAAATATCCTGAATATCTCTTTTCTTTTTGGTCTAATTAGGTGGGAAAAATTACTGTCCTTAGCCTCTTAATTAAAATAACATTATAATGTTAGCAAAACAAAACAAAAAATCATTTGACATAGTCATGTGGTAATTACATTAAAAAAAGATTACCCTCCATCGGTCTTCCTGATTGTACCAAGCCATCTGTGCTTGTAAAAATAATAATAAACAATGAATTTTATATGCCATATGTACTTTGCTGTTTAATAGTAATTAAGCAATAATCCCGAAGCAATTGCTTGTTAACTATGATAATTGCTTAAAGGTAATTATTTTGTAATAAATGATAATCAATTATTTATAATATTAACAATAGCTTTCTTAATTTTTTTGTAATCTTTAGGAATTGCTGTTGGCCATAACCTATCTTACGGCTGTGCTGGAAAATCAGTAATTCGGTTGTGTTAATGACAGATTTTCCACGTATCAACATTCTAGCTATGGTCTATTCGGTTTGTAATGTGTGTTTACAGTATTTTAAAAAATGAGACTGCTATAAATATCTTGCTCACCTTATTATTACAAATAAATGGCTTTAATAAAACTTCCAGGAAATGTAAAATGTGGAGTAATAGATATTACAAAATACAGCACGAACATGAAAATAGCAGAGCATTAGGGCCTGAATAAGAAGAGGCTGACCGAAAACAAGGTTTTATTTGGGGGAAAAACATTAAATACGTCTGCCTATCCACAATTATATACTTTCCCAAATACATCATTACTGATTTTAACTTTAGACAGCCAAGTCATTTCAAGAAATGCTATATGATATAAAAGTGTGGCATTTCTAATAATAGAGAAGTGACTGATTCATAGATATTTTAGCAATAAGATAATATAGAGCATTTATGATTCAAAGCAACTGTTGGGTTTTATTTTTCATACAGCAATAAGGAATGCATTGGACGAAATCCACTCTTTCTGAATTTCACATCCAACGAACACACATCTAGTCATCTCCGCCACCCTTGGTTTTACTTTCAGCAGTTTCAGTTACTTGCAGCCAACACACAGCTCAAAAACACTAAAATGGGAGGTTTCAGAAATAAACAATTCATAAGTTGTAAGCTGCCCACGGTTCTGAGTCACGTGATGAAACCTCTCACTGACCTGCCCCATCCTGCCCGGGACGGTCATCTTCCCGTTTACCCTGGCGTCCCTTCCCTCTGTCACTTACCAGCCCTTCAGTTATCCCATCTACTGTCACGGATCACAGCCCTGGTGTTCACGGGACTCTCATTTTATTTAATAATGGCCCCAGAGCCCCAGAGGAGTCATGCTGGCAACTCTAATGTGCCAAAGCTCACTTTCCTTTAAGTGAAAAGTCCAAGTTCTCAATGTCACAAGGATAGGGGAAAAAATCAGTGTGCTTAGAAAGCTAGGATCTGCAGTAAGAATGAATCTTTTCTCCACGAGATTGGGAAGAAGAAAGTCATGCTAGTTTTGCTGTCGCACCTTAAATGCAGATGTTCCAAGCCTGGAGTGTGATAAGGGCTTAGCTAAGATGGAAAATTTGTGCAATCAGTTATTTTGGGAAAAAGAGAGATCACATTCATGTAACTTTTATCACAGTATCTTGTTATAATTGCTCTATTTTATTATTTGTTATTGTTAATCTCTTACTGTGTCTCATTTATAAATTACGCTTTATCAGAGGTATGCATGCATAGGGCAGGACACAGCACACATAGGGTTCGGTACCATGCATGGTTTCTGGACTCAACCAGGGGGCCTGAAAGCATCACCCTTGGATACCGGGGAGGCACTGCGTGTGGCCCTGCCCCCACTCCGTGGCTCCCGCACACGACAGGGAGACTCACGGAACACAGGTGCAGCTGTCTCCGGATTAGAGGTGCCGACGCCGGGGTGACTGTGCCCTGGGGAACACTGGATGGGTGTCTGGGGACCTTTTTGGTTCTCATGGGCAGGGGAGGATGCTCCCGGCCACCCGTGGATAGAAACTAGGGAGGCTGGGAGACATCCTCCAGTAAACAAGACCCCCTACAACAGAGAATGATCTACCCCAAGATATCAATAGTCCTGAGCCTCAGGAATCCTGGCCTGGATGGACAGTTTTTCGGTTAAATAACTCATAAAAAGGGGCTTCCCAAGTGTCTCAGTGATAAAGAATCCACCTGCCAATACAGGAGATTGATCTAGATCAGGAAGATCCCCTGGAGGAGGAAGTGGCAACCCACCCCAGTATTCTTGCCTGGAGAATCCCATGGACAGAGGAGCCTGGTGGGCTATAATCCATGGGATTGCAAAGTGTCAGACATGACTTAGTGACTAAACAACAATAGCAATTTGTAAAAGATTTTAAGCATTTCAGCTGTGAAAGTTTCAAAGTGCAGTTAAAAAACCAAGCTACCATTCATTGGTTGATGTACATCGAGATTGCTTCCATCTTCTAACTACTGCAAACAGTGCCACAATGAACACTGGGGCACATGCGTCTTTTCCAATTATGATTTCCTCAACGGTTATACCCAACAGTGGGATTGTTGGCTCACACAGTAGTTTTATTCCTAGTTTTTGTTTTTCTAAAAGCATCTCCACACTGCTGTACGAGGCAGGGAGCTCAGACCCAGTGCTCTGTGAAAACCTAGAGGGGTGCGGTGGGGTGGGAGCGGGGAGGCAGGTTGAAGAGGGAGACATATGTATACTTGTGGCTGATTCTTGTTGATGTTATGGCAGAGACCAACACAACACTGTAAAGCAATTATGCTTCAATTAAAAAGAAATAAATTATTTTTTTTTAAAAAGGGGGGAGAAAGATAAGCACAAATGGGAAAAAAAGAAAGCCTGACCTACCAGGAACTTTGCTTCCCATCCTTTCCTCCCAGAGGAAGCAGGAAGTGTCCTAGTAACCAGAACTTTTCCTTTTAAGACCCGGTACCAAGCTGCAAAAGTCAAAACCTCACCTCTGTCTATTTTAAGCCAAAAAGAAATAAGTTTATCAAGGAAAATTAAACTGCTCAGAAAGTCCTCATGAAGGCTGCTTTAAGAGGGTGATCCTGAGCTCCCGTAAGGGCTGCGGCCACAAGGCAGAGCGGGCCCGACACAGACACTCATTTCTGCTGCTGCCACCAGGAGCTGGTCCAGAGATTCAGCCTCTGTGAGCTTCTCTGCAGACAGAGGGCCCTGCGGGGGCCTTTTGCTCTCTCTGCAAGCTTCATCAGTGCCTGGGACAGGTACGTCTTACAGAGGACCCGTGGGGTACATGGGCTCTCGGCTTCAAGGGTGGTTGGGGAAGATAGATACCTACTTTCAGAAGCTGGGGCTCAGGACCTGGAACCCTCCAAAGTGAGTGGAGTTACACAGAAATGACTTGAGACCTCAAACAGCAATGATGCTTGACCCCTGATCTTGGGACTGAGTTGCTGTTTGCTTTGGAATTAATAGGGTCAGCATTGTTGAATGCCAATATTTTAGGGTTGGAGGAGATGTAAGGTATTAAATATCCAGACCTCCACGTCCATCTGTGTTTAATTGATGCCTCTCGTTTTTTCTCTTTCCTCCTTTACCTCACTTGGCCAACATTTATCGGTGAATGCCTGCGCTGTGCTCGGTGCTGTTCTAGAAGATTGCTGTGAGCTAAACAGGCAAAATCCACACATTTATGTTCTCACTTGTAGAGTGCTGTAAGCAAAATAAATATGCAAATTTAGTAAGGATTCCTGGCTTTCCAAAGATGGGAACTGCACATCTACAGGTAAATATTTTGGTAAATCTCTTGTTACCCAAATTCTTATTACTTGCTATCTGAAATTCAGGCACCAAATAAATTCTGATAATGTCTTATCTCATGCTGTTCAAACTTAGTACCCAACTCAAGAATCAAATAGCACTAAAGTGATGTGACTGTTTATGCAATTTGTCAGATGGTGATAAAGCCAATGGAAAAGTGAAATAGGGAGCTTGCTAATAACAGTCCCAAGGGGGAGAAGAATGGCAACTTTAAACAGCTGCCTGAATGAAAATGTGATACTTGGGAGAATTTCCAAGCAGAGAGAAGCAAGTACCAAAGTGTCCAGGAAGGGGAGCCTAGTGCTCGGTTTGGGGGTCTGCAAGGAAGCTCATGAGGTTTGAAGGACTTGAGGAGGGGAGAAATACGGGACCTGATCATGAAGGGCTTTATCCATGAGACCAGAGTCCCCAGATTTCTGGTACCAGGGATGAGTTTTGTGGAAGACAACTTTCCCACAGACTTGGACGGGGGGAAGGGGATGGTTTGGGGAAGATTCCAGCACATTATATTTATTGCGCACTTTATTTCTCTTATTGTTACACCAGCTCCACCTGAAATCATCAGGCTTTAGATCCCGGAGGTTGGAGACCCCTGCACCAGACCGCGTAGAGACTCTAGTTCCAGAGGGAAGTGGAGACCCCGTGGAGGGTTTTGAGCAGAGGAGCGACCCTGCGCTGACACATTTCAGAGGAAAGGCTGTGTTGAGCGCGTTCTGCAGGAGGGCCGCAATGCACTCTGGGAGCCTAGCTGGGAGGCTAAGGCCTGATCTCGGGATGGGATGGAGACCTAGACCAGGGAGGTCACTGATGAGGTCAGATCCTGGATACAGATAATTTCTTTTTTTTTTTCCTTTTTTTAAAATTTTTTATTAGTTGGAGGCTAATTACTTCACAATATTGCAGTGGTTCTTGTCATACATTGACATGAATCAGCCATGGATTTACATGTGTTCCCCATCCCGATTCCCCCTCCCACCTCCCTCTCCACCCGATCCCTCTGGGTCTTCCCAGTGCACCAGGTCCCGAGCACTTGTCTCATGCATCCAACCTGGGCTGGTGATCTGTTTCACCCTAGATAATAT